>NW_006408752.1:1490725-1524833 GCF_000296735.1 Chrysochloris asiatica
ACCACCACCACATCTCTTAAGTAAAGGTCAAGTTCAAGCTGGAAAAAGACTGAACCCCAGAGGTAAAATCCAGCAATCCAAAGTAGTGAAGATGGGGGGACTAATTTATAAAGTGAGGACAGAGAACCTGAAGTATATTATTTGATTGATAGTTACGAAGTTATCGCAAGACATTACCTGATTGTTAGCTACAACATTAGATTTGTGGTAGGCAGGATTTTCTTTAGCAGGAGTTGTACAGGATTTGGCTTAAAGAGGCCATATGGTCTTTCTTAGATTGGTTACATCACAAAGGTATGTGACAGGAGAGAAAGTTGCAAGTTTGTTATGTCATTATTACTGGACATTACTTTCTTAGAGCATGCAGAGGCAGAACCTTTTCTGGTAAATATCTGCATAAGGGAATTAGATAAGGCTTAGTGTCAGGGCCTTCTCTCAGAGATTGTTTCTACACCCTTCGTTTTATTACAAAGTGAAAACATTCCCTTAGTGTCATGATTAGGTTAGCAAGCTGTTGTTAGGGTGAAAATGGAATTAGCAAAAGGCAGTCACATCCTGACTTCAGATGTTGAGGTACCTCAATTTTAAATTCCCTTACCCATAAGGAGTTAATAGATTTTAAACTTCTTTTTCTAACCTGTTCTGTTTAGTGTTTTGTGATTAGTAATCTAGTAAGAGTATGGATTGTACCTGAACATTAAGAAGTCATTTTTAAAAATCCTCTTAACTGTACCAATGAATAAAATCATGACAATTGGAGAGACTATTTTAGTTTTTCAGGATTTCTTTGTACTTGAATCCATAATATCCATGGAAGCAGCATTCAAGACATCAAATGACCTAAAGAAAGTGTTTTTAAAAAACCCCAAAGATTTCACTTTGAGGACTAAGGTGCTCCTGACCCAAGCCATGGTATTTTCAGTCACTTCATAAGCATGTGAACATTGCACAGTGAATAAGGAAAACCAAAGGATTGATGCCTTTGAATTATGGTTTTGACAAAGAGTATTGATTACACCATGGACTGCCTGAAGAACTAACAAATCTGTGTGGGAAGAAGTATAGACAGAGTGTTCCTTGGAGGTGAAGATGGTGAGACTTCATCTCATACACTGTGGACGTGTTACCAGGAGGCAACAGTTCCTGGAGAAAGACATCATGTTTGGTATAGGGTCAGTAAAAGAGGAAGTCCCTCAATGAGATGCATTGAAACAATTCCAGCAACAATGGACCAAAACATAGTAACGATTGTGAGGTGACACAGGACTGGGTAGTGTGTCATTCTATTATACACAGAATGAATCACTAGGAGTCAGAATGGACTTGAGGACATGAAACAACAGCAACCCACTGAAAGGCTCACAGATTGACATGTGGAGAAATGTACTAGTTGGTGATTCTGTAGAAGTCTAGATTACATAAAGAGCAGAAAGATGCTGCAACTATTACCTGCCTGTCTGAAAGCATTTAATTTTGACATATTAATATAAAAGTTTGAAGTTAATGGGAAATCAGTTTGACACTGTTAACACTGAGTAAGCTGTAATGTTTCGTATGGAAAGTGTCATTCACCAGGTCAATGTTACTTACCAAATGGAACTGAAAGCAAGATGGTCAGAAAAAGATTATCCTTCTCAAGCCAGTTTTTGAAGCCTTGGCGTTAGGATCCCTGGTGGCACAGTGTTTAAAGTGCTCAGTTGCTAACTGATATGTTGGCAGTTCAAACCCAGTAGTCATTGCAATGTAAAGATGGTAGTTTGATTCTGTAAAGCTTTATAGCCTAGAAACTCTTTGGAACGGTCCTATTCTGGTCTACAGGGTTCTCAATCAGAATCAGCTCCACGCAGTGGGTTTCATTTTTTAGTTTTAAGCATTATTTACCACCTTAAAATGGGATTCTGGCATCTTGATTTTAATGTGTTCTGAAAAGAAAGTATGTGACTTATGAAATAAAGGACACTAAACCAAAATTTTGAAACTATGAAAACTTTAGGCCAAAGAGGTAAAATAAAAACAGCTGTTGGGAATGAAAAATGGCTGTAGGAATTTAGTTACAAGTACTTCACAAAAACATTTTCATCACATTTACATAATGCAGCATTACAATACAAAGCTTGCAGCTGTAGTGACCAAGCATGTTTTCTTATCTAACAAAAATAACTTAGATATATTCTCTTTGCGTGGAATTGTCATATATGTTTCCATTTTGGTACAAAACTTAGAAATAAACATTGGCACATTATGTAGTGACAAACCATTTTTTTTTCCTTCCCTTCCCATATACGAGTTCCAAGGGTTCTGCATTCCAATTTTTATTTGAAAAAAAAAACCCAACTTTTGATTCAATTAATTTACTTTCTCTGTTTTTACCTCTTTGAAAGTGCAGCTTGGAGTACAGAGAATTTGAAAACAACAACAAAAAAACCACAAAGATGATTTTGTTCACTGAATTTCTAGTATCTATAATACATACAGAAAGGTTGGCTGGGTAAAAGAGAAAGGAAAATCTCCAGTCTGACATTAATGCAGATCACAGAAAGTTGTGAAAAGAGCTGTATAAAAATATGCACTTGTGCTTTAGAAGCTTTTAGCATACACTTAATGCTTAAAATAGTATTTACTGCCTCTCTATATGCCTATTTTCTGATATATTTACACATGTTGTGATTTTTTTTTTGTACATTATTAAAGCAAAACAGCATGATCTCAAATATAGATAGGTTAAAAACATTTGAACCTTGAAACTTCCCCTCTCCCCTCCCCAAATATACACGTACAGATGGGACATGGCACAACATGCTCCATGGACTTAACCCAGAAAATTTAGATTGTCTGAATAAAAATTTTAAACAGCAAATGTATATAAATTTGTTTCTTTAAAAAAAGCTTGTCCAAGGGCATTCAAATTTAATGGCTTTTATATAATACTTAGTATAGTGCCTTGTGGCTGCCTCTGTAAGCCAGAATTAAGGGAAGCTCATGGATTCCCTCCAAAATAAGATGTCATTGCCATCCCCATGGTGCATGGCTTTGGTTAGGATGCCTCCCTTACAGGAAAGAGGATTGCACAGGCTGCTGCTAGCAGTCTTGAGAGCACTCCCCAAGCCAAGGCTGTGTTCTCACCCAATAACACGGGTGACCAGTAGAACCATCTAGCTCTGGAGGCTGGGATGCTAACTGCTTTGCTATTAGTTTGACCCCAGTTGTTTTGCTCAGTTTAGTTTTTTTCTTAGATATTTCTGTTCAAGATGGGCTTCTTATGTATGAATCCTTCAGACTGATGCTCTTGAGAATAAAAACTTAACAGTGATGGTGATTTTATGGAAAGAGACGAGCTGAACTTAACTGGCCATCGTCCAGTGTGATGGGCTCACATGCACCATGTCTCTGCGTTTTGGTGTCCTATGAATTATGATGAATCAGCTCCACGGTTTGACAAGGACACATGGATGGCAGCAAAGCAAAGTAATTTGCCAAGTATTTGTTCTGCTCCTAAGTGATTGTTGGAAAAAAAGCAACCACTTTTCTTTATGGAACATACATTTCTAAAAATGAGATTTGGGGACTTGAATGATTCAAGGTCAAATATTAAACATTAGCTTCTTAACCTACGTCTGTCACTGTCATTATAAAGGGACGCCTCTTGCTTGCACTACTGTGATTCACAGTGCCGTTTGTAGATCAAGAGGTCCTGTTCTCTGGTTTGGCTTTAGTTGTCGGATGGAAGCCTCAGACTTTTGCACTTTAGGTCATCCAATGTCTTCCAGTGTTTGTAGTTATCTGCTAAATGTTGCATCAGGGCTGGCAGATGTGCAAAGGCTGCAGGGACAGAAAAGAAGCCTACTGAGTTATTAGATCACAGGGGCATTTTTAAGGCGGGGCTGGTAAGCGCAAATTTAAGATTAGGATTAGAAGAGTTGGTGGTGGTGGTTATGTGCCGTGGAGTCGGTTCCAAGTCATAGCGACCCTGTACAGGGTTTCCGAGGCTGTAAATCTTTACAGGAGCAGAAAGCCTCATCTTTCTCCCGTGAAACAGCTGGTAGTTTCGAACTGCAGACCTTAAGGTTCACAGCCTGATTCATAACCATGATGCTACCAGAGGTCGTAGAAGAGTGGTACCATGGATGAATACACTTTAAGCTTGAAGTGAATGAGAAGATGCCATTGAATACTACAGATTGTCCCCATATTACAAATGCATTCCATTCTTACCTTGGTCTTTAAGTTGAGTGTGTATATAATTCATAACAGGCACTGTGTTCACCTCTAACATCAGTTAGTCAAATGTTTATCGTAGTATAAAGTATATAGTGCATACTTACATAAAGTATATAGTGTACATTTCTATGCATAAAAAAATTAAACAGTTCAAGATACACAAAACCAAATACAGTAATAATAATGTTTTTATGTGCATTGCAAAGTGTTATCTGTTATTATAAACCATTGTATGTACATCCAACTTTTAATAGCTGAGGTGGGGGGTGTTAGTTTGTAACTACTGTGGGGGTTGTACTTAAGTTGGATGGTCATTTGGAACTCGGGGACTACCTGCAGGTTCTGGAATACAGACTCTTTTAATTAAAAATGGAAAATCAAGTTTATTAGTGGCATTTTCAAAAGAACTTGTGACTTGAGTAGATCAGTACATTCTGCTTGCTTTCTAGAGGTTCCTCTCTAATGACAGAATATAACTGCTGTAAGCTCTAGAAGCATGTTCTTTGAAGAGGATAAGACTTGTTTATCCAATTATCAAACATCTAACGTGGCTTCTGTCTACAAAGCACTGTGTCAGGGAATGTTAAATGCACACATGCATCCTGCCTTGACCACAAACAGCTGAAAGCTAACTTTTCTTGTGTAACATTTATCTATAGTTACATCTTAGATCATTAAAGGTAATCATCATAAACTGTAATAAAATATTCCTTATGGGTGACAAAACAAGAACAATCTTACCATCCCAAGCATCAAACATGTCTGTTATGAAGTAATCAATGAAGGAAATTTGGGACTTTGGGATGCTACAGCTGTTCCGGTCAAACACTGGCATCACCACAGGCAGCCCTTGTCTCTTCTCTTCATCCGTCTGTAAGAAATAAAGCAGACACCGGGCTCTGGGACACATGAGAACATCTTGCTGCTCAGAACAATCCTGAGAAGATGGGTCATTATCTAATTTGGCATATGAAGAAATGGAGCCTTCATGGTCCCGAGACTTACATAAGTCTGATGAACTTCAGTAGCATTGAATTCAAGTCTTCTGACTTTGCAGTCTCTTACATTGTTAGGCTATTTCAGTCCTTCCTGAACCTTTGATCTCAGGGTTCATTACCCCTTTTCTGTAATTTTTCTTTTATTATTTGAGTCTTTATTATAATCAGTATTTCTGTATCACTGTCATCTCAGAGGCGTTTTCCTAATCTCCCAAAAGTCCTCTGCTGGGCATCTGGAAAACCTACCTTTCAACTGCTTATGTTTCCATCCTGGAGTCACATTACCTGCGTTCAGATGTCTGCCTGTATTTGTTGTCTTCAATCTAGATAAGCACCTACTCTAGATGCTTATTTTTCCCTGAAAATTTCCCTTGCTACAAAGAAAGAGGCCATTTTCCCCGCTCATTTTTCTGTTTTTGCTTTCTGTGTTTTCAAAGAAAATAAATTCCATTGTTCCTGTTATCTCATTTGGTAACCCAGAAGGGTGGGAGGGATTAGGCAGAGACAGACCTGACTAGGGTTAGGGTCTTTCAGGCTGTTTTAGCAGTGTTTGTGCTCATTTCAACAATAGACTAAGCGCTTGTTATTGTTGCTGTTAAGTGCTGTAGAGTCACTTTCGACTCACAGCAACCCTGGATAGGGTTTCCAAGGAGCAGCTGGTGGGTTTGAACCGTTGACCTTGTGGTTCACAATCCAGTGCTGATCCTACTGTGTGACATCAGGAGTCTGTAGACGAAGCACTTACTTCAGGGCAGAACGAGACTATCGCAAATTAGGGAATCAATGAGAATTGAAGAAGCAGACAAGGAAGAGGTAAGACATTTAGCTCAATGAAAAGAAAAAGTGGAAAAGCCCTATGAATAGGTAGCAGAGTTGGTTCCTCCTTTTCATCTCTTAATGGGAAACATTTAACAAGCTTTATAAATAAACTGGGAGGGGGAACTATACAAAGAATCCTGTGTAGTCCTGCTTCCATACATGAATTTGTCTTCACTATGTGAGAGCAAGGAACACGTTTTTTACTGTGTTTAGAAAAGAAGTTATTTTCTGATCAGAAAAGAATATTGCCTACCTCGCTTACTAACTCAATCTAATGTTAGAATTGTCGATAGGAAATTCCTTCATCTGAATCCTTCATCTTGCAGCACATGGTCATTTTCTTGTGCTGGCCTCAACATTTACAATAGTTAACAAGCTTCTACTGCTTTATGCTGCTTATGCCACCTTCTCTTTGCCATTGCTTGTCTGTTTGTTGTGCTGTGGTGGCTTGTGTGTTGCTGTGATGCTGGAAGCTATGCCACTGGTATTTTAATTACTAGTAGGGTCACCCATGGTGGACAGATTTCAGTACAGCATCCAGACTAGGAAGAAGGAGACGTGGACCACTTCTAAAAGGTTAGTCACTGAAAACCTTATGAATAGCAGCTGTCACCATACTTATTCAATTTGTATGCTGAGCAAGTAATCCAAGAAGCTAGATTATATGAAGCTGAAGGTAGCATCAGGAGTGGAGGAACACTCATCAACAACCTCCAGTATATAGATGATACAACCTTGTTTGCTGAAAGCAAATAGGATTTGAAATACATACTACTGAAATACATACAGCCATTCAGTATGGATTTTACCTCAATTTAAAGATTTTACCTCACCTCTGGACCAATAAGTAACATCAAGATAAATGGAGAAAAGATTGACATTGTCAAGGACTTCATTCTTCTTGGATCCACCCTCAACACTCATAGAAGCAGCAGTCAAGAAATCAAATGACATATTATTCTAGGCAAATCTGCACAAGACTTCTTTAATGTGTTCAAGAGCAAAGATGTTAGTTTGAGAACTAAGTGTTCTGAGTTACCTGAGCCAAGCGATGGTTCTTTCAATAACCTCATATACATGTGCAGGTTAGACAATGAATAAGGAAAAGTGTAGCAGAACTGATGCATTTGGGTTACGGTGTTGGAGAAGAATATTGAGATACCATGGACAGCTAGAAGAACAAACAAATCTGTGTTGGAAGAAGCCAGAGTGCTCCTTAGAAGTCAGGATGACAAGACTTCGTGTCTCATACTTTGGACCAGTCCCTCAAGAAGGATATTGTGCTTGGTAAAGTGGAGGTTCAACAAAAAGAGAAAGACCCCCAGTGAGATGGATTGGCACAGTGGCAGTAACAATGAGCTCAAGAGTAACGACAAATGTGAGGATGGTACAGGACTAAGTATTGTTTCATTTTGTTGTGCATTGTGTCTCTATGAGTTGGAACCAACTAGACTGTACTTAATAACAACAAGGAATTGACGGGATACAAATTGAAATATTTCAGTAAAGTGGTGTAGTGCTGGAGGCCCTCACTCAGCTATGTCAAGAAATTCGGGAAGACAGCTGTCTGGTCAGGGACTGGAAGAGATCCATACTTATGCCCATTCTAAAAAAAGTTGACACAACAGAATGTGGAAATCATTGAAAAAATTATTAATATCACATGTAAAGTTTTGCTGAAAATAACTCAAAAAGCTGCAGTACATCAACAGGGAGCTGTTAGAAATTCAAGCCAGATTCAGAAGGGGACATGAAACAAGGTATATCATCACTGCTGGTGTCAGATGGATCTTGGCTGAATGCAGAGAATACCAGAAAGATGTTTTCCTGTGTCTTGTGTTTTACTAACTATGCAAAGGCATTCAACTGTGTGGATCATAACAAATTATGGGTAATATTGTGAAGAATGGGAATTCCAAAACACTTAATTGTGCTCATGCAGAACCTATACACTGAACAATAGATACTCACATGAATGGATCACAAGGATACTGAATGGTTACAAATCAGTAAAGGTGTGTGTCAGGGTTGTATTCCTTCATCTACTTATTCAATATGTATAATGAGCAAATAATCCAAGAAGCTGGATTATATGAAGAAGAACATGGCATAGGGATTGGAGGACACAGCCTTGCTTTCAGATAGAGAAAAGGACTTGAAGTACTTACTGATGAAGATCAAAGACCACAGCCTCACTATAGGTTGTATCCATAGTGCAAAGAAAACGAAAATCTTCTCAACAAGACCAATACATAGTATCATGATAAATGAAAAAAAAAAAGACTGAAGTTGTCAAAGATTTCATTTTACTTGGACCCATAATCAATGCTCATGGAACTACTCACCAAGAAATCAAAAGACATATCGCAAATATTCTGCAAAAGAATTCAAGTGTTAAAGGTCAAGATGTCACTTTGAAAACTAAGAAGTGCCTGACCTAAACCATGGTCTTCTTCAATTGCCTCATATATATGTGAAAGCTGGACAGTGAATACAGAAGATGGTCGAAGAACGGACACATCTGAATTATGGTGTTGGCAAAGAATATTGAAGTACCATGGACCGCGAGAGGAATGAACAAATCTGTTTGAGAAGAAGTATGGCTGGACGGCTCCTTAGAAGGGATGATGGTGAGACTTTGTTTCTCATACTTCCGACATGTTAGTAGGAAGGACCAGTCCTTAGTGAAAGGTATTATGTTTGTTAAGGTGGAGGGTCAATGCAAAAGAGCAGGGCCTCCAATGAGATGGATTGACCCATTGTCAGTGATAATGGGATGAAATAAAACAACTATTATGAGAAGGTCAGCAGGCCGTGTTTTGATTTGTTTACATAGGGTCACTATGAGTTGGAACTGACTTGGTGACATCTAACAGTCAAACAAAACAAGATAACCAAAAAAAAACCGATGAAATCTGCTAAAATATTGTCCTGCAGCATGGAAGGAGAATCCAAAAGATTAAGTTTATAGGTAATGGAAGGTAAATAAAGCTCTTCTTCTGATGTACTGTTAAGTTCAGGCTGTTAAATAAACCAGTTACAAATCTATATATCTCGTAGATAAAGGCTGTACACATAGATTTATCCAAATTCATATAACATTTATGTAGGTTGAATATTTAGATGGTCCATGCTTTTATTTACATTACAACTGTCTCACAAATATGAATTTGTACTTGACAGAAGTGGTGGCTGAGATTGAGAGAAATGAAGAAATTGTCTAATGTGACTCAGCAGTTTGCTGACAGAACCAAGAATAGAACCTAGATATCTGATTCACTGGTATGCTTGATCAAAAAACCAGTGGCTCTAATCAGGAGCATGCATCAGAATCACTTTGTTAAAAACGGGTCTGGACTGATTCAGTAGGTTTAGCGTGAGGCCTCCATGCACTTTTTTATCAGTTCCCCAGTTGATTCAGACATGTACCCTCGCTTAACAACTGCAGCCTTCTCAATGTGGGTAGTTCTAAGTATAATACACGTTAGGGCATATATTCATATGCATAAGGCTATATAGTCACTAAGCTGAATATTAAGACCCAGATTTCCTAGTGATTCACTGAGCTAGAGAGCAGGTCAGAGGTGTTAGCCAAAAGCAAGATTTGTATCTTTTGCCTTTTAGGTACTCTGTCTTGTGAACCTTAATAACATTGTTTTTTGGGAAACGGACATCTAAAGAGGGAACTTACATCAAAAACTTACAAGTAGTTCTTTCCTATTCCCCATTCACATGCTTTGAGAATAGGTAGAAATAGGGTTTCAACTCCTTCCTGTGAATCCCGGGAAATCCATTAATGGCCTCTTTTCAGCTTTTGGCTCAGCATCCTCATTCAGGTCAGTTGATCAAGTAGCCTTAAGATAACGTTTGTAGTTCCAGGGGTAGTTTCTCTCCCTTCTTTCTTCTCTGGACTACCTGCCCTACTTTTTTTCTTCAATTCAAATGCTCTCATCTCAGACTTGAAATGTGCAGTTAATTGACTGGGTCTTCTTCAGGCCATTCCCTCTCCCAACCAGTCTAGACACCATGAGCTATTTCTCCTGTGCAGTGGCAGCACCTTCTAGCCACAGACACTCCCCAACTTCAGTCCTTACAGCTTTGTATATGCCAGCACCTATCTGTTAGGTTTTCTATGTGTCACACACGTACGCATTAGTCCTTACAGTCTATTCTCTGGAAGTAGGAACTTTATTCAAATGGTATCTTGCTATCTATTATTTTCTACGTTTTCTTCTATTACTCCTGTTTATACTGCCACAGTCAAACTGAACTATATCTTACTACCTCCTTTATATAAAAACTACTTTCTCATCTTACTGATTTTGCTTTCAGAAAGTACTTTCCTATTTGCACATTTCTAAATCCTTCAGAAATTCAGGTCTAACATCACTTCCACAAAGCCCACCTTTTAAAGAGAGGAAAAATGTTCTCAACTCCTAGAGCACTTACGCTGGACCTCTTCTAGAACTGCTTCTTGACACTTTTCTCTAATGTGTAGTAGACTGATTCGTGTCTACATCTTTTCTCTACTGGATATGAACTCCCCAAAAGGCGGGGTGCATCTTACTCATGGCTGTGTTCGCCATAATGCACCCTGGAAACAATATGACCTAGTGAATGGATGGATGAGTTTCCAGTTCTGTGGGAATTCAGGATCCAACAATTTGAGGATAAAAATACACTTCTAAAGGCTCAGTATACTCTCCCCGATCCAAGAAAGACTGGTTCATGATGACATTATCGCCCACATCTGTTACCCCTCCAGGGAACCAGTAGTGTACTCCAGTGAAGAAAAGTTTACTAACTGATAAAAAGTTAAACAGCTGTAGAGAAACTACCCCCCACCCCGCCCCCCACTAGAGAGACAGCTCACCTGTGCAAAATACTCCTCCGAGATCCTCCCAGCCCATTCAATGCACAGGTCCAAGGGGCGGCATGGATTGGCCACATCAGCACACTTAATCATCATTCGTTTGATCAGCATTTGGTTTTCTGGAAAGTTCTTCCCAATAGGATTGCATTCACAGTCACTGCCCTCAGTCTGAAAAACATCGTCAGACCTGGGTTGGCTCAAAATGCTGCTGACGCCTACAAGGACTGCTGACCAAACAGATGGTGATCACCCAGGCCCATTAGGTGGAGCTCGGACTCAGACCCCAAGGAGGGCTTTTCCTTTCCTTGATTCTGTATCCAATACACTGATACATATGCTTATTGTACAAGAGCAGCAGCAATGACAACAACAACAACAACTTCAAGTAAAGATAGATATATATGCAATTTCAAAAGTGAATGTCCCTATCACCACCGACTTACCTAGTTCTCATTTTCTACCCTCTTCCCCAGAGGTAACTATTATAACCAGCTTTCCAGCAGTTTGGCATGTAGTTTTTCAGAAGGCGGGTTTGTCTCCCAGTCTTACCAGAAAATGTGTAAAAGTTGGAGTTTCTATTTCTTTGATACATTAAAGATGGAAAACAGCACATACATGTGAACTTTCTCTTTTCATTAATTTCTACTTATTTTGTCTGTCTGATCCTTCCTATGACCTACATCCTACACCTAACCCACTGGCCCATGTGTCCATTCAGGCATTTTCCTGACTGTTCATCAGACTAGATGATGGGAGAGTATGAGTCGTGTAAGTTGGGAACATTGAGAGCAGAAGTGGGCCAGAGTAGGAGCCGGTGTGCTTGGCTATGTTTAAAAGGACTGCGCTAATACTGGTTTAGAGCCAGTGATAGATGTCAAACAGTCCTGAGGCATGTGGCCAGATCTGTGAGTAGGCTTAGATAACTGTAATAGTAGGCCAGTTATACAGACCCTGGAAGACCGTTATTCTTCATTTTCAAAGACACTGTCACACTGATGTTATAAAATGTTAATCAGCTCTCCAGAGCTCTGCCAAGCTGGAAGACATTTAAGAATTTGTTGATTTTGTTTTGAGACTGGACCTGTTTATTAGATTGTCAATGGGCAGAATATGTTCTAAAGGTTGCAGTTTTGATTACTTACTATTGGGACAATACTGCTTACTGTCTATACTATGGTAAATAATAAATTCCAACACAAACCTGAGGGCTTACTTAGTCATCCCAAGATGACCTTCCCAATTCAAAATTCAATGATGCTGTAAAATTCTTTAACTCCTCAGGCCTTGTTCCCATAAGCCCCCTATGGAATGAGAGGGTCCTACCATAAGGTCTGGTTATGAATCGGGCTGCAAACCGCAAAGTCAGCAGTTCGAAACTACCAGGTGCTCCACAGGAAAAAGATGAGGCGTTCTGCTCCTGTAAAGATTCACAGCCTCGGAAACCCTGTGCAGGGTCGCTATGAGTCAGAACCGACTCCACGGCACATAACAACAACCATAAGATCACTGGTTCAAACCCACCAGGCGCTCCTCAGAAACTCTATACAGGGTCGCTGTGAGTCGGAACTGACTCGGCGGCATTTAACAACAAGCATTGTTCTGTGGAATCTCTGGAAGATGGGGTTGTTGTTGTTGTTAGGTGGCATCGAGTAGGTACTGACTCATAGTGACCCTCTGTACAACAGAGCAAAACACTGCTTGGTCCAGGGCCAACCTCACTATTGTTGCCACACTTGAGTCCATTGATGCTGCCATATTGCCAATCCATCTTGCTGGGGGTCTTCCTCTTGCTCGCTGACCCTCCACCTTACCAAACATGATATCCTTCTCCAGCAACTGATCTCTCCTGACAAAAAAGTATGAGAGACGAATTCTGGCCATCCTGACCTCCAAGGAGCACTCGGCTCCAGTTCTTCCAACACAGATCGGTTGGTTCTTTTGGCAGCCAATGGCACTTTCAATACTCTCCTCCCACACCATAACTCAAAAGCATCAATTCTTCTATGGTTTTCCTTACTCACTGTCCGGCTTTCACATGCATATGAGGTTATTGAAAATACCATGGCTTGGGTCAGGTGCACCTTAGTCCTCAAGCTGACATCTTTGCTCTTCAATACTTAAAAAAGGTTTTGTGCTGCAGATTTGGCTAATGCAATACATTGTTTGATTTCTTGACTGCTGCTTCCATGAGTGTTGATAGTTGATCCAAGAAGAATGAAGTCCTTGACAACTTCAATCTTTTCTCCATTGATAAGAATATTGTTTATTGGTCCAGTGGTGAGGATTTTTGTTTTCTTTACATTGAGATGCAATCCATACTGAAGGCTGTGCTCTTTGATCTTCATCAGTAAATATTTTCAGTTCTCTTCACTTTCATCAAGCAAGGTTGTATCATCTGCATATCACAGGTTGTTAATGAGTCTTCCTCCAATCCTGATGCCACATTTTTCTTCATAGAACCCAGCTTTTCGGCTTATTTGCTCAGCATACAGGTTGAGTAAGTATGGTGACAGAATACAACCTTGTCACACACCTTTCTTAATTTTAAACCATTCAGTGTTCCCATGTTCTGTTTGAACAACTGCCTCTTGGTCCATGTACAGATGAGCACAATTAAGTGTTCCGGAATGCTCATACTTCACAATGTTGTCCATAGCTTGTCACAATCCACACAATCGAAAGCCTTTGCATAGTCAGTAAAGCACAGGTAAAGATCTTTCTGGTATTCTCTGCTTGTAGCCAAAATCTATCAGATATCAGCAGTGATAGCCCTCATTCCATGTTCTCTTCTAAATCCAGCTTGAATTTCTGGAAGTTCTCTGTCAATGTATGCTTACAGCCGTTTCTGTATTACATTTAGTAAAACTTTACTCCCATGGGATATCAAAAAGAGTGTCCGATGATTTCCTCATTCCGTTGGGTCACCTCTCTTTGGAATGGGGACAAATACGGATCTCTTCCAGTCAGCTAGACAGTTGTCTTTTAAATTTCTTGGCATAGATGAGTGAGTGCCTCCAGTGCCACCTCACTTTCTTGAAAGATTTCCATTTTTATGCCATCAATTCCCAGTTAGATAGAGATAAAGTGCATGCTGCCTCTCCACCGAGGCTGTTCATATGATGGGTTCTCCACAGAGAGTCTCCTTACTGATCTGTCAAGTTACTTTTAAAATCAAATATCCTTCCATTCACTTATCTGCCAAATGAGAATGACCTTCACAGAGCTTTGTACAGATTCATGATTTCACACAGCAGTTGCTATCACTTAAAAAAAACAGAGATGTGAACTTTCTGTCCCATATTCCTAAAACCCAAAGTTTAGGGACTTTAAAGCAGGTTCAAGGTATGCATTTTTAACCCTTCTCATGACTGAATGATTTTCTGTTTAACATTTTTTGTTGATTTTGTGTTTTCAAGAATGGAAGACATGCTGGAATCAAGGTGAAAATGTTTATTTGAAGTAATACGCATTTTGACACAATTATGTGGGGCATGCATGTCTCAAGTGGATTCTAGTGGGATAAGGACCATTTCTTTATCTTCAAAGAGTTATACAGATTCTCGTAGTATACACTGCAACTGGGATAACAGGTTCCCAAGAAACCTAAGAAGCTGAAAATACTGTAGGGTGGTATTTGGGCTCACAGTCATGAAAGAATTTTAAAAGGAAAGCTTGAACTTTCAAAGCTTTAGTCCTGTGTGGCTATCACTTGAAATTACACTGACTTAGAAATGGAAAATACCAGTAGTCACAAAGATGTATCAGAACTAGACAGCATTTCGTTCTCTTATACATAAGGTCTCTGTGAGTCAGACCCAACTTCATGACAAGTAACAAAAACAACAGAATTCCTTGAAAAATGGTAATTCACGTAGAAATCTGTGGAGTAAAACACAGATGTGGTGATTTGGTGTTTTTACATTAACAAATCTGACCCAAGATAGAGATTATTCTTCCCCTTACAAATATGCTATTGTTGTTATGAAGTGCCATCGAGTCGGTTCCGACTTAATGGCGACCCTGTATAGGGTTTCCAAGGAGCAGCTGGTGGGTTTGAACTGCCGACCTTGTTGTTCACAGTCCAGTGTGGATCCTACAGCACACCACTCCAGGAGTCCCTTACAAATGTGAATCACTATAAATATTTAATCCAGCAATTATAGAAAACAATATATGCTTTTGTTTCAAGTTATTCTTTTAATGTGACTCAGCAGGTATGTTCTTTAAAACAATTTCCAACTTTGAGGTCTTTCAAAGAACCTCATTTTAGATGGGCTTTGGATCCCCACTTAGAACCACCATTTCTGTCCCCCGCTCTGTGTGTACCCATTTCCATCATTCTTTCGGCACGAGTGGCTTTATTTCAGGACTTTTCTTCCCAGGAGCTCAGAGCTGCT
This sequence comes from Chrysochloris asiatica, assembly GCF_000296735.1. Taxonomy (NCBI): domain Eukaryota; kingdom Metazoa; phylum Chordata; class Mammalia; order Afrosoricida; family Chrysochloridae; genus Chrysochloris; species Chrysochloris asiatica. The sequence goes on from NW_006408752.1 coordinate 1,506,031, forward strand.
GTCAGTCTCAGCCAGCCAGACTCTCTGGAACTATCCTCTGATGGAGATCATATTGCTTTAGGGAGTGCTTACCTCAGAGGCCATTGGCTTGTTGATACTATTCACAAATTTGTTCACATGTTCAAAGTGTTTTGTCATCTCTGTTGCCAAAACCATGTCAATGATAGCCTGCCGCAGTGTTCGGTAATGGTTCCTAAAAAGAACCAGGAGACAAAGGGTCCTGTTCACATCAGGCACAGCATTAGAACCGTTCAGCTCCCATCTCTCTCACCACACTTCCTAACTAAGGAACTAGGGCCATAGAACTAAGAACTGAGTGTAAGTTACAAGGGAGCGCTTGCCTGCTTGTCTGTAGATGCTATTCTATTTGCCCCAATGATAGCTGCCCCTTCCTCTCAGATTTATGAGTATTAAAAAAAAAAAAAAAAAAGTACCTGTCACATGATATTGTTGTTGTGTGCTGTGGAGTCAGTTCTGACTCATAGCAAGTCTGTATAGGGTTTTTGAGACTGTAAATCTTTATGGGAGCAGAAAACCTCATCTTTTGCCCACTGGTGCCCCTTCCTGTCTGTCACATGGTGGTGGTTGTGTACCATTGAGCCGGCTCAGACTCAGTGAACCTGTATAGGGTTTCCAAGGAGCGACTGGTGGGTTTGAACCACTGATCTTGCTGTTAGCAGAATAGTGTTTGTCTTACAGTATCACACCAGGAATCCTGTCACATAGCTGTTATCGTTAAGTGCTGTCGAGTCAGGTCTGACTCGTAGCGACATTGTATAGGGTTTCTGAGGCTATACATTTTTGCAAGAGCAGAAAGCCTCATCCTTCCCCCACAAAGTGGCTGATGGGCTCAAACCTCCAACCTTGTGATTCACAGCCCAGTGCTTATCCTATAGAGCCTCAGCACTCCCAATTGTCACATGGTAGGTACTTATTTTACAAGGCAATCTCCTTCTCCCTTCCCTTAGCAACATCTAGACAGGAAGAAATAAGTTCCTTCCCTGCAGTGCTGGGACAACAATCCACTGAGCTGCCATATTGCATTTAGTACAGCACTGTGATTCCTCTGCAGAGAACTGTCATGATTTCTTGACAATGGCATGGGAAGAATGCTTTCCTGGTACTAAGTAGCTCTTTCCACTGGAACGAGATAGAAACTGTAATGGATGTAATGACACTGCCGCAAACTAGTGACCAATTCTTACTGTCCCACCTCAAAAGCTAGAATGGGAAGCTGAATAAAATTGGCTACTGGAAAAAAATATTCCTACACAGGTTTTAGAACCAACCTTCGCATGATACTGATGACGCTGCAATGAGTAACTGACCTTCCTATTTTCCTAGATTTCTGGATGTCAAAACGATAGGTTCATATTGTGAAGTGGTCCTAAGGCCCATGGAAGCTCTGTCTTCCCTGTACCCTGCTCTCTCCCAGGAGTCTACTCATCTGCTTAGCTACATCTATACAGAAAATGTCACCACCCGACTTCAGGGTGGCTATTTGGCAAGAAGATTTTCTTGTATCTCTTGGCGTTGGACCACTTCTCAGGAGAGACTGCGGCAGCTGGGGGTGATACCTGCCCAGCCCCGTCAAGAGTTCTGCTGGGATCTATAGGGCATGGTTTCCTTTATCTGGGCACAGATTCAGCTGATGCAAGATAAGGGAGGATGTGGCTATCTTAAGTTACACAGAAGTTAGAATGTCCTTCTAGGAGGATAAAAATATCTGCTATACTTATTATTAATACAATTGATATTTATATAGTACTTTGCAGTATATAAAACATTTTCATGAACTCATCAAAGACCCAATGAGATTTGAAAAGAGGCATGTAATCTGAAAAGTAAAATTGAATTTTTAAGGGCAAGATTATTTTATTGCGACGTACACGGGGTTGCCATGAGTTGGAATCAACTGGAGGACAACTGGAATTTTATCACCGGATGCCATTCAATTTCTCTCTTCTTCTCCTTTCCCCAAAGAAGCGGCTAAATAAGGACTTGGAGAAGTTGCCTACTTAAAGCTTCACTAACCTGAACACAGGACCCCAAGCACAACAAACCTGTCAATATTCTTGAAAATGTTGCACTTGCTGTCTTTGACTGTGAGCTGGAAGGCCAGGGCTGTGTGGTGACTTTCCAGGACAGCAGTGTCGTTGTAGAGCACAGCAAGTTCGCTGCCAGCATTGCACAGGAAAGAGTTGGTCCTTCCCGGGTGATCCACATCATGGACTGTGGCAGCAATCAGTGCGGCCACCTCATCCAGCTGATCCAGGCTTCCCTGGGGTAAGAGGAAGGCAAAATTAAGCATCACTGGGAGAGGCCTAAGACCGATATCCACTTCAGCCTCCTAGATGGGGAGGGTCCAGGAGAGCTGGGATTTATCAGAATATTGTCTTAACCCACTGAGCCTTCTCTGGTTCCTAAAAGCTGAGAAGCTGCCTTGGCCACATTACATAACCACCTTGCTAAATTCTTACCCCAGAGTCTATTTGCAGGAAGAACTCTGTTTGGCAGGAGTTTTGAATGCCCTGTGTGTGGCATGGTCAAGACTCTCTTCTGTGTGCAAATACAGCAGACAGTGGCCTACGGTGACAAATACGATTGATTTTATTTGTTTCCTTCTGAAAATATCTGAGAGTGCAAGCAATGAATGGCACAGAAACTACAAAACTACTCACACAAAGGTAAAAGGAGTAGAACTAAGTGATATAAAATGATCAAGAAAGAATAATGGCATCAGGGAAATGTAGACTAAGGGTGCTTTTGCAGTTGAGACCAGAACTTAAGTTTTGGGCTAACTGCCAACAAGGGCAAAAAGGAAAGCCACATTTCTAAAGCTCTCATGTAATAAAGTAACACAAACCAGTGCATCAGAGAAGAGTTTTCCTCATTTACAAATTTAGAAGGAAACTATCAAATGAGCTATTATTAGGTAAGAGTTGTTGTCAAGTGCCATCAAGTCAGTTCTGTCTCATAAGGACCCTGTGTACAATGGAAGAGAACACTGTCCCACCCTGCTGTGTTTCAGCTCATTGTGGTAGCCACTGTGTCAACCTATCTCATTGAGGGTCTTCCTCCTTTTCACTGACCCTCTAATTTATCAAACGTGAAGTCCTCCTCCAAGGACTGACTGGTTACTCCTGATGACATGTGCTAAGTATAGGAGATGAAGTCTACCCATCTTTATTTCTAGGGAGCATTCTAACGGTACTTCTTCCAAAACAGATCTGGTCATCCTCTGGCAGGCCATGGTATATTTAGCATTCTTCACCAATACCATAATTAAAATGCATCCATTCTTCTGTAGTCTTCCTTATTCATTGTACTCACATGCACGTGTCCTCACATGTATGTGAGGCTATTGAAAATACTATGGCTTGCATCCCATGAAACTTAGTCCTCACACTGATTCCTTTGCTTTGGAATACTTCCAAGAGATCTTTTGCAGCAGATTTGCCCAATGCAATACGTCATTTGGGCAAATTTTCTTAACTGCTGCTTCCACCATCTTTGATTGGGATCCAAGTAAAATAAAATCCTTGACAACTTCAATCTTTTCTCTTTTTATCATGATGCTGCTTATTGGTCCAGTTGTGAGCATTTTTGTTTTCTTTATGTTGAGGTGTAACACTCTTTGAACTTCGTCAATAAACACTTCAAATCCTCTTTGATTTCAGCCAGCAAGGTTTTATCCTCTGCACATTGCAGGTTGTTAACGAATCTTCATCCAGTGTTGATGCCACGTTCTTCTTACCAGATTCTTGCATCATTACTCAGCACACAGACAGACTAAGTATGGTGAGAGGATACAACCCGACACACATTTCCCTGATTTAAAACCATACATTATCACCTGGTTCTGACTGAGTGATTGCCTCTTGGTCTGTGTACAGACTCTGCTTGAATACAATGAACTGTTCTGGAATTCCCATTCTTTGCAATGTTATCCATAGCTTGTGTTATGATTCACACAGTTCAATGTCTTTCCATAGTCAATGAAGCACAGGTTTCATTTAATTATGGCATTGATGAAGACTACCTTTCTGATATTCTCTGCTCTAGTAGATCCATCTGATATTAGCATTGCTCCTTTGTTTCACATCCTCTTCTGAATCAGTTTGAATTTCATCCATAAAATTAACTTTCTTTTGTGTGACATTAATGATATTGTTGCTAATTCTTACATTCTTTCCGATCATCTTTCTTTGGAATGTGCACATTTATGGATCTCTTACAGTCTGGTGTCTTCCCAAAGTTCTTGGTATAGAGTTAGCACTTTGCTAATGCATCCATTTGTTGAAACATTTCAATTAATATTCCATCAGTTCCTGGAGACTTGTGTTAGCTCAATGCCTTCTCTGCAGCTTGGACTCCTTCCTTCAGTACCATTGGATCTTGATCATATGCTACCTACTGAAATGGCTGAATGACCACCAGTTCTTTTTGTGACTCCGTGTATTCCTTCCATCATCTTTTGATAATTTTTATGTTGTTCAATATTTTACCATAGAATCCTTTAATATTGAGCATGAAGCTTGAATGTTTTCTTCAGTTCTTTTAACTTGAGAAATGCTGAACATATTCTTCCCTTTTGGTTTTCTAACTCCAGGTCTTTGCACATTTCATTGAAATACTTAACTTTGTTTTCTTGATCTGTCCTTTGAAATTTTCTGTTCATTTCTTTGACTTCATCACTTCTCCTGTTAACATTAGCTTCTCTATGCTCAAGAGCAAGTTTCAAAGTCTCTAGTGATATCCGTTTTAATCTTTTCTTTCTTTTGTGCCTTTTTAATGACCTTTTGCTGTCTTCATGCATGATATCTTTGATGTCATCCCACAACGTACCTGGTCTTCAGTCATTAGTATACAACATGTCAAATTTATTTTTGAGATGCTCTCTAAATTCAGGTGGGATCTACTCAAGTTTGTATTTTGACTCTCATGGACTTGCTTTAATATTCTTCAACTTCAGCCTGAACTTGCATATGAGCAATTGATGGTCTGGCCCCACAGTCCAATCTGTGCCTGGCTGGGTTTTTTTGGCTGATGACCTTGAGCTTTCCATCGTCTCTTTTCACAGATGTAGTTGATTTGGTTCCTGTATATTCCATCTGGTGAGGTCCACTTGTAAAGGTTGTTGAAAAAGTACATTTTCAATGAAGTCACTTCTTGCAAAATTCTGTTATGCAATCTCCAGCATCATTTCCATTACCAGCGTTGTTTTCCATCTGCTGATCCTTGTTCTTTGTTCCCATTTCAGTCACCAGTAATTATCAATGCATTTTGGTTGCATACTTGATCAATTTCTGACTGCAGAAGTTGATAAAAATCTTCAATTTCTTCGCTTTTGGCATTAGTGGTTGGTGTGTAAATCTGAATAACTGTCATATTAATTTGTCCTCCTTGTGTGCTTATGGGTATTATCTTATCACTGACAGCGTTGTACTTCATGACAAATCTTAAAATGTGTTTTTACAATGAATGTGATGATATGCCTCTTCAATTTGTCATTCCTGGCATAATAAAATATATGATTGTTTCAAAATGGCTTAACCATCTATACCACTCAGAGACTCCTACATGTGACTATTTTTGTTGTTAGGTGCTGTTGAATCAGTTCTGACTCATAATAACCGTATGCAGAGCAGAGGGAATACTGCCTGGTTCTGAGCTATCTTCATAATTCTTGTTTTCTCTGAGCCCATCATTGCTGCCACACATGACAGGGTCTACTATACTGGTCAGCACAGTGGCACCTCGGAGGAGAGGCCTCCTTCTGATCTACTTCTGAAGGGTTATAGTCACTGCAAGTCCTGTGCATACTTCTACTGTCACACACGTCGGGGTGGCCATGAAGCTGAGTTATCACAACAGCAACCGATTTGGTTTTGGTTTTGGCTTAGTCACGTGTAGTTACTGACAACTTGGAATGTGGCTAATGCAATAGAGGAACTAAGTTGGTTTGCTAACTTTAGTTAAATTCAAATAGACACATGTGGCTAGTGGCTACTCTGTTGGGCATCACAGGGCCATCGGGTGATCAGGGATGGTCTCTCTAAGGAAGTGATATTTATTCTCATGCCTGAGAGACAAACCGTGTTTGCCATTGGGTGTTAAGTGCCATTGAGTGAGTTCCGACTCATAACAACATTGTATAGAGTTTCTGAGGAGCAGCTGGGGAGTTTGAAGCACCAGCCCTCCAGTTCAAACCCACCTTGCAGTCTAGTGCTTATCCCACAGCGCTACACCAAGACTCCAAAGCAGTACTTAGTCTGCAAAAAATGGCAAAGGAGAGAATCTCAGACAGAAAGAACAACCTATACAAACCACATGAAGTGGAAAACAAAAGTGCCTTACTCTAGAAATGTACTAGAGTCACTGTGGCTGACAAAAAGGTGTGTGAAGTACAATGAGGTATGTCCCCAAGATTCAAATAGAGGGGTGGGCATAGCTTTTGGTATTCCCAAGAGATGCTTTCATCAGTTTACGGGAGGCAAATCAGCAAACTGTTTCTCCAGCACTATTCAGGAATGACCAGTGAGTCGGAAGCTCAGCCCCATCCTGGTTGTGGGCAAAGAAGTGAGGACACATTGATCGGTCATTAGCAGTCTGTTGGTGTTAGTTTAGGATTGTAAAGGGTTTTCTGGAGCGCTGTCTCTACTAGAAAGCAGCCATTTTCATTTCTAATCCTGATCTCATGGAGCTGGTTGGTGAGCAGTTTTGGCTTGGTCCCCAGCACCAGGACCAGGACCAGGACCAGGTTTCCAGAGCAGGGACAGGGGGAGATTCTCTACTGCTCAAGGAGTCCTGGTGAGTCACTGCAGGATAAAGCACAGGACTGCATGGTTGGTTTGAATCACAAGGCCGGTGGACCAAATCCACCAGCTGCTCCTCGGAAACCCTATACAGGGTTGCTATGAGTCGGAACCGATTTGATGATACTTAATAATAACAACATACTGCTCAAGGCAAACAAGCACACTTGGCCCCATTTCACTGCTGGGTCAGGAGAGACCACAGGCACCTGCAGGTGAAGTCAGCTATCCAAGTCCTACTCCCAGACTGCCCCATGTAGGTTGCATCTTCATTGATTCTGCCTTTGCAGTGAGAATCCATGTGGGCCTCCCGAAGACTGAAGCCAATTACTGTGAAACTTTTCAATAAAATAGATTTACGTAATTAGGGTAGAGAATGCGAGTAGCATTGGACAAGACCTGCGTTTCACTAGAGCTTACACTGATTCACACCAAACACTCAGTGAAAGTGGCACTTTTACAAAGTTATCAATATTGGGTCATGATCTGCAGTTTGGATAAGCACAGTCTAATGATGCACTGTCTGATAAGTGGATGGGAGTTGGGGAAAGAAGACTGGGTAGCTCCCTAGCAGATGCGAGAAGCAAGGTCCTTCCCACAGGAGTGAGGGACCATCGATGGAAGAAAACTCCTTGCCAAGCCCACAACTGGAGAAATCCCAAAGCCTTTAAGGTACAGATATCTCAACATTAATTTCTTTCCTTCTTTACCAGAAAAAATAGATCTGGATCACACTGAAGCAGACTAGCCAGTATGGGCCCTGTTTTTTGACCAGCCTTTCAAACAGTTCCTTGTCCAGGATGATAAATGAATGTTGGCTATCCAAGTTTCAGATGTATATGAGGCAATTAAAAATAGTATAACTTGGGTCAGGCACACCTTACTCCTCAAACTGTTATCTTTGCTCTTGAGTACTTTAAAGAGGTTTTGTGCAGCAGATTTACCAAATGCAATATGTCATTTGGTTTCTTGACTTCTGCTTCCATGAGTTTGATGGTGGATACAAGCAAAATGAAGTCTTTGGCAACTTCAATCTTTTCTCCATTTACTATGATGGTATTTATTTGTTCAGTTATGAAGATTTTTGTTTCCTTTACATTAAGGTGCAATCCATACTGATGATGATGGTCTTTAATCTTTGTCACCAAACATTTTAAGTCCTCTTCACTACCAGCAAGACCGGTTGCATCACCTGCATATCGCAGGCTGTTAGTGAGTCTTTCTCCAAACCTGATGCCAAGTTCTTCATATAATCCAACTTTTTGGATTATTTGCTCAGCACAGAGACTGAATAAATATGGTGAAAGGATACAACTCTGCCACATATCTTTCCTGATTTTAAACCACTCAGTATTCCCATGTTTTGTTTGAACAGTTGCCTCCTGGTCTATGTACAGGTTCCTCATGAGCACAATGAAGTCTTCTGGAATACCATTCTTCACAGTGTTAACCATAGCTTGTCATGATTCACACATTCAAAAGCTTTTGTAGAAAGAAAGCACAGGTAAGCTTCTTTCTGGTATTCTCTGCTTTCAGCCAAGATCCATCTGACATCAGCAATGATATCCCTAGCTCCATGTCTTCTTCTGAATTCGGTGTGGATTTTTGACAGTTCTCTGGTGATGTACTATTGTAACTGTTTTTAAAACTCTCTTCAGCAAAATATTACTTACGTGTAATAATACTGATACTGTTCGATGATTTCTGCTTGCTGTTGGGTTACCTCTCTTTGAAATGGGCACAAATATGCATCTCTTCCAGTCAGAAAGTCAGGTAGCTGTCTTCCAAAATTCTTGGCATGGATGAGTGAGTGTCTCCAGTGCTGACTCAGTTAGTTGAAAGATTTCAATTTGTATTCTGTTAATTCCTGGAACCTTGTTTTTTACCCATGCCTTAAATGCAGCTTAGACTTCTTCCTTTAGTACCTACCATTGATTCTTGATCAAATGCTACCTACTGAAATGGTTGACCATCGACCATTTCTTTTTGGTACAGCTAAAAAAAGCATCTTCTTTGGATGCTTTCTGCATAATTCAGTATTTTGTGCATAGAATCTTTCAATATTGCAAATCAAGGCTTGAGTTTTTTTCTTCAGTTCTTTCAGCTTGAGAAATGCTGAGTGGGCTCTTATTTTTTGGTTAACTGCAGGTCTTTGCGTTGTTGTTAAGTGCCATCAAGTCAGTTCCAATTCATAGCAACCCTGTATAGGGGTTCCAAGGAGTGGCTGGTGGGTGAATCGCTGACCTATAGTTAGCAGTCCAATGCTTATCCTACAGCACCACACCAGAATTCCAGGTCTCTGCATATTTCATTACAATACTAACGTTGCCTTCTTTATCTGCTCTTCAAAATTTTTTTGTTCAGCTCTTTGACTTCATTTCTTCTACTTGCTTTAGCATGTCTACACTGCAGAGCAAATTTCAGTCTCTTCTGATATCCATTTTGGTGTTTTCTTTGTTTCCTGTCTTTTTAATGACATTTGGTTTCCTTCCTGTATATGTTCTTTGGTCTGGTAGGCCTTTAGAGAAGTTTATCTGTAACACAGAGTGCTGTGGCTACAGATGACTTTGGACTCTGAGTTAATGACCTGGGTCCTGTTCTCAGTTGGCAGTTTGTGACCTCAGCAAGTCAAATAGGGGACATGAACCTGTACTAGGAAGGGATTTAAAGCTTAGGCTGATATATCACCATTCATTTTGTTTGGAATTAATTTTGTTTAGAAAGGAAATGAAAATAAACTTCAAAAGTGTCGTCCTTGGACCACATCCTTTGCTTTCTTGCTGATGAGAGTGAATACCACACTAGTGGAAAACTTCGATGGAAACCAGTTAACCCTTTCCATTCCTCTGTCTCCGTTTTGGTGCCTTTCTGCCTCCTCCTATCTGTCCCACTATTAACTCTTCTCTGAAAGTCCTCAGGGTCTAAATCGGTCATCAAACCTGCCCTAAGAAAGTGATGTAATAGCCTGCATTTACCAGTCAATGTGAGTTTCAGTGTCTACACTGCACTTCTCCCAGTGGCATCTGTATTTGAAGCTTCCCTTCTAATTGTAGCAAAGGGATGCCAAGCTTCGTTGTGCACGTAATAGCTGTTGGGAAGGAGAGGAGAGCGGCTATCCATAGGGCTGTACATAGAGCTGCACTACAAATCAGCACCCACACATGAAATTATTGGATTCTCCTCAAGGAAGAATAAGGACATAGCACGCTCTCAGAATTATGTAAAGTGATTAACATACAGATACACACATTTACATCCACACAACACACATACATTATGTCAATCATCAGAAGGCTGAGTGACTTCATTATTGACTGGCTTCTAATGTCCTGATGTGGCGCTGTGGGTTAATGTGCCAGACTGCAAAGCCGTTTGAACTGCAAGGTCGGTGGTTCAAGCTCACCAGCTACTCCTTGGAAACCTATACAGGGTCGCTATGGGTCAGAATTGACTCGGCGGCATTTGACAACAACAACAATGTACTAGGAGTCCTGGTGTGGCGCTGTGGATTAATGCACCAGACTGCAAAGCCATTTGAGCTGCAAGGTTGGCAGTTCAAGCTCACCAGCTGCTCCTTGGAAACCCTATACAGGGTTACTATGAGTCGAAACTGACTTGACAGCATTTAACAACAACATCAACAAGCCCATTATCACAAAAAGTTCCTAATGAGCAATGGGTATGGACCAGTGAAGCATGTAAAAGCGTCTCTGTTGTTGTTGTTAAGTACCGTGGAGTCAGTTCTGACTCATAGTGACCCTGAACAGGGTTTCTGAAGCTGTAAATCTTTACGGGAGCAGAAAGCCTCATCTTTCTCCCGCGGAATGGCTGGTAGTTTCAAACTGCCAGACCTTGAGGTTAGCAGCCCGATTGTTAACCACGACACTACCAGAGCTCCTTAAAAAGTCTCTACTGTGGCATAAATTATGATTTTAGGCATTTGGGAGAGAGAAGAAGTAGGAGACAGGGCCATGGCTATATTACCAAAAGCACTAGTCACTTTAGTAATCTTAAAAAAAAACACCTCTGTCAAATTGGTTGTAACACAGCTATTTACTAAGATTGAGGTTTTTGGATCTTTAATGCAGACAGGCAACTAGATCACGATATCAAAATTCTACCTTCACTCTTTCCTTCCCAAGGAAGAAGGCAGTGGCATGCAGGACGTCTGCGGCATGAGTGGAGTTATGGTAGGCGTTGGAGGAGTGATAGTTGGCTTCAATCACTTGCAGCCAAGCCCGCAGAGTGGTCTCAGAACAGTTCAAAAATTCACAGACTCCAAACCGGGAAAACACCTTTAAGCCCAGGTAAACCAATGGCCTGGAAAATAGGAAAACAAGCTCTAGAGTTCATTGTATTCACTGGCCCCAGAACTACCTTCTTTGATGATACTAGAGAAGAAAAGAATTTTTCTTCTGATGCTTATTGCCTGTGCACCAGGCCCCCCAAAAAATCTCCTCCCCAAATTGGAGCTCAGTAGATCACACCTTCCTCCCCAGCCTCTTCGGAACCGGGAGCCTCATGGTGGTCAACACAAATTATTTTCAGTTATCTCTTAAGTCATAAGCCTTTCAGTTGCTCTGACAACCAAGACAAGCCCCCTGACAGTCTAAGTCCTGCATTTTCTTGATGCCCACTGAGGACGTTCCTGCATCTACAGACAAGAGGAGTGGCTTAGGTGGTCTCAGCATTTATAGGTGGAAATCTTCCATGGCCTACAGACCAACACCACTGAGAAGAAACAGCCTTCTCCAAGTATCGAAGGGCACTGCGAGTTATGTGACTTTTCCCCTCCTTGTAGGATAGCCCCTAAGAAAACTCATAGTATCTTCAATAAGAGCTCACAGATTCATATTGTAAGGTGAGACTTTTCCCCTCCTTGTAGGATAGCCCCTAAGAAAACTCATAGTATCTTCAATAAGAGCTCACAGATTCATATTGTAAGGTGAGACTTTTCCCCTCCTTGTAGGATAGCCCCTAAGAAAACTCATAGTATCTTCAATAAGAGCTCACAGATTCATATTGTAAGGTGAAGCTTTAACAAGTCTGGGGTTGAGAATACTTAGAACTCTTGGGTCCCAGTACAAAGGAAATGACTGAGAAAATCAGAGAAGAAAGCTTAGCATTTTCTTATCCTGGTCATCACCTGGCTGACTCCACAACTTAATCACTGAGAGTCTCCCTCCATAAAGGACTCACTCAGAGGCCACGGTCTCTCTGCTTGTTTGACAGTTCTCCATCTTGGCACCAAAAGCAGAACCTGTGTGGTCTCTTGTGGCCAGGACACAGCTCCCTCTAAGCGTCCAGATGTGAAATTCATAGCACGGCCACCAATCCTTCCTGCCTGCTTCCAGAAAAGTCACATACCTCTTATGTGTAACAGATTCCAACTCAAAGATGTTGAAGTCCCAACTTTCTTCATTATCAAGTAGCTGAGCAATCGAAGGGGGGACATCGTTGATGGTTATTGGCATCGCAAGGTGGCTGTGACTCTGGTGTACATCTGAGTGAACAGATGGGACAGGGAGAGCAGTTAATGATGGACTTGAGAGCCCCTGAGCATTTACACCATTCTCATTGTTGTTACTAGAAAGAAAATCTTGAAGATTTCCAAGAGTAGGAGAATTTTCACTTCAGTGACCTTCTCTTATATTATTAAACATCACAGCTCCTAAATAGAAATAGAACTTCACCGGTGTAAATGTATAGAGATTTGAAATTTGCATTCTGATAGTTCTCAGAGAAGTAATGTTAATTAGAAGACCTAATTTCAAAAGTAGATCACGTAAGTACCTAAACTCAATTGAGACCAATTGGAAGAAAAAATACCAAAGCCCTCTCCAGACAATAAGCACAACATTGCAGCTGACAATGGATTTTCAGTAACAAGTGGATAGATAAAAACTTACTCTTAGTAAACACATACTCGTTTCCTGACAACCTTCTTAAACCATCCTGGAATAAAGAAAAGATGCCGTTAAAAGCAAATGTATGCCATGTTCTATAGCCTTTCATCACCATTGTTCCATTTTCCCCTTTACTATGCAAATGGATTTGAATTCTGGATCAAATCTGGATTTCAATCTGGATCTCCAATTTATAGCTCAAAATGCAATCAGGACAATAGCTATGAGACACATGGTACCCTTCCTTCCAAGGCTAGTACCGTAGAAAGTGGAGAATTGAGAATACAGTGAATGCAGTTGCCTTTAAGTCTTCTGACTGTGCTGAGGTTAGAACTATCTTTATCTTCTGGCATTTTAGACGCCTCATAAATGAAATCTCAGAAGCGATCTTGCTTTGGAGGCAGATTCTTTTGGAGGGACCCCAGACACTCTCATAGGGACTGTCTTATTTCTGTGTTCTTACATTTGGGGAAGTTGAAGCCATAAGACACATTTTGGGTATAAGTTTTTAATATACTTTAAAAAGCTGGGCTGATTTTCAGCTGATAGCCAAAATAATTTAGTTTTTTTAACTGTAGTTTCTGTTTTGTAACAGAAACATTACTACTAGCTTTTAAAGAAAAAGTTCCTGGAGGTCTTTGGAGAGGCAGCATAGAGGAACAGACAGAATTCGGATGCTAATTCTGACATTTACTAGGCTTCTTGAACCTGACCTAGCCCCCAAATGTTCTAGTTCGGGTTCCTTCCCTTAAAAGTAACTTGTAGTTGCTTATTTGTCTCGTAATATTACTGAAGAGTACCCTTGAAGTCATACCTTAGTGTTGAGGCCCAAAGCTTAATTTTAAAAATCAGGTAAATAGGTAAGCAACAATGGCCACGCCTATCTTGCCTCTAAGGCAGCTACTCCAAGGGCTCCTCCATGTTTTCTTTTGTCTTTCTCTCTTTCTACTCTAAACTCACATAAAAATGAGGTGGGATCCTGCACTGTTTCCCTGCAGTTTTATTGGGAGATCAAACCCAAGAAGGTATGGTGGGAATTGGGGAGTAGGGTGGGCTAACTTGTTTCTCTCTCAGGATCTTCCTGCTGTAGCTCTGTAGGGGTCACCTCCTGACAATCCTTGCCAGTGTTCCCTAGAAACTGAAGTCTACACTGCACTGGGATGAGGTGACCAAGGTCAGCATAGGGGCAGGAAAGGAAGCACAGGTCACTGGAATTACAGGAAGACAGAGAATGAACCAGAAGCCAGTCAACACCCACCACTTGGTGGCAGAGCTAGACAGAAACCTTCCCAGTAAAAGACATAATGACTCTTAAGTCTTTTTCTCCAAAAGGTTTCTTCCAGTTTCAGCCTCTGATGAGGAACATAAAGAAATACTTTTGATTTTATTTTTCTTCAATTGCTAGTAGGTGCTTACAACTAGCTACGGCACACTGCATGCAACAAGCAGAGTCCTCAGATGTCAGCTACTCTACACTGCTGTCGTTGTTGTTGTTAGGTGCCGTTGAGTTTGTTCCAACTCATAGCAACCTCAGGCACAACAGATGAAACACTACCAGATCTGTACTGTGTTCACAATTGTTATGCTTCAGCCCATTGCTGCTGTCACTGTGTCAGTCCATCTCCTTGGGGGTCTTCCTCTTTTTCGTTGACCCTCCACTTTACCAAGCATGATGTCCTTCTCCAATAACTGGTCCCTCCTGATAATATGTCCAAAGTATGTTGTGGAGGTGTTTCCCCATCAAGTCGGTTCTGACTCATAACAACCCCATACAGGGTTTCCAAGGCTGTAAATCTTTACAGGAGCAGAATGCCTTATATTTTGCCCACAGAGTAATGGATAGATTTATACTGCTAACTTTGCAGGGCAGCTGATGGATTCGAACCGCAAGCCTTGCAATTAGCAGCCCAATGTGTAACCCACTCTGCTACCAGGGCTCCTGCTGTTGTAGTAGTTGTTAGGTGCCAATGAGTCGTCTCCAACTCATAGTGACCGCATGCACAACAGAACAAAACTCTACCAGGCCTGCGCCATCCTCACAATTGTTAAACATTTGAGTCTACTGCTGCCGCCACTGTGCCCCTCCATCTCGGTGATCCTACGCTTTACCAATCAAGGTGCCCTTCTCCAGAGAATGGTCCAGTTGTAAAGCATGAGAGATGACATCTCACCATCCTGAATTCTCAGGAGCATCCTGACAATACTTCTTTCAACACAGGTTGGTTTGTTTCTCTGGCAGTCCTGGGGTAGCACTGTGGGCTAATGCACTAGCCTGCAAGGTGGATAGCTCAGATTCACCCACTGCTCCTCGGAAACTCCATGCAGGGTCGCTATGAGTCGAATCGGCTCAACGGCACATATCAACAACAATGGTGCTTTTAGTTTCGGTTGTGAGCCACTAAATTCAGTTCCGACTCATAACGACCCTGCATAGGGTTTCTGAGGCTGTAAATCTTTACAGGAACACAAAGCCTCGTCTTTTGTGGAGAGGCTGGTGGATTTGAACTGCTGACCTTGCAGTTAGCCGCCCAGCTCATAATCCACTATGCTACTAGGATTTTTAGCATTCTTCTCCAACATCAGGGCTTCCTGGAGAGCTGTCTGGGGTTGGTGCTTCTTCTATTCAGCCTTCCTTTCTTACACCACCCCTACCAGAACAGCCTCACTCTGCTTTATCTGATTGTAAGGAGAGTTTCCATATAAGCTTTTATTTATAAAAACCAAAAACAACCAAAAGACTCCTGGTGTGGCACTGTAGGATCAGCACTGAAATGGGTCAACAGTTCAAATCCACCATCTGCTCCTCAGAAACTCTGTACAGGGTCGCTAAGAGTCAGAACTGACTCAATGGCGCTTAACAATAACACAGCTAATGTTTTGAAAACTACTGCAGTCTAAGTTCAAACCCTTTCATTCTATGGATAAAGAACTGTGGTCCAAGGAGACCCAACCATGGCCCTCATCCAAGACTGCACCAGGTAAAGAGGAACAAGAAGTAAACAAGGGCCTACATAACTCACCAATTTGCATAGTTAAGT
Source organism: Chrysochloris asiatica (assembly GCF_000296735.1). NCBI lineage: Eukaryota > Metazoa > Chordata > Mammalia > Afrosoricida > Chrysochloridae > Chrysochloris > Chrysochloris asiatica. Next base: position 1,521,793 of record NW_006408752.1, read on the forward strand.
CAACGGCCTATTCGCTGCTGTAATAAGAATTCTCAAAGACTGTCTTTCATTGCTATGCTCAGTCAGCCTCGTAGAATTACAAGAATCACTTAAGTGATACAATTACATAATTTTTGATACAACTGCATTTGTTTATGCGGATGTTTGCACATATTGCAGGTATTTCCCCAAACAGCAACTAAGGTAATAGTTTATATTGAACCTTCTGGATTGTATTTGGAATCCTAATGTGGTGCTTGTGGGTTAATGCGCTAGACTGTAAAGTTGGTTTGAACCACAACGTTGGCAGTTCAAGCTTATCAGTCAGTCCTTGGAATCCCTATACAGGGTCACTATGGGTCACAACAGACTCGACGGCATTTAACAACAGTAGCAGAGTGTATCTGGGGTTGTTGAGAGGTTGACATGGTTATCTGCTAAAGGAAAGATTGTGACTTCAAATCCACTCAAAAGAGCCTCTGAAGAAAGGCCTGGTGATCTACTTCCAAAAGATCAGTTACTGAAAACCCTGTGGAGCACAGTTCTACTTTGACCCATGGGATCACCAGGAGCCAGATTCGACTCAATGACAACTGGTAGCCATAGAGTGCATTACACGGCTCCCCTGCAGTCCTGCTTGTCCCTCATCACTCACAGTCATCAGGCCCCCAACAAGGTCACTGGTGTGAGGATCTTCATCTTTGGTACCCAGCTGAGGGGAGTACAGTTCTGTGGTTCGCAAAATTTCTAAAACCCTGTCCAACGCTTCTGCCACTGTGACAGGGCTGTTTTCTTGGGCTGCATTGATTATATTTATGACCTGACAAAGAAAAGAAAGAAGAAATTAGAGAAGATTAGCATTCTAATTCCCAGAAGTCAGACATGTACCAGGAATCCAAAATAAATCCAATAATAGCACATTCTGTTGTCCAAAATGATCAGTGTTTCCACCCCACCACCTCTGTCTTACTGCAACACAGTTCCCTCTTGGCTGTTGACCATTCCAGCCTGTCCTGGTGTTTCTCAGTCCTTTTGCTGACTCTTCTCTCCTAGTTCTCTTGTGATAGTTGGAGGTACTCAGGGATCAGTCCTGAACCTTCGGTCTCACTCTATAGATGATCTCGTTCACCTCCGTGAACTGAGTCCCGCTCAAACCCCTATCGCCAACTTCTTGCTTTAACCCTCCAAGCTCTATCCACTTTGGCTTTCTTTCAAGCCCTCAAAGGTCCTTTTTCTACCTTATTGGGTTTTCACATACTGTTCCCAGCTGCTTGGAATCCTACTAACATCTTTTATGCTTCAAGTCTTACTTTAAACGTTGCTTCCTCTACAGAAAAAGTTTCCCTGACCAACAATAGCACATAGCATGTGATTTACATGTATATATAAAGGAGCTCTGGTAGCGTAGTGGTTACGAATCGGGCTGCGAACCATAAGGTCAGCAGTTCGAAACTACCAGCTGCTCCGCGGGAGAAAGATGAGGCTTTCTACTCCCGTAAGGATTTACACCCTCGGAAACCCCGTACAGGGTCGCTATGGGTCGGAACCGACTCGAAGGCACTTAACAACAACAACATACACTTATAAATACCACATGATAAATAATTATAGAGTATAATCAGTGCTAGGAAGGTAGACAGCAATATTCTGTGAGTGACTTACAGTAGGGCCTAATTTAGCTAAAGTGAATTTGTTGGTCAGGGAAACTTTTTGTAAGTGTGGAGTCCTGGTGTGGTACTGTGGGTTAATGCACTGGACTGCAAGGTTGGTTTGAACTTCAGGTTCGGTAGTTCAAGCTCACCAGTTGCTCCTTGAAAATCCTATACAGGGTTCCTATGAGTCAGAACCAACTCGATGGCACTTAACAACAATAATAACAAATTTGTAAGCGTGGGTACATGAATGGACACCTTCAGCTGGGCCAAAGAGGTATCTTCTCCACTTGCAGGAAATAGTGGCTTAAGAAATTTTCTGTATTCTCTGCATGCATTTCTTTCTCTATAGTTAGCTGGTGTGGAGCTGTGGATAAGCACTGACCCGAAAAGTCAGTTTGAACTCCAACGCCAGCATTTCAAACGAACCAGCTGTTCCTTGGAAACCCTATACAGGGTTGCTGTGAGTTGGAACCGACTCAATGGCACTTAACAACAGCAGCAATTTGTTTAACATTCTTTACCTCTGCTAGACTGTAAACTCCATGGTATCAAAGACATTTCATTCATCACTCTACCCCAGTGGTAGGTGCCTTGGTTGCAGATAAAGGTGAAGGCAGAGACAGACATTGCCACTCACCTTTGTGATGGGGGCCTCAATGGTCATGGAGTGGATCCTTGCCATGGATGGGTAGCGACGGTTCTGTAGGCTTGGTGCTGGAGAAAAGGCAAGAAAGTTGTCTCTGGTTCTGGCAGCTCAACTGGTCTAAGTGTAAAAAAGGAGTCCCTTCATGGGGGGCCTGATTCTTATAAAACTACCCCCTGCTCTTCTGATTAGACAATGAATTAACCCATCTCTGAATCCTAAAAGGATGACAGCCCAACTACTATTTGCTTGAGTCTGGAAAGGGTGATCTGGGCAGGTAAAGGCTGGCAGGAGGGCTTTAGGAGTCCCAGGTCCACAAGGGGAATTACAGTGAATGTTAATGGGATCCTATGCTCCCATCCCAACACCCAGTGGTCCCCTGGAACTTACTTTCTCATAAGTTACTAGAGTCTAATTTGAGTAGTTCCTACTAACCAAGTTGTGTGTGTAACTGGAAAACTATGAAGTGTGAGAGAGGAGACATGACTCTTGGTGAGGGTGTGGGGTGGAAGGTTGTGTCTAATCTTTTATTTATTTTTTTAATGTTTTATTGTGAATTATGTGATAGTTTACATGGGAGAACATTAGCTTTACATTCATCTTATCGTATATCATTTCACTGTCATGGTTACAATCCCCTCCATGCATCATCAACCAACCAAAGGTTGTCCCCAGGTCGTCAGCACACAGCCCTCTCCCTCTCTGGGTCTAAGTCCCCAGCTGCTCCATCTCTCCACATCATCATCTCTGCCTCCATCTCTGGT
>NW_006408752.1:1525493-1548997 GCF_000296735.1 Chrysochloris asiatica
CAGCTGTTCCGCGGGAGAAAGATGAGGCTTTCTGCTCCTGTAAAGATTTACAGCCTTGGAAACCCTGTACAGGGTCGCTATGAGTCAGAACCGACTCCACAACACATAACAACCACCACTACCCTCTTTCCAAGGCCTTTTAGATTCTTAACACTTAATAACCAGAGGTGGTTTAGTTCTAAACTGTAGAAACCTTCATTTAAAGCATGATTTTTGAATAGGAAATAATGCAGTTTGAAGTTGAAAACGTAGAAGCTTTACTTTGAAAGTACTTCCCTCCTCGTCAGATCTGCCTGCCACTCCTTTAAGGTAGGCAGGAAACATGGAATACCTCAGTCTCATCAGTAGTGCTGCTCTACAGCTCAGCCACTTTTGATATTCTTTCTTGCTGACAGCACTGGAGACCTTGTCTGTACTTCTCAGCCTCTACTTCTCCCAGGCCCTGAAGAGATAATGATGCCCTTTCAAAAGAGCTCTGAACACACAGCCAGTCCAGGTTAAATTCCTTTATGCATGGCCGTCTCCATCTGAAAGCTACACCCTCAATCCATCTCAAACTATTTTAATACACATTCTCTTCTTTTACATTCTTTCCCCAACCCTTCACATGCCTGACTGGACTCTCCTTTGGTGTGACACTGTGGGATAAAACCCTGGACTGCAAAGTCAGTTTGAACCACAAGTGGTTCACTGAAACTCACCAGTGGCTCCTCAGAAACCCTCTACAGGGTCACTATGAGTCAGAACTGACTTGATGTCACTCAACAACATCTTGTCTCTATTTTCTTCAGTCTATGCTGTTTCGGCCACTTCCCTCATATTCAGGCCTCCGGTTTTTACCTTAAGAACTGTCAATTCCTTCCCTTATATTCCTGGTTATTCCCTTAAATTACCGTACCACCTCTATCCTTTCTGTGATAATCACTGGCCATTCACTCCATGTGGCCTCAGAATCTGTCCACCCACTTGCTAAATGAAAACCAAATGAATGCGTGAAATCCCTCAGTCTCCGTCACACTTAGCCTTGCTTTCAGTCCCTTCTTGTTCTTGCTTCAGATGGTGACACTGCCTTCACGTGGCTCATCTCCAGCTTTACTGTTCTCAGTTTACTGCTTCTTCTCACTGAGGGTGTGCCTCAAGCCTCGGATGTACACACTCCCTGCTTTTATTCCACACACATAAACCATGCTCCCATGGTTTCCTCTGTCACTTCTGTTGTTGTTGTTAGCTGCTGTTGAAGCAATTTGACTCAAAGTGACTCTAGGCACAATGGGATAAAACACTGCCCAATCCTGCACCCTCCTCACCATTACTGTTCTGTTTGAACCCATTGTTGCAGCCACTGTGTCAATCCATCTCATTGAGAGTCTTCCTCTTTGTTTCCCTGACCTTCTGCTTTACCTGCAGTCCTGATGTGGCACTGTAGGATTAGCACTGGGCTGTTACCCACAAAGTGGATGGTTCAAATCCAGAAGACACTCTTGGGAAACCCTAAGGGTTTCTATGAGTTGGAACTGACTCGACAGCACTTAACAACAACATACCTTACCAAGCATGATGTCCTTCTCCAAGAACTAGTCCCTCCTGATGATATGTCCAAAATATATGAGATGAAGTCTCTCCAGCATGACTTCTATAGAACATTCTGGCTGCACTTCTTCTAAGACAGATTTGTTCATTCTTCTGGCAGTCCATGGTATAGTCAACATTTTGCCATAATTCAAAGGCATCAGTTCTTTGACCTGCCTTACTCATTGTTCAGCTTTTGCATGCATATGAGGTGACAAAAAAAAAAAAAAAAAACAAACAACCACATGACTTGGCTCAATACACCTTAGTCCTCAAAGCGACATCTTAGTTTTTTAATTCTTTAAAAGAAAGGGGTTTTTTTGTAGGCAATTTACCCAGTGTAATACATCATTTGCTTTCTTGGCTGCTGTTTTCTTGAGCATTGCTGTGGATCCGCGTAAAATTAAATCCTTGATGACTTCAACCTTTACTCCATTTTTGGTCCAGTTGTGAGGATATTTGTTTTCTTTATGTTGAGGTGTAATCTTTGATCTTCATCAGTAAGTACTTCAAGTCGTCTTCCCTTTAAGCAAGGAAGCATGTGTTATCTGCATAGCACAAGTTGTAAATGAGTCTTCCTCCAATCCTGGTATCATGTTCTTCATATCATGTACCTTCTTGGATTATTTGTTCAGCAAATAAACTGAATAAGAATGGTGGAAAGATACAACCCTAACAAATACCTTGCCTGATTTTAAACCATGTAGTATCTCCTCATTCTGATCAAACAACTGCTTCTTGATCTATGTACAGGTTCCTCATGAGCACTATTAAGTGTTCTGGAATTCCCTTTGTTTGCACTGTTAGCCGTAGTTTGTTATGATCCACACAATTGAATGACTCTGCATAGTCAATAAAACACAAGTATTCTCTGCTTTCAGCCAAGATACATCTGACATCAGCAATGAGATTCCTCATTCCCTGTTCTCTTCTGAATCCACCTTGAATAGTGGATGTACTACCACAACCATTTTTTAATTATTTTCAGTAAAATTTTACTTTCATGCAATACTAATGATATTGTTGCTGTTAAGTGCTGCAGAGTCAGTTCCAACCCATAGTGACCCTGTATAGGGTTTCCGAGGAGTGGCTGGTGAGCTTGAACCACCAACCTTGTGGTTCAAACTGACTTTGCAGTCAAGCGCATTAACCCACAGCGCCACACCAAGACTTCATACTAATGATATTGTTTGATAATTTCTACATTCTGTTAGATCACCTTTATTTGGAATAGGACACAGATATGTACCACTTCCAGTCTGTTGGGCAGGTAGTCATCTTCCAAATTTCAAGTAAGCGCTTCCATTGTATCTATTTGTTGAAACATCTCAATTGGTATTCCATCAATTCTGGAGACTTGTTTATTACCTATGCCTTCAGGAAAGCTTGGGCTTCTTCCTTCAGTACCATAGGCTCTTAAGCATGTGCTACCTCCCGAAATGGATGAATGTTGACCAATTTTTTTATGGTACAGTGTCTTTGTATTGCTTTCATCTTCTACCACTTCTCTGTTAGTTGGTCATACCATGGCTTGTATATCGCTACAAGGCTGGAAGCTATGCCTTCAGTTATTTCAAATACCCATGGTGGATAGGGTTCAGAGGAAGCTTCCAGACTAAGACAGATTAGGAAGAAGGAGCTGGTGGTCTACTTCAAAAATAATTAGCTAGTGAAAACCTTGTGAATAGCATGGAACACTGTCACCTCTAGGGCTCCCAAATTCATACCTTTAGCCCTGAGTACCAGTCTTACATTTTAGCTTCCTAGGTATCTTTGCCTTGCATTTTGGCATCCTAGGCATTCCAACAAGGAGTTCTGGTAGCTTAGTGGTTATGAGTCAGGCTACTAACCTCAAGGTCAGCAGTTTGAAACTACCAGCTATTCTGTGGGAGAAAGGTGAGGCTTTCTGCTCCTGTAAAGAATTTTCAGCCTGGGAAATCCTGTATGGGGTAACTATGATTCAGAACTAACCCCACTGCACACCACCACCACCACCACCACCACCACCAAGCATTCCAATAAAATAAAACTCAAGTTCTTCTCCATAACCCCCAAAGTTTCCATACTCTGAGACTTTCCTATTCTTCTAAATATTAATTATAACTTCCAAGGCATTTAGGAATAAAATGTTCAAATCATCTTTGATTTTTTTCATTTTCCTGAAAATCTAATTGGTTACTTAGGCCTGATTGATTGAACTCAAGAAATGTCTTGCTAAATTCTGCCTTTCGGGACAGAGATATTTTGCTAGATTTCAATTCAGATAGTCTGCCTGGGATATTTATAAAGGGAGAATCAGGGCATACAGCAGGGACACTGATAAATGGGTTTGTGTTAGAAGCTGGGAAGCCAGGAGTGTGGTGCCCTTTCTGCCCCTAGTACACACTTAAAATGAGCTACTTGGGTGGCCACAGCCCCAAACACTTTAGGCTAAAAAGGAACAAGCTTCAAGCTATTTTAAAGAGAAGACAGAGACTATAGAAAGTATTAAAGCATTTTTTAAAAACAGACAAACAAAAACTAATATTTTCTGCATACTAAAAAATAGCCAGTTTAGTTGAAATTCTGTTCCTTGGGGCTCATAGACTGATGTAGTCTTGAATATATTTCTGTCATTCTGTATCCTTTAAAAAGGTCAGAGAAATCTGAAAAACTTCTTACCATCACTGCCTCGAGATGATATTGATTTCACATCAATGGACTCTTTCCTCCTATTCTTGTAACGGAATGAATGAGACTCTAAGGATTTCAGGTTAGAAAGGGGCATGGTTAGTTTTCAGTGGAGGTGCAGGTGAAGATCAGACACTTTTTTCCCTCATTCTCTAAAGAAATCAAACTAACTGTTTAAGTACTATAAAATAATTTTAAGAAATGATAAACCACTTTCTCTTCATCAAGACACACAGAATGAGTTATCATACTAGTTACAAAACTATACCTTAATCTTGTGGCACCATATTACATCATGGTAATGGAGTTTTCACCAGGGATGATTTAGTTCCATGAATAAAATATTGTTACGGAAGTAAGCATCAAATCTTGGGGCAATGTTTGCTTTCGCAGTAGTGTTAACATGCTGCTATGCTACAAATGAACACACGTATTTTGTCTGTTTTTTTAAAATTTGGAAACTTTGGGTGAATTTCCTAACTAGAGTTAGTTTTTGTTCATTTCTTTCTTTTACTTGGTTCATCCTGACCTAAAGGAAAACCCATTCACTTGGGTGGGGGAGGTTCTTATGTGGTTATGTGAGGAGATAAAACACTAGTGAAATCCACAGAAACTTTTAATTTATTTTGGGAAACTTTTCCAGATCAATGCTGGACACCTCTGAAAAGTCAGGCTTCTAGATGGTCTAGGTTCTCTTGAGGAATGATTTCATCAAGAAGTGAAGGGAAGAAAATGAAGTTTTAAAACTACCCCCCAAATTTCCAACAACTAAATAAACTCTCACCCTTGTCCCCATTTTTTTTTTTTTTTTAAGATAAATAATGTACTTTAACTTTAAAGGAGATGCTGTATCAGTTTTGCAGACTTTGAATTGAACACTCAAAACATGCTATCACACTGCAGCAGATTTAAGTGTCTGCCAGGGCTGCAGTGCTGGCTTCAGCACCGTGTATTTTTGAGGCATTGTCTTTGTGTGGGAGTAACCCAAGAGCAAGGAGAAGAATCCAAACCAGAACACAGAATCACTCCTCACTGTGCTAAACTGACAGGCAGACATGAAGGTTTTAGTAGGAAGACTGCAGTTCTCGGACAACCATAAATGGCCAGAATCCACAAAAGACAAGAAAAAAATGCTTTAGGAATTTTAGTGTCTAGTCACACCAAAAAGCCTCATTGTTAAGAATACCAACTCTAGAGTCGAACTGCAAAATTTTAAATATTCCAGTATGCTAACTAGTATCTGTCTAACCTTGGAAATGTACCTAATGTTTCTGTTATGTGATGCAGAACTGAGTCCTACCCAAAGTGACCCTGTGTAGGGTTTCTGATGAGCAGTTGGTGGGTTTATTCTATACTGTGTAGGGTTTCTGAGGAGCAGTTGGTGGGCTTATTCTATACTGCCACACTAGGACACCAGCACTTAGCATAGCATTTGGCATATACTCAAACCTGGTGTGGTGCTAGAGGGTAAGCACTGGACTGCTAACTGTGCTAACCACAAGGTCTTCAAACCCCAAAACTGCTTTCAGAAACCCTATACAGGGTGGCTATGAGTCAGAAATGACTCGACAGCGCTTAACAACAACAACAAATGCATTTAGTCCATGTTTGTTACAACTATTAATTATATATGTGCATTTGAATAGATACCTTTTTCAACATGTTGTTGTTAAGTGCTATCGAGTTGGTTCCAACTCATAGTGAGTCTGTATAGGCTTTCTGAGAAGCAGCTGGTGGGTTTGAACTGCCGACCATGTGGTTAACAGACGAGTGCATTTTCACATTATAATGTCTTAAATACTTTTCTATATCATCTTTAAGCCATTTATTTTACTTGACAATAAAAAAAATCTGATTCAGTAAAAAATGGCTAAAACAATGACTAAATCTGAATTATATTTATACTGCATGAGAAAAAGGGAGAACTTGTTATCAAATTAATCTAAACACCATATCCATAGAACCTCATCTTAAATGACCTAACTTAACAAGACATTTACTGTCCTTTTGCCTAATTTTATCTTCCAGAGTCTGCCTTAATATTTGCTTGGCCTTGAATGAATTTCAACATTTCCTTGTAGAAACATCTATGGGTAGTGGTACTTTGATAATCTTGTTAGAATCATAAACGTCTTTCAAACCCTGAGAAACAAAAAATTTGTTTTTAGCCTATGCAGGAGCTCAATAACCATAAAAATTCCTAACATTTATTGTATATCAAATGATAAATGTAACTTAGGCAATATTTAAGATTAAATTCAAGATTACAGAACACAGAAAATTCTCAAAATGTGGTTCCCAAGTAAAACTAAAGTAGGGGGTGAGTTTCAAGACGGTGGCTTCTGTTGGCTGGTTGAATTCCAAGCCATGTATTAGCGACTACTCAAAGGTATAGGAAGTCTGCTCTTCCTGATTTTATGCCAGCTAAAACAGCAACAAGAGACATTTTTCTTCAATAAAGGCTACAGAAGGCCATCTCAATAAAAAGAATTCATTATTCATTATCTCACCAGATGTTTGTGGAATGAATTAAAAGCTCCAACCGAAGAAAAGAAAGAATAACAATATTTAAAATAACTGTCCTCAAAGGCATAAGGATATTGCGCTGCCAGTAAAAATATAGCTCTCACATACAGAGTGCCTGCTACACACCAGACATTGTACTAGGAACTTAACGTATAGTTCTCTCCAGAACAGTTCTGAAATCTGCATAGGGTGGTTCCCATTTCACTGACCAGAAAATTTCAGTTTAGAGAAATTAGTTTGTTCTAAGTCAAAGAGCTAATAAATAGTGGAACATACACTTTTCAGCAGGCAATGACTTAAATGTATCAGTGTCCTGTAACTGCTAATTGGCTGATTATTATGTGTAAGTAAATGCTAGGCACTAAAGGATATGGGAATATATATACATATAACAGTTTTTTGGGTTTTTTTAGCACAGTTAATAATTTATATAGTTAAAATAGTGTCCTCACTGTAAGGGCTATAAGAAATCAATGGAATCATCTGAGGGAGAGAGGAAGAAGAAGGAAAATGAATGAATGAGTGTGTGTGTATGTGTATGCCATCGTGTCATCCCTACTTTCTAGAAAAACCAAAGGAAGATACCTAATAGTTAAATGTCAGGCATTGCTAGATGTTGTATCAATTTGCCTTTAATCTTCATAACAATAAGATGGGAGTTATCATTTTATTTTACAAATGAAGACACTGAGGCTCAGGAAGATTAAATTAAATAGTTCTAGAAGGTGACATCCTACAGGCAAGGTTGTTGTTGTTGTTAAGTGCTGTAGAGTTGGTTTCAACTCATAGCGACCCTGTATAGGGTTTCTGAGGAGCGGCTGGTGAGTTTGAACTGCCACCCTTGTGGTTCAAACCAACCTTGAAGTCAAGTGCTTATCCTATGGCACCACACCAGTAGAGGGGATAATTAGCTGGGGTCTAACTTTATGCAGTAGTGGCTGCAAGCCACCAGTAGGGAGAGACTGCATTAGGTGGAATTCTTGTAGGAAAAAGAACTTTAAATCTTTAATAGCAGACTGATTTTTTTCCTTTGATGATCAGAAGGTAATTAATCTCAGAACAGTGTATATGCAGAAGTTATTAGCTCCACTTCCTTCTTTTTAAGGATGATGACCTCAAGGATCAGACAATTGAAGTCTTGCCCAAACGATGAGACAAGTGAGCAGGGAGGGAGCTGGGAATTCCTGACTCCCAGGCCAGGGCCCATCCATCTTTTTTGATTGTACAGTCATTGATGATTGCAATGAAAGGGAAGCCTAAATATGGTTGACAACAAGTCTGCACTGGACTTTTGGATACTTTATTTTGGTTTATTTACTCTTCCTGATCTCTAACCAGGAAAAGAGAACCAGGATTAGGAAGGCATTTAACAGGAAAGGTTGCCATGAATGAAGATTCGAGGAGTTTTTATGGGATTCTGTGTTACTTCGGGCTCTATAACCTTCCTAAATCCACACCAAGATTTTAGCAGCCCAGGTTCTGGGGTGATGAATGTCTGTCTAGACTTCTTCAGACCTCTTTATAAACTTGAACCCATAAATGTCTAAGTTTGTAAGAGTCAAATTGAAGTATTCTCACCTGTCTGAGAATTGTCTCCTGAATCACGATGAATCTTGTGAATCTAAAGTTGTTCAAAAGTTCGATAAAACAAGAGAAAGAGATTTTAAATACAGTATTAGCATAATCCTAGCCAAACAATTTAGTTAAAAAGCTCTGAAGACTTCAAGAAGGCAAGAAGATGCATAGATAACAGGAGATGAAAGGCATACAGTACGTGATTCTACCAAGGTCTTTTTATTTTGGGGGCACTTCTAGAATGGCCGAGCCCTAGAGCAGGAAGGTACCCATGGCATGAGCTTTTCCAAGCAAGCATCTGAACCTCCAGTCAGCTATTCTCCTTTGGGCTGTCTGCAGAGATCCAGAGACAAAATAGCTATAACTACATTTAAGCTTTAAAAAGGTAATTAATATGTAGCCTGTTTATATTTTGGACATGTTATAACATTCTTCTATAAAGTCAAAAAAGCCTGAATTTAAGCTGGGTGATGTGTGTCCATGGAATCAGTTCCGACTCATAGTGGCCATGTATAGGGTTTCCAAAGCTGTAAAATTTTTATGGGAGCAGAAAGCCTCGTCTTTTTCCACGTAACTGCTGGTAGTTTCGAACTGCTGACCTTGAGGTTTAGCAGACTGACTCGTAACCACTAATCTTCCTGAACAGATATTCAAATACCTGTCAATTGTCAAGCCATCGACACTGAGTTGATTCTGACTCATACCAACTCTATAGGCCAAAATAGAATTGGAAGCTGTAAATTTTGAGTGTCCGGTTTGGCACTGCAGGATAAGCATTGTCTGCTAACCACAATGTCAGTGGTTCAAACTCACCAGCTGCTTCTCGGAAACCCTATATAGGGTCTCTATGAATTGAAACCGACTCCACGGCACTTGTTGTTGTTGTGTGCCGTGGAGTCGGTTCCAACTCATAGAGACCCTGTATAGGGTTTCCGAGGCTGTAAATCTTTACGGGGGCAGAAAGTCTCATCTTTCTCCTGCAGATCAGCTGGTAGTTTCAAACTGCTGACCTTGCAGTTCGCAGCCTGATTTATAACCACTATGCTACCAGAGCTCCTTAACAGCAGCAAATTTTAAGGAAGTAGAAGACCACATGTTTCTTCTGTGGGTGGCTGGTGGATTTGAACCACCAACCTTTTGGTTAGCAGCCAAGATGCTTAATCAGTGTGTCACCACGACTCTTTCCATCAATTATACACAAAGTCAATTTACAAAATGTTTCTTCACAATAAGATCTGAATTTTAGATGCAGTTTAACACCCAGTGCATTCTCATCCAATTTTCCTGTGCTGGTGATTTTATCAAGGTTCAGAAATGTCTGATAAATGATTAAATCAAGTCATGAACACTAGGAATCTGCTTTCTTTAGAGGTCAGCATTTCTAGTGTTAATAACTACCAAGACACTGTTAATCATGTGAATCATACTTGGACTCATGCTCCTTCACTCTAAACACACCTACTTCCAGTTGCTCAAACAAGCATGTAGATGGGCTGAGTTAGTTTGAGAAACAAGACAGATGAGTGCAGTGGATTCTTTATGAAGGATGGTGAGTATGGCTTAGTACCATCAACTATTACACATGTATCAGAAACAGGCAGACTGTTGATCTAACCACTGAAAAATAACCCTGTAAACCTGAAGTATTAAAATAGGGGTTTTCTATGAATTAATTCTGTTCAGTCCATTCCACATCATTACAGAAATAATTACAGGAACAAGCTATGTGATATCTTGGTCATATGGTGACTCATTTATCCCATCATTATGGGACATTTTTATTTCTTTTGTGAACACACGTTTTATGTTTTCCCTTTTGGAACAAAGACCATTTGCTACTAAGCTTTTGAGCACAGTATGAAATTTTGATACTAGACTCAATGAATACAATTTTTGCCTTGCAAATTTTTTTCTCAGTCAGTTTCAGCTCAGAAGCAAGCAATGTTTAAATACTTAGCTTTTTTTCTCAGAATCACAATACAGCTCTCCTGTAGTAACAAAGTCCCATGGCCCCCTAGATTGCACACACGAAAAACCCTTTCTCATCTGGCCTCAGCCCCCACAGGCCAGGTGACTGAATGGTGGGGCTCCTGAACCTTCCAGGTGGACTTTGTGTTCTGCCTATAGAGGAGGCAGCTACAACGTCCAGTAGGTACACAGGCCAACCCTGCCTTTAGGAAGGAAATGTGCCCCTGCCACTGAGGGAGAGGACAGGTCCATTTCCATCTGCTGATGACAGGCTGACTCTGGTCTGTTTTTCTCCATGTATGATGTTATCTAAGCTGAAAATGGTGCTCCTCCTTCCGGCCCCTGCCACCCTCAAATGGACTCATCTGCTTCAGATGGGCTTTGAGCACCAGAGCCTGGAGATACTCTTTGACCCTCAGCTGCTTTACAGGCAGAGGTTCTGTGGGGTTGTGTCCACATCTGCTGCAGAAGACCCTATTGAATGAGTCACTTTGTGATCTTCTTCAGCAAGAACAGTGCCTTAGGATCTTTCATCAGCCATACCCCAGCAGTGCTAGTTTTTGACTGAAGCTTCCTGACTCTGATTATCTAATCTATGTGCCTCTTTCAAACAGCCCATTGTACAACTAAAGATACACTTGGATGAAAACATCCTTTAAGAATTAGGATTCTCTTCTGGAGGTCTAAGCCCACTACAACTCGGTATGAATTTTTCTATAAAGTGATTTCCCTCTTAATACTTAATTGAGCTCACTGAGAAAATAAATCAGGAATTAGTGGTTATGTAGTTTGGTATTGTCTGGGATGAACAGCCTGAGGAGGCTTGTGGCCTGGGCACTGTTGGGAGAGTCTTCTAAAGGTGGAAGGTCTTAAGGATGTGCTTTGCCCACTGATGACAACAACCATCTCTGACATGCTTCCAGAGTGGTAACAACTTTACATTCGTAATCTCTAATTATTGTAATGCCCTTGTAAGGGAGACAGTGTGCTCATTCCTTCTGACAGACAAGGAAGCTATGGTTTAGAGTAACATGCCTAAGCCACCCAGCTAGGATGTGGCAGAATCCAATTTCAAGTGGTGGTCTCTAGCTCTAAACCCATTTCCTCTTGATCACACTGCTTGCTACAGTGTGACCGCAGAGGAAAACCCTGTGTGTTTTAAAAGCAGTATGTCCTCAGACATACCCCTGGATCCATGAAGGACATCTTTTAGGAAATGTAGTACTCCTTGACATTTTGGGGACGGTTTGAATCTTTGTTATCAAAAGGTTTTGTCACATGCACGCTACAGCAAAGAAAAAGAAAGACAAGGATTTAATATCCCCCACGTTGATCAATCTCTCTGTTGTGTGGGATTTTGTTTGTTTTCCTGTGTGAAAGCTTTAAGTACAGAATCTTTTATGTTCAGTAGTGACTGGGAATTTTGACATTGGATGTTACTAGGGAACCTGGAGGCTTTAGTACTACAATTTCTACAACGACAACACTCTTGTCCTTGGCCTGTGATGCTTTTACTGGAGCACAAAGCTGAGATTTCTCAGCAAACCTTGTAGACTGAAAATTAATTTTTAGAAAAAAAATAACAGTTTCAAGCTTTTCATTATTTAAAATACTATGTTGTTGTTAAGTGCTGTCAAGTCAGTTCTGACTTATAGTGACCCTGTATAGAGCTCCCAAGGTCCCCACACATCTTGCTGCTACTCTCTGCTCAGATGCTTGGTTTAAAACATTAGACTATGCAGGGCTCTAAAAGGCACTAGAAATTCTACACGTGTGTGTGCCTATGTGTGTAAGATCTCTGGGTCATTTGGACACTGCTAAAAACCTTGAGGGAATGAGTTGCTGGCCCAGGGTCTCAAGACCATAGTCCCAGGGGACACCATGGTCAACTGGCATAACATAGTTCACAAAGACAATATTCTATATCCTACTTTGGTGAATCACATCTGGGATCTTATAGGTTCATGAGCAGCCATCTAGGGTGCAACTACTGGTCTCTCCATGTGCAGAAGAAAGACGAGTGATGAAAATTGAGGATATCTGGAATCAGTCCAGTGGACTAACAGAACACGTGAACATTAGAGTCCATAACTCTGACACTAGCCTAGATGGTGGTGTCTGACTACCACCTCTACTGCTCTGAAAGGGAACACATTTGAAGGTCCTAGATATAACGGAAGACAATGTGGAACAAAACTCTAAATTATAAAAAATACTGGGCTTACTGGTCCAAAAGAGACTGGAGGAACCCAACACTAGCCCTCAGCCACCCTTCATGTCTAGGATAGAACTCACCGTCATGGCCTAATTTTCAACCAAGTGGTGGGTAGGTATATGATGGGAGACAACAACACTAGTAACAATAATCATTCAAAATCAAATGGGCAACATTTACTTACGAACAAAGTTCAGAAGGGCTGGAAAAGTGGGTGGAATGGAAACAGGAAGCATAGGGCAGAAGTAGGTTAACTGTTGTTACTTGGATGGGATTGCAATCATTGAGATGAAACAAAGTGTGTAATTTGTTGGATGTAAAACTGATGATTTGCTCTGCAAACCTTCACTCAACAATAAAAAGTGTCAAAACCAAAAAAGTCTATTTTCTCTACACACCCACCGGAATCGCTAAAATTAAGAAAACTGACAACACCAATTGTTTTCAAGGATATGGAAGAACTAGTTGGTAGGAGTACAAAATTGTATAGCCACTTTGCAAAAGGTCTGACAGTTTCATATAAAACTAAGCATACACCTCTCAGATAGATGATCCCCATCACTTGTCTGTCCTACTGTGATGGCTTGTGTGTGTTGAGATGGTGGAAGTTATGCCACCAGTATTGTAAATACCAGCAGGGTCACCCATGGTGCATGGGCTTTAGCTGAGTTTCCAGACTAAGATAGACAAGGGTTTGTCATTTCTGAAGGGTTAGCCACTGGAAATCTTATGACTAGCAATGGAATACTGTCTGATATCGTGTCGGAAGATGAAGCCCTGAGGTTGGAAGGCACTCAAAATATGACTGGGGAAGAGTTGACTTCAATGACGTGAATGGAGTAAAACTTTTAGCATCTTCATTTTCTGATGCAGCACAACTCAAAATGTGAGGAAACAGCTGCAAACATCCATTGATAATTGGAAAATGGAACATATTAAATATGAATATAGGAAAAGTGGAAGTTGTCAGAAATTAAATGTAACACATATGGTAGTGTAGTGGTTATGAGTCAGGCTGTTAACCTCAAGGTCAGCAGTTCAAAACTGCCAGTCACTCCATAGGAGAAAGAAGAGGCTTTCTGCTCCTGTAAAGATTTACAACCTCAGAAGCCCTATAGCAGGATTGCTATGAGTTGGAAATGACTCCATGGCACACCGCTACCACTGTAAGTACAACATGGATTAATCTATGACGAATGGAAGAAACCAGACACAAAAGAGTACATAGTGTATGAAGCTTTAAAGAGTACAAACTAAACTAAAATTCAGAACAGAGGTTGCTACTGGGGATGCAAAGAGTGGAGGAGCAGGCAGAGATAGGCTGGGGAAGAGGACAGAGAGAATTTCTGTGGTGGTAAGGTTCTATATTTTTATAGGATAGTAGTTACAAGGTATTCTCATTTGTTAAAACTCAAAGAATACTCAAGGTTTGTGCATTTTACCATACATCAATTTCACCCAAAAGAAAAACCAGAAAACACAACCCACCAATTGAAAATAAATGTTAAACTTTTTAATGGTATGCATGATCAAATGATAAGGGTAAAATGTATTGATGTTTGCAACTTAGTTTGAAATCTACTGAAAAGATGGACTCATGAATGGATAGAGGGATAGACAGATGGAGAGTTTTGTGATAAAGCAAACATAGCACAATGTTTATTATAGAACATGGATGGTAGGCACATTACTGTACGATTTTTTCAAGTCTTCTATATGATGGAAAATGTTCATAACAAACTACTGGGAAAATATATTCAACTGAGAATTTGGATTAATAGTTAAAAATTAGAAGTCTGAACTATACTGTCAAAAATCTGTGAAAATAAACAAAATGAGAAACAATTGAGAACAGCCTAACACTGGGCATGGTAAAATGTTCAACCGTTTCAAGAGGTAGCATATGATCAAGAGCCAATGATGTTGAAGGAGGAAGTCCAAGGTGCACTGAAGGAATTGGCAAAGAACAAGGCACCAGGAATTGATGGAATAAAAATTGAAATCTTTCAAGAAAGTGAGGCAGCACAGGAGGCACTCACTCATCTCTGCCAAGAAATTTGGAAAACAACTATCTGGCCGACTGATTGGAAGAGATCCACCATTCCAAACAGAGGTGACCCAACAGAATGCAGAAATCATTGGACAATCTCTTTGATATCCCATACGAGTAATGTTTTGCTAAAGGTAATACAGAAACAGCTACAATCATACATTGACAGAGAACTTCCAGAGGTTCAAGCTGGATTCAGAAGAGGCCATGGAATGAGGGATATCATTGCTGATGTCTGATGGATCTTGGTTGAAATTAGAGAATATCAGAAAGATGTTTACCTATGCTTTATTGACTATGCATAGGCTTTCGATTGTGTGGATCATGACAAACTATGGACAACACTGCGAAGTATGAGTATTCCAGAACACCTAATTGTGCACATGAGGAATCTGTACCTGGACCAAGAGGCAGTTGTTTGAACAGAACATGGTAACACTGAGTTCCCTGGTTTAAAATTAAGTTCACTGGTTTAAAATTAAGAAATGTGTGCAACAAGGTTGTATTCTTTCACCACACTTATTCAACCTGTATACTGAGCAAATAATCCAAGAAGCTGGGTTCTATGACCCAGCATTGGGAATGGCATTGGGATTAGAGGAAAACTCATTAACAACCTGTGAAATGCAGATGATACAACCCTGCTTGCTGAAAGTGAAGGAGTCTTAAAATATTTATTGATGAAGATCAAAGAGCACAGCCTTCGGTATGGATTGCATCTCAATGTCAAGCAAACAAAAATCCTCACCACTGGTCCAATAAACAACATTCATATCAACGTAGAAACGATTGAAGTTGTCAAGGGCTTCATTCTTCTTGAATCAACCATCAACATTCATGGAAGCAGCAGTCAAGAAATCAAAGGACATACTGCATTAGGCAAATCTGCTGCACAAGACCTTTTTAAAGTGTTGAAGAGCAAAGATATCACCTTGAGGACTAAGGTGTGCCTGACCCAAGCCATTGTATTTTCAATAGCCTCATATGCATGTGAAAGCTGGAAAGTGAATAAGGAAGACCATAGAAGAATTGATGCTTTTGAGTTATGGTGTTGGAGGAGAATATTGAAAGTGCCATGGGCTGCCAAAAGAACGAACAGATCTGTGTTGGAAGAAGTGCAGCCAGCGTGCTCCTTGGAGGCCAAGATGGCCAAACTTCGTCTTTCATAATTTGAACATATTGCCAGGAGGGACCAATCGCTGGAGAAAGATATCATATTTAGTAAGGTGGAGGACCAGCGAAAAAGAGGAAGACCCCCAGCGAGACAGATTGGCAAAATGGCAGCATCAATGGGCTCAAGTGTGGCAACAATTGTGAGGCTTGCCCAGGACTGGGCATTGTTTGGTTGTGTTGTGCATAGGGTCGCTATGAGTAAGTACCAACTCGATGGCACCTAACAACAACAATTACTTAGAAGAGACACCTCTCCTGCAGTTGTATTTTGGGTGCCTTCCAACCTGAGGAGATCAGCTTCTAGTACTATATCTCAGACCCTGTTCTGTTGCTCTTCATAAGGTTTCAGTGACTAATCTTTCAGAAGTGGTCTCTCATCCTTCCTAGTCTATCTTCGTCTGGAAGCTCTGCAGAAACTGTCCAACCTAGGTGACCCTGTTGGTATTTTAAATTCCAATGACATAGCTTCCATCATCACAGAAACACACAAGCCACCACAGAATGACAGACAGATGAGTGTTGGTTTTGTACAGCACATCCAGTGTAATCTTGTTAAAACTACATGTAACCATGTCATTCTCCTACCTACAACTCCTGGCTCCTTTGCTTTTAGGATTGGACCCCATATGCTAAGTGGCTATGAGGCACTGCAGCATTTGCTGGCCACTGCTGCCACTCCAGTCGCACTGCTGACCTTTGTCACTGTGTCCAGGATTTCAGCTTGCAGACCATACAGGTCTCCTTTCTATCCCTCTAGTCTCCCGTGGCGTCCTGGTTTGGTGCTGTGGCACAAGCAATGGACTGCTAATCACAAGGTCAGCAGTTCAAACCTACCATTGACTCTTCAGAAACCCTTCACAGGGTCATCACGAGTCCGAATCAACTCAAGGGCACTTAACAAGTCTTCTTTATTACCTCAGGGCCTTTATACATGCTGTTCCTCTGCCTGGGAAGATTCCTTCCCATCTACCCTTTCCTCTTTGCCCATTAGTACTCCAAGTTTTGACTCAAATTTGATTTCCATGGGGGAAACCTTCTCACATATTTCCTGCACATCCCAGTCCCTCATGAGACCAAGTTCTTCAGTCATATGCTTTCAATGGACTGTTCCCTTAATACATTTATCACGAGTCACAATTTTATACTTATTTAAGATCAAACCACAAGTTCCATTTGGGCAGGGCTAATGTGATCACTTTTATGTCCTCAGTGCTACATAGTACCTGGCATGAAAAACAATACAAAACAAAAGCTCAACAAATATAAAACAAGTTCATTAGATTCAGTTTTACCTGGTTTTTACTTTACAGCTTGTGGTGAAAACATTGCTACTAATGATTTCGGCACCATACTGGTCATTGTTGATTATAAAAAGACCAATATTGATGCCTCTAAAGACATTACTTTGTAAAGCGTTTCATAGTAAAATACTGATGAACACATTTTCCGTAAAATGTGAGTTGTTGTTGTTGTTGTTGTTTTTTAAAATATAAAACAGATATAGTATTGACTCAAAAATGCATTCATGTGCACAAATAGGGCCAAATCTATGACACACATAAGAGTTAGTGTGATGGGGAAAAATCACAGTCATTAAATACCTGAATGATCTTTGCCCTTGAAATGACACGCTTGAGAACTCTGCACTGCCAACAGATTCTTTCTTACACTTTTCCTTGTAGTCAATGGCATGGTAAAAATGGTAGATAGAGAAGCAGTAATGCCAGAGATGGAGGCAGAGATGGTGACGTGGAGAGATGGAGCGGCTGGGGACTTTAGACCCAGAGAGGGAGAGGGGCTGTGTGCTGATGACCGGGGGGCAGGCTTGTAGTTTATACCCTTTGGTTGGTTGATGATGCATGGAGGTAATTGTAACCATGGCAATGAAACGATATATACGATAGGATGAATGTAAAGCTAATGTTCTCCCATATAAATTATCACATAATTCACAATAAAACATTAAAAAAAAAAAAAAAGGTAGATAGGAAGGGGTTTCAAAAAGTTTGTGGAAAATACAATCAAAATAAAATGAAAATTTTCCATGAACTCTTTGAAGCTCCCTTGTATGATTTTAAAACAAAGATTGTTCACATACACATCCATTAGTAAGTGAAAATGGAAGTGACTTTATAGCCTTTCTTGATAATGTAGATGGATGCTAACTTCAATGGAGAGACTCTGGAATTCTGATCCAAGTTTTCAAATGCAGGTTGATGTTGTTTTGTTGTCTTTGTGTTTCCCCTCCCTAATTGTTACGAAATGGAGAAAAATTATTTAAGGTAAAGGAAAGTACTATTCACTTAAGTACGTGTAGTTTACAAAGATGACTTACTAAACCATTTTTTCTTTACAATGAACATCCTTGATAAACATCTGTAGGGCAAAACTATGCATGCCTTCATGTATGACAGTATTGTAATAGAATGGAGCTAGAATTCTCGATGTAGTTTTGATGATAGGAACTGAGTCATTTGAGACTCTCCCATCATTTACAAGGCCTGTGAGAGGTATAATCCAATACAGACTATCTTTGATCCTTGGTCTTTTGCTGAAAATACTTTGATGAGTGTTTCCTGGGAAATGATGGCTAGATCAAAGATCTTTTCTGTATGCTCTAATTTCAAGACAACTTGGAGATCCAGTCCTCAAAATTTCCCACCCAAGAAGTCCCACAACACCAGAACAAATCATTTCATGCAATGTTCTGGGCCCCTGTCCTCAATGACTATACAACCACTCATCCATCAGTTTGTCATTATGTGGCATCTTGCATGTTGCTATGATGCTGGAAGTATTTCAAATGCCAACAGAGCCACCCATGGTGAACAGATTTCAGTGGCGCTTCCAGACTAAGACAGAAAGGTCTGGTGATCTAGTTCTGAAAATTATTCAGTGAAAATCCTATCAATGACAACAGACTACTGTACAATAAAGATGACCTCCCTAGGTTGAAAGGTCACAACAATGAACTGGAGTATACCAAGGGTCATGACAATGGCGCAGGACTAGGCAAAGTTTTGTGCTGTTGTACATGGAGTCCACATGAGTCATAGCCAACTTGATAGCAGCTAACAGCAACAAGGACATGGACATACTGTTACCATTTGTTTCCTGAGTTGTGATTATGGGTTCTCAACATATTGTCTCGACAAGACAGAGAAGAGATGCCTGAATGTTGATTCTGATATCTGGTGTCAGATCTCTTCATGTCAGTAAAATTTATTCATCTTAATAGAATCAGTGATGAGTCAGAATCGACTCGACAGCACTTAGCAATGACAACAACAACAGTAGACTCAGTATAGCAGCATCTCCCCTTTCATCTGAATTAGGTAAAATCATTTAAAAATGTTATTTATGTCAAACCAACATTCATTGGTTTCCTACAAATGAAAGTAAGTATGAATTGTTTAGAGTGTACAAGAATAAAAAGGAAAATCCCAAACTGGTATTTTTTCATTTTTATTTTTATGTTTTCAGGTCAACTGCTTTATTTTAGACACATGATTACCTTTACCCTGGTCTGCTTTTACATGATTCCTGTGAAAAGTCATTTTCCTATGCAGTGTGCTAGATTTAGTGTGTTCAAATATCACTGATACACCTTGTTCAAAATCTCTCTTACCTCTGAATGCTAGTGCCCACTGGCCAGAATTCAACATGCATCTTTAGCCCAGTAATAATAAATTTTTGCCTCCTTATCTTGTGATGAAACACTAAGCAAGATACTAGTCAGGTTGTTTTTCAATGGCTTTCAAATTCAACCATTTTGCTTCATAACTTAGCAAATGTTGAGTTTTCTAATATGGAAACATATCTGTAGTACTCGACCTTAAGCATACATCAGAATCTCATCTGGAGGACTCATTAAAACACAGATGGTTGAACTTCATCCTCAGAGGTTCTGCTTTATGACCCAGAGGTCTCAATGGGGCCAGAGAATGTGTAGGTCCTGCAAGTTTCTAGGGAGAGTGAGACCACAGATCTGAGGCGCAAACTATGACATGCGATGCCTTGTTAGTCAAAGTGCAGGCAGTCTGTGGCAACATGGAGAAGCTTGTTAAAAAGGTTTCCAGGCTCACTACAGATGGACTGAATCAGAATCTACATGTTAACAATGAGGCCCCAGGTGATGAGCATGTACATTAAAGTTTGCGAGATAAGGATAAAATGCAAAGATTATAGGTTTTAGCAAAAGAAAGACCTGGCTTCATCCTAGTTTTTTTGTTTATTTTCCTCAAATGCTCATAATATAATTACAAACGTGTGTGTACTGCAATACAGTGAATTACTTAATGTCTCTTAGTCATTATTGTTGTTGTTGTTGTTGTTGTTAAGTGCCATCGAGTCGGGTCCGACCCATAGCGACCCTGTACAGGGTTTCCAAGGGTGTAACTCTTTACGGGAGTAGAAAGCCTCATCTTTCTCCCGCGGAGCGGCTGGTAGTTTCGAACCGCTGACCTTAAGGTTCGCAGCCCGATTCGTAACCACATTGGTTCTGACTCATAGTGACCCTGCTTATGGTTTCTAGGGAACATCTAGCGGGTTTAAACAGCCAACCTTGTGATTTGCAGTCCAATGTTTATCCTACATCGCTGTGCCATAGTAATTTGTTGTTATTGCTAACTCGCAGCTACTTTGTATAGATTTTAAATCTTTAAAGTCTGTAAATCTTCTGGGAGCAGAAAGCCTCATCTTTTCCCCATGGAGTGGCTGGTGGGCTTGAGCCACTGACCTTGTGGTTCGCAGTCCAGTGTCTACCCTACAGAGCCACCATTCTCTGCCACATTCACGTCTTTGTAAATTCCCACCAAATGCCTTTTTCCTGATGGGTCTGGGTAAGAGAAGGTGGGGGAAGATGTTGATGGATAAGATTCACTTGTGACTGATCACTAACAGGGCTAATTGTAATTGTGAAAACTTGGAACTCTAACAGGGGTATATAAAGTGAGCTCTCTCGGAAGCAGGAGAGAGGATCTCACTTCCATCGAAGAAAAGCCAGGAGACAAGTGTGTCGTTTGGACCCAGAGATCCGTGTGCATTAAACCTCCTCGATCCAGAGACAGAAAGCTGTGACCTCAGGGAAGTAGTAGTGGAGCAACAGCAGCAGCAGAACCAAAACTAGAGCACGAGACAGAGCAGTGGACTTCCCAGCTCACGGAGCAAGTGAAGCTGAGTGCCTGTGGATATCTCCAGGCATCTCACTTGGGAGAGCTAGCTTTGCTGACTCACACAGCTAGAGTTGAAGGAGCTCTGGTAGCGTAGTGGTTACAAGTCAGGCTGCTAATCTCACCGCCAGCAGTTTGAAACTACCAGCAGTTCTGCAGGAGAAAGATGAAGTTATCAGCTCCCCGTAAAGACCTACAGCCTTGGAAACCCTATACAGGGTCGCAATGATTGGGCCAACTCCACGGCACACCACCACCACCACCACCACAGCTAGAGTTGAGTGCGTTCAGGCTGAGACTTATAGTAGAGTTGTGTGTCCTCTGAACATTTATCAGCAGCCCTAATAGAGCTCTGTAGCATCCTGGTGTGGCACTGGATGGCTGACTTCAAGTTCAGTGGTTCAAACCTACCAGCTGCTCCTCAGAAGCCTTACACAGGGTCACTATGAGTTGGAACTGAAGGCCCTTGACAACAATACCTTTGTAATACTGACTGGGCAGAGAGCCTGCCTGTGGGCACGGCTGAGGAGAGGTTGTCCTGTCTGGGAGAACTACGACTTCAGCATTTTGTGATCCTGCATTGCAACCTGTTAACTACTCTAAAACTGTGAGTATGAGCTTTGGGTTTTGTGTGGTCACTACAATGAATTATTGAACCCAGCTGAGTAGAGGGGGGCTGTGCCATTGTATTTTCCATGCACACCACATATACAAACTCATATTTCTGTGGGGGCACATGCTTAGAATTGATTATATAAATTCATTTTAAGCCCCTGTCATCTTGCCCTTGGGGCCTGGTGTGGCACAAGGGCAGAGGTTAAACCCATCAGTCACTCTTTACCCTAAACAGGGTTTCTGCTATGAGTTGGAACGGACTTGATGGCACTTTAACAACAACCTCCCCCTCCTCTCAGTCCTGATGATGACTAATATGATTTTGGTTCAATGAATTTGCCTGTTCTAGATATTTCACGCAAGTGGGATCATGCAATCTTTGATTTTTGTGTCTGGCTTATTTCATTTAGTATATATAATATTTTCAAGGTACATCTGTGTGGTAGCATGTATCAGAATTTAATGTTTCTTTATAATTGAATAATCAGTAATTCAATTCCACTGCCATTAACTGAAGCCCAATCCATAGCAACCTTACAGGACACATTAAAACCGTTCCATAGGATTTCTGAGGTTTCTCAGGTAGCATTTGGCTGCTCCCTGAAAGGACTGAGATTCAAATCCATGAGCTACTCCATGGGAGAAAGATGAAGCCGTCAGCTTCTGAAAGTAAGATGACGGCTTCATCTTTCTCCCATGGATATGAACCTCAGTCCTCTCAGGGAGCAGCCAAATGCTTAACCCACTGCATAATGAGGGCTCATTTATCAATAACTATTCAAAGACCCCCAATGAGATGGATTGGCCAAGTGGCACTATCGATGGACTCAGGCGTGGCAACATTAGTGAGGCTGGCCCAGGATCGGGCAGTGTTTCGTTCTGCTGTGCATAAGGTCACTATGGGTTGGTACTGACTTGATGGCACCTAATAACAACAATTACTCCATTTATGCATATACCTCATTTTGTGTATCCATCCATCTGTTGACATTTTGCAGCTACTAGGATCATGCTGCTCTAAATCACGTTATGGCACTGTAAGATAAACACTGTGGACCACAAAGTTGGTTTAAACTACAAGGCTGGCAGTTCAAACTCAACAGTTGCTCCTCGGAAATCCTATACAGGGTTGCTATGAGTCAATAATGGAAACCAATACTGGCCAACAAGTATCTGTTTGCATTTCTGCTTTAATTTTTTCGAAGTATATACCTAGGAGTGGAATTGCTGTGTCATATGGCAATTCTATGCCAACTTTTGAGGAACTACCAAACTGTTTTCCACAGTGGCTGTGCCATTTTATGATTCCACCAGCAATGGATGAGGGCTCCAGTTTCTCCACACCCTTGCCAACATTTGTTATTTTCCATTTTTTTCTGATAATAGCAATCCTAGTGAGGGAGAGGAGTCCTGGTGTGGTGCTGTAATCAATGCACTGCTAATCAGAAGGTTGGCAGTTCAAACCCACCAACCGCTGCTTGGAAAGGAGAGTTGTTATAAATCAAAACCAATGCAACGACACTTAACAATCGGGGTGAAATGGTATTGTCTTGTGTTTTTGATATTTCCTTAATAACTTATGATGTTGAACATCTTTTGTGCTTATTGGCCATTTGTATACCTTCTTTAGTATTCAAGTCTTTTGTCTGCCTTTTTTGGGGGTAAAGGGTTGTTGTCATTCTGTTGCTGTGTAGGAGTTCTTTATATATTCTAGATATTAAACCACTATCTGATATAGGTTGTTACTGCTGTGTGCCATCAATGCTTAATGCTTTCCAGATTCTCTGTATTTGTTTTCCAGTAGCTTGATTATAATGGGTCTTGATGTGGCTCTCCTTAGATTTATTCTACTCTTGAGTTCTTTGAGTGTCTTGTGAGTACATATTCATGACTTTTGTCAAATTTTCAAAGTTTTTGATAATTTTTTTGATGAAAATTCTTTCTCTTTCTCTTTTTATGGGACTCCCAGAAA
>NW_006408752.1:1549097-1551602 GCF_000296735.1 Chrysochloris asiatica
TATATATTGGTCTACTTCAGAGTGTTTTACAGTTTTTCTCCCATGTTTCATTCATTTTTCTTTGTTTGTTCTTCTCAGATGGGATTATTTTCATTTTATATGCAGCTTCACTGATAGTTTTGGCATCCCAGTCAGCTGTTGAGCGCCCCTCTAGTGAATTTACCATTTCAGTTAACTGTCCCTTTCAACTCTAGCATTTTTGTTTGGTTTCTTTTATAAGGATCTCTTGATTTCCTTTAGCTTTTTGCCCATCTTTTTCCCTATGAGAATATTTAAAGTAGTTGTTTTAAAATCTGTATCTAATAGGCCCAATGTCTGGTATTCTTCATGGATGACTTCTGTTGGTTTTCTTGGTTTCTTTGACTAGGCCACCCTCCCTGATTCTCTGTATGTGCTGTGCGTTTCTTTGTTGTTGAAAATGGGACAGTTGAGTAATGTGCCAGATCTAGAACTCATGTTCCCCCCGCTTGTCAGGATTTGCTAGGTCCCGCCTTCTTTACCCCCACCCCCTCACCACACACACACTTTATTTCTTTTTTCCTGTTTTAAGGCTTTGGCGATACACTAGTTTAATGACTTATTCAAACTATTTTTACAATAACAAATGGAAGTAAAAAGACTTGCAGTCTTTGTAGAATGACTATTCTTGTTAAGTGCTATTGAGTTGGTCCTGACTCATAGCGACCCTGGTATAATAGGAATGGTTTCTGAGGAGCGGCTGGTGTGTTTGAACAGTTGACCTTGTGGTTCAAACTGACCTTCTTGTTGAGTCCTTATAGTACAGTGCCATATCAGGACTCCATGTGCTGGGGTAGTCCTTCACCAGGCTTATCGTGAGCCAAGAGGTCAACCAGGGAAGAAGTTGAGGATTACTTCAGGCCTTACTGACCATGAGTCTTGCTCTAGGCATGCATGTGGCTCTCCAAATTACATATACTTGAATGCTTTTAAGTGCTCCAATTTCCCAAGGAAATTCTCTCCCTGGAGTTTGGACCTTGATCCCTCAATTGCCCCCTTTAGGCCCAGGCAGCCCCAGGCTCCTCAGTTCACCT
The DNA here is from genome assembly GCF_000296735.1 of Chrysochloris asiatica. Taxonomy (NCBI): domain Eukaryota; kingdom Metazoa; phylum Chordata; class Mammalia; order Afrosoricida; family Chrysochloridae; genus Chrysochloris; species Chrysochloris asiatica. Next base: position 1,550,150 of record NW_006408752.1, read on the forward strand.
TGCAGAGCCTCCAGCTGTCCCTGTCACAAGAAACAGAGACTAGCACTGTGCTTTAGTGCTTTAAATAGTCAACACCAGATTCCAACAGGCAAACACTACACTGTTAGTCAAGTACACTCTGCTCACTTCAGACACAGATCTCAAGCTGGAAACATACCGACCTTTTCACATCAGCTGCAGAGCATGGGTGGAGGTGGTGGTGCTCAAGACAATATTAAAAAATGTCTGCATCTTCATATTGTTCTGACAAGACTTTGCTTGGCCGCCATGATCTACCACCTATTCACCACAATTCTAACTAGTCTAGTATTGTAATGTTCTCTTTTCTTTTAAAATTTTCTGTGGGAGGATGATAGCGTGGGCTTCCTACTCCTTCATCTTGGTTCTGGTATTTCCTGGCTTCATCTTTTGCTATCTCCACTTCCAGTTGTACTACCCTGGAGAATTTAGGAGTTTCACTGAGTTTCAGTCTCCTAAAGGGTAAATGGGGGGCAGATACCTACCTCCTGCTGTGACATTGCAGGATAATGCACTAGACCACAAAGTTGATTTGAACCGCTGGGTCAATGGTTCAAACACACCAGCTTCTCCTCAGAAATCCTATACAGGGTTGCTATGAGTCAATAATGGAAACCAATACTGGCCAACAAGTATCTGTTTGCATTTCTGCTTTAATTTTTTCGAAGTATATACCTAGGAGTGGAATTGCTGTGTCATATGGCAATTCTATGCCAACTTTTGAGGAACTACCAAACTGTTTTCCACAGTGGCTGTGCCATTTTATGATTCCACCAGCAATGGATGAGGGCTCCAGTTTCTCCACACCCTTGCCAACATTTGTTATTTTCCATTTTTTTCTGATAATAGCAATCCTAGTGAGGGAGAGGAGTCCTGGTGTGGTGCTGTAATCAATGCACTGCTAATCAGAAGGTTGGCAGTTCAAACCCACCAACCGCTGCTTGGAAAGGAGAGTTGTTATAAATCAAAACCAATGCAACGACACTTAACAATCGGGGTGAAATGGTATTGTCTTGTGTTTTTGATATTTCCTTAATAACTTATGATGTTGAACATCTTTTGTGCTTATTGGCCATTTGTATACCTTCTTTAGTATTCAAGTCTTTTGTCTGCCTTTTTTGGGGGTAAAGGGTTGTTGTCATTCTGTTGCTGTGTAGGAGTTCTTTATATATTCTAGATATTAAACCACTATCTGATATAGGTTGTTACTGCTGTGTGCCATCAATGCTTAATGCTTTCCAGATTCTCTGTATTTGTTTTCCAGTAGCTTGATTATAATGGGTCTTGATGTGGCTCTCCTTAGATTTATTCTACTCTTGAGTTCTTTGAGTGTCTTGTGAGTACATATTCATGACTTTTGTCAAATTTTCAAAGTTTTTGATAATTTTTTTGATGAAAATTCTTTCTCTTTCTCTTTTTATGGGACTCCCAGAAA
>NW_006408752.1:1551987-1554532 GCF_000296735.1 Chrysochloris asiatica
AAAAATGGCTAGAACCCAGTCCATGTTCTCAAAGGAGTTATTGTCTTATACTCAAAACTCATGGCCACTGAGCTGATTCTGACTCGCAGTGATCCAATCGGAAAGGGTAGACCTTCCCCATAGGGTTTCCAAGGTTGTAAGTTTTTATGTAACTAGACTGCTCCTGTAGAGTGCTGGTGGGTTCAAACCACCAAACTTTTGGTGAGCAGCCAAGTGCTTAACCACTGTGTCACTGTTGTTGTTAAGTGATGTCGAGTTGGTTCTGACCCATAGCGACCCTGTATAGGGTTTCCAACCTTCCTTTAAATGCTTTCCCAAGCCTTCTGAATATATCAAAGAGAAAGTCTTAGATTGAGGCCAGTATGTCTTTAATACTACTGCTACTGACGGGCAAGAGGCTCAGACTCAGAGCTTTTAGCCAACACTGTCTAAAATTTAATATTGCTGTTGTTACAAGATGCCATCAAGTCAGTTCTAACTCCTAGCAAACCTACGTACAACAGAACGAAACAAAGCCCAGTCTTGGACTGTCTTCATAATCATGGCTAGGTCTGAGCTCCTTATTGTAGTCACTATGTCAACCCATCTCGCTGAGAATCTTCTTTCTTGCGCACCCTATACTTTACCTGATGCAGTGCTATAGGATAAACACAGGCTGTGAATTGGAAGGTCGGTGGATCAAACACACTGGTCACTCCTCAGAAACCCTATGCACAGTCACCATGAGTTGAACCAACTTGATGTTATTAACAACAATAATATATTAAGTATGCATGCAGCACCACTAGTCTGCCAATTATCACACTGTGGTGGCTTATGTGTTATTGTGATGTTTGTTGTATGGTATGGCACCAGTATTTTAAACACCAGCAGGGTCACCCATGGTGCATAAGTTTCAGTGGACCGGTTCCAGACAAAGACAGACTAGGAACACAGATCAATCCTGAATGGTTAGTCACTGAAAAGCTTACGAATAGCAGTGGAACTCTCAGGTTGAAAGACACTCCAAATATGACTGGGGAGGAACTGCCTTCTCAAATTAGAGTTGACTTTAATGATGGGGATGGAGCAAAGCATTTGGGACCTTCATTACCTTAGGAGACATAACTCAAAGTAATAAACAACTATAAACAGCCATTAATAATTGAAACAAGGAATGTATGAAGTAGGAATCTAGGAACATTGAAAGTTTTCAAAAATGAAACTGAATGCATGGATATTGATATCCTGGGCAGTAGTGAACTGAAATGAACTGGTATTGCCCATTTTGAATTGAAAAAGTCTGTGTTTTACTATTCCGGGAAAAACAAATTCAAGAGGAAAAACAAATTTCATTGTCAAAAAGAACATTTCAAGATCTATCTTGAAGTACATGCTGTCTATGATAGGACAACACCATAAGCCCTCAAAGATGACCAGTTAATACCACTATTATTAAAATTTATGCACCAACAACTAAAAGCCAGTAATGATAAAATGGAAGAATTCTACCAACTTCTTCAGTCTGATATTGCTCAAACATGCAATCAAGATACATTGATAATTACTGGTGATTGGAATGTGAAAGATGGAAACAAACAGGAAGGTTGAGTGGTTGGAAAATATGACCTTGGTGAGAGAAATGATGATAGGGATTAATGTTAGAATTTTGCAAGACCACTGACGTATTCTTTGCAAATAACCTTTTCTCAGCAACATAAATGGCAACAATACACGTGGACCTCATCAGATGGAACACACAGAAATCAAATCAACTACATCTGTGGGAAGAGACCATGGAGCTCAAAGTCATCAGTCAAAACAATGTCAGGAGCCAACTGTAGAACAGACCTTCAGTTGCTCACATCCAAGTTAAGGCTGATGCTGAGGAAAATTAAAACAAGTCCACGAGAACTAAAACATGATTGTGAGCTATCTTAAGAACAGATTTTATGCATTAGACATTAATGACTAAAGACTAGAAGAGTTGTAGGATGACATCAAAGTCATTAAAAACACAGGAAAGAAAGAAAAGACTAAAAAATGGATACCAGAAGAGACTATGAAACTTGCTCTTCAATGCAGATAAGCTAAGAGCTGAACAGAATATTTCAGAGGGCAGCTTGAGAAGACAAAGTCAAGTATAATGAAATGTACAAAGACCTGGAGTTAAGAAAGAAAATCAACAGAGAAGAGCACAGTCAGCATTTCTCAAGCTGGAAAAACGGAAGAAAAAATTCAATCATTGGGTTATAATATTGAAATTATTTGGGTATAATCCACCACTTGTCTGTCAGTTTGTCGCACTGTGGTACCAGCAGAGTACCCCATGGTGGACAGGTTTCAGATGAGCTTCCAGATGAAGACAGACTAGGAAGAAGGGGTGACGAACTACTTCCGAATATTTAGTCACTGAAAACCTTATGAACAGCAGAGAAACACTGTCAGATATAGTGCCGGAAAATGAGCCCCTCAGGTTGGAAGGCTCTCAAAATGCAAATGGGGAAGAGATGCCTCCTCAAAGCAGAGTTGACCATGATGGTGTGAATGGAGTAAAGCACTTGGG
>NW_006408752.1:1555077-1555803 GCF_000296735.1 Chrysochloris asiatica
ATTCAAATTTACGCACCAACCACTAAAGCCAGTGAGGATGAAATAGAAGAATTCTATCAACTTCTTCAAACTGAAATTTATCAAATGTGCAATAACGATGTATTGGTCATTACTGGTGATTGGAATGCAAAGGTTGGAAACGAAGAATCAGTAGTTGGAAAATATGACCTTGGTGATACAAATGATACTGGAGATCGTGTGATAGAATTCTGCAAAAGCAATGATTTGTCCATTTCAAATACCTTCTTTAGACAGCACTGTTAAGTGTGGTTGAGTCAGTTCCAACCCACAGCGACCCTATATAGGGTTTCCAAGTAGTAGCTGGTGAGCTTGAACCACCACCCTTACTGTTCAAAAATGATTATACACATGGACCACACCAGATGGAATACACAGAAATCAAATTGACTACATCTGTGGAAAGAGATGGTGGAAATGCTCCGTATCATCAGCCAAAACAAGGCCAGGGGTAGATTGTGGAATAGACTATCAATTGCTCATATGCAAATACAGACTGAAGCTGAAGAAAATGAAAACAAGTCCACAAGAGCCAAAATATGACCTTCAATATATGTCACCTGAATATCTGAAGAACAGAGCTGATACATGCAAAATACTAAAGACTGAAGACCAGAAGAGTTGTGGGATGACATCAAGAACATACAGGAAAAAAGCAAAAAGTCATTGAGAAGACAAGAAAGAAGGAAAATATCAAAATGGATGTCA
>NW_006408752.1:1557006-1587715 GCF_000296735.1 Chrysochloris asiatica
TCTTCTTGGATCAACTTTCAACACTTACTGAAGCAGCAGTCGAGAAATAAAATGACGTACTGCATTAGGCAAATCTGCTGCACAAGACCTTTATATAGCGTGGAAGATCAAATATGTCAGTTTGAAGACTGAAGTGCACCTAACCCAAGCCATGTTTATTTTCAATAACCTCATATGTGTACAAAAATTGGACAGTGAATAAGGAAAACTGTAGAAGAGTTGATGCATTTGAGTTATGGTGTTGGAGGAGAATATTGAAAGTACCATGGGCTGCCAAAAGAGCAAACAGATCTGTGTTGTAAGATGTGCAGCCAGAGTGCTCCTTGGAGGCCAGGATGGCCAAGCTTTGTCTCTCATACTTCGGACATATTGTCAGGAGGGACCAATCGCTGGAGAAAAATATCATGTTTAGTAGGGTGGAGGGTCAGAGAAAAAGAGGAAGACCCCCATCGAGATGGATTGGCAAAGTGGCAGCATCGATGGGATCAAGCGTGGCATTTGTGAGGTTGTCCCAGGACGAGTGTTTTCATTCTGCTGTGCATAGGGTCGCTATGAGTCGGAACCGACTCAATGGCACCTAACAACGAGTATAATATTGAATGAATCAAGAAGCGTCAAAGAAGCCAGAAGGAATACACAGTCAGTGTACCAAAAAGAATTGGTAAATGTTCAATCATTTAAAGAGGTATTATATGATCAAGAAGTTATTCAGCCTATATGTAGAGCAAATAATCTGAGAAGCTGGGTTATATGAAATAGAATGTGGCATCAGGATTGTAGGAAGAGTCAGGAACAACTTGCAACATGCAGATGACACGACCTTGATTGCAGAAAGTGAAGAGGACTTGAAATACATACTGATGAAGATAAAAAACAGAAACAAAAGTGCAACCTTCAGTATGGATTGCACTTTAATGTAGAGAAAATGAAAATGTCACAACAGCACCAATACTAACATAATTATAAATGTCAAAAAGATTAAAGTGGTCAAAGACTTCATTTTGCTTGGATCCACAATCAAGGCTTGTGGAAGCAACAGTCAATTTATGAGAGGATGGTAGGAGAATAAAGGCAGGTGAAGACACATGGAGGTATGTAAGGGTTATAGGAGACAGAGGTTAATGGTCTTATATACATAACTCTGGAACAACAGTGTCCTATAAGTAGATACACAGGCTGAACAAGTATGCAAGAGAAAGTGGGCGTATATCCACAAATATATAAGCGTTTGAAAGAAGATATCTGTACACGGGTATTTATCTTTGCAAACACATTTATGAATGTGGAGGAGCATTTGTTGTTAAGTGCCATCAAGTCAATTGTGACCCATAGCGATCCTGTATAGGGTTTCCAAGGAGCAGTTGGTGAGCTTGAACTACTGACCTTGCAGTTCAAATGATTTTGCAGTCTGACACATTAGCCCAATGTGCCACACCAGGACTCCATGGTGGAGCATACTAGAGGCAAAATGATGAAAACTTCTTAGCTATTATCAAACTTCTTAAGGCAATGAGTTTCTGGGTCTGGGGCTGCAGGTTCAGTCTCAGGGGACACCATGGTCAACTGGCATACCACAGTCCACAAAGACATCGTTCTTCATCCTACTTTGGTGAGTAGCAGCTGGGATCTTTTAAAAGCTCATGAGTGACCATCAAAGATGCAACTATTTGTTTCTTCATATGTGGAAGAAAGAAGAATGATGCAAATTGAAGATACTTGAAAACAACTAATCCAATGGATCAATGGAGCAGGCGAACCTTAATCTGAGACCAGATGAACTAGATGGTGCCTGGCTATGCCTACCAACTTCAGAATGATAACACATTATTAAAAATAACCAATATCACTGAATTTGTATAGACATTATAAAATGAGAACCTAATTTGCTATGTAAAATTGTACATTAAACACAGTAAAATATTATTTTTAAATGATTAAAACCATAATTGATAAAGCTAAACACAGAAAAACAATACATAAAAATTAACAAAGCCAAAAGTTTAAGGTCCAAATGACTTCTCTGAGAAATTCTATAAAACGTTTAAGGAATGAATAATACCTGTTCTATTGAACCTCTTCCAGAAAGTTAAAGGGAAGGAAATACTTTACCCCACAGTCTATGAGACCAACATGCCAATGATAACAAAACTAAAGACATTACTAGAAAACTAGACTGATGTTTTTACATGAATACAAAACTCTGAGCTATCTAACAAATATATCATAAAGGCATCTATAAAAAACTTAACCGTTAATACATTTTAATGGTGAAATACTATATTCTGCTAAGTATGGAAACAAGGTAAGTATATCCAATGTTTAACGTTTTACTAGAGGTCTTAGTCATTGAAATAGAGCAAGAAGAAATGAAAGACACAAAGATCGAAAAAGATGTGTATACTGTCTCTATTTACAAAAGACATGACATTTTAATGTAGAAAATCTTAAGCAAACTATAAAGAACTTCTAAGACTAACTAACCAACCAAGTTAGGTCACAGAATATAAGGTTAATAAACACTCAATTGCACAATCCAGATTCCAATATCATTCTTTGAAGACATGGAAAGGAAAGAGACCCTGGATAAGCAAAGGACTACTAAAGAATAAAAAATTAGGAGGCTCTCAAAATAGGAGGTGTTCTCAAAACTTATTACATAGGTATAATAGGCAAAACAACATTTCATTGCACTGATTCAGTGAAAGATACATAGACCAATGGAAAAGAATTAGAACACAAAAGTTAATCCATCCACCTATGGATCAAAGACCTGAATACAAAACCTAGAATTATAAAGATCATCAGTGAAATATAAGAATAAATGTAAGGGCCCTAACACATGACCTAAAAACACTATCAAATATAACTGAAAACATACAAACAGCAGAAAACAAAATACATGTTTGTGTACCTCCCAGAAGATTTCACCAAAAAAGTAAAATGAGAACCCACAGACTGGGAGAAAGTTTTGGCAATGACATATCAGATAAAGGCCTAATCTCTAAATTTTATAGAAAACTTTAACACCTCAACAAGACAAAGACAAATAATCCAATTTTAAAATGAGTAGAGGACAGTAACAGATACTTCACCAAAGGAAGTATTCAGGTGGCCAACAAACATTAAGAAATGCTTATGATCATTAGCCATTAGAAAGATGCAAATCAAAACAATGGGTTTTATAATAGTTGCCTATTATACCTATGTAGTAATTGTTGTCAGTGCTGCTGAGTCGGTTCCAACCCATAGCAACCCTGCATAGGGTTTCCATGGAGCGGCTGGTGAGCTTGAACCGCTTACCTTGCAGTTCAAACCAGTTTTGCAGTCCAGCACATTAACCCACAGTGCCATACCAACAGTAATAGCAAAGTTCAAAAAAACCAGAAAATGACAAATGTTGGCAATGGTGTGGGCCTCATACGCTGCTGGTGGGACTGTAAAGTGGTATGGTGCATCCTAGAAAGTTGGAAACATAAATAACCTATGACCCAGATATACTAGAACAATAAGAACCATGGATAAATACATGCACACCCATGTTCGTCACCATACTATTCACAATAGCAAAAGGAGGGAGACAAGAACTAAATGGTGTTTGGCTACTACTACTAACTGCTCTGGAAGGGATCACATTAAAAAGTCCCAGATAGAGTGGGAGAAAATGTAGAACAAACCTCAAAAATTTAAAAATAAAACAAAACAATAAAAACTTTTACTTGTCAGAAAGGGACTCGTGGGCTAATTTTCAGTCAAACAGTAGATAGGTATACAGGGGAGCCAACAACACTGGTAAGGTATGCTCACTGTGGAATGGTTAATTCATTCGAAATCAAAAGTACAACATTTACCTTGGGACAAAGTTGAGAAAGGATGGGAAGATGGGCTGAATGGAACTAGGAAGCACAGGGAGGAAGTGAGGTAACTGTTGTTGTGTGGAGGGGACTGCAGTCATTGAGATGAAACAAAGTGTAGGATTTGTTAAATATAAAACTGATCTTGTCTGTAACTTTCACTCAATCCACAATAAAAAGTTAAAGAATGGAGACCACCCAAATGCCCATCAATGGTAGAATAAATAAATTTTGGTACTTATACACATGGAATATACTACCCAGTATTAAAGAATAACAGTGAATCTGTGAAACCCCTCATAACATGAATGAACCTAGAGAGCATTAAGCTTAGAAAAATTAGCCTATCACAAAAGGGCAATTATTGTGTGAAACTACTATTGTAAAAAGTCGAGAAAACGTTGAAACACTGAAAGAAACATACTTTGATTACCAGGAGTGGAAGCAGAGTGGGGGTGTAATTCACTGGCTAGAGGGCAAACATATGTTAATTGCGTAAAGGAGAAGGCAATATACAATAAGAGAGATGGAGGCACAAAGAAGAGGGTAAGATTTAAAAGGAACAGAAGTAAATACTGTGGTATACACAACCCTGCAATGATGATGATCTTAGAGTAAGATGCGTGGATAAATACACAGCTTTAACAGGTGTGGAAGGGAGAGGGAGTGTACCCACAGGTTTATAAAGGTTTGACAGTCTATTTGTACATGGGTACTTACCACTGCTGCAAATGTATCTGTGAATGTGGTGTAGCAAGCAAGATATAAAACTATGAAAACTTCTCAGACACAACCAAAAATCTTGATGGAATGAATTACTGGTTCTGGGGGCTCAGGACCAGAGATTAGGGGGACACACCACATGGCCAACTGGCATAACAATCCACAAAGATCATATTCTACATCCTACTTTGGTGAGTAGCAATGGGTTTTCAAAGCTTTTGAGTGGCCGTCTAAGGTACAACTATTGGTCTTACCTTGTCCAGTGAATAAAAGAGTGATGAAAATTAAAGGTACATGAAAACAATTAGTCCAATGGACTACAGGACCACATGAGCATCAGAAGAACTAGTCGGTAGCCAGCTACCACGCCCAACTGCTATGAAAGCAGTCCTGGACAGCGTGGGAGAAAAATGTGGAACAAAACTCAAAATCATAAAAAGGTTAGGCTTACTGGTTGAATAGAGATAGGTGGAGGCCCTAGACTATGGCCCTTGGTCACCCTTCAGGTCTGGAATTGAACTCACTCTCCTGGCTCAATTTTCAGCTGAACAATAAGGTAAGTCTATAAAGTCCTGGTATGCTGGTGTAGTACTGGACTGCAAAGTTGGTTTAAACCACAAGGTGGGCAGTTCAAACTCACTAGCCACTCCTCAGAACCCCTCTACAGACAGGGTTGCTATAAGTCAGAACCAACTTGATGGCATTCAACAAAACCAACAACAACAAAGGGAACAATAACAGTGAGGTATGCACACTTTAGAATAATCAACCCTTTGAGGTATGTTTTTGTAAGGTGCTGTCAAGTCAGTTCCAACCCATAGCGACCCTGTATAGGGTTTCCAAGGAGCAGCTGGTGAGCTTGAACCACCAACCTTGCAGTTCAAACGGCTTTTCAGTTTAGCACACTAACCCACAGTGCCACACCAGGACTCCATAGGGCAAAGTTCAGAAGGGCTGGGAAAGAGGGAGGACGGGAAATGAACACAGGGAGGAAGTGGGGAATAGCGGTGTTAGACTGAGGGGACTGCAACTAATGAGAGGAAGCAAAATGTATATGAATTGCCAAATGTAAAACTGATCATTTGCTCTGTAAACCTTTACCCAATTTACAATAAAGGGGGGGGAGGGGGGAATGCATCTCTATATACTAACATAGAATATGTTGAAAATGAAATTAGAAATTAATTTCATTTGTCATAGCACCAAAAAAGTTTTAAATACCTAGAAGAAATTAGCCATGATATGCAAGATTTCTATATTGAAAACAACATACCATCGCTGCAAAAAAATCAAAAATCTAAAAAAAAAAAAAAGGAAACCTGTATCATGTTCATGGAGTCCTATGGCAAAAGGTCTGTAGTTTCAGACCAACCCAAGGCTCCACAAGAGAAATGACCTGGTTATCTGTTTCTGTGAAGATTATGGCCTAGGAAAATCTATGGAGTAGTTCTACTCTGTCCTGTTGTTATGAGTTGGAATCGACTTGACAGCTTATAACAAACAGATTCATGGATTGGAAGACTCAATGTTATATATCATTTCTCTCCAATCGATTGATAGATTCAATACCACAATCTCAATCATAGACTCATCAATATTTTCTCTTTTTTTTGTTGTAAAAATAAGCCAATTCTGAAATTTACAGAGAAACATAAAGGATGTAGCATAGCCAAACTAATTTTGAAAACAACTGCAGTGAAGAATTTAGATTATCTGACTTTAAAACTTACTAAAAGGTTATTAAGATGGTGTACAGATTGAGCAGAATTGAATAGAATTAAGTCCAGAAATAGACCTACTCTATGCAGCTATTTAAAGGAACCCTTGTAGAATAATGGATAGTGAACTGGGATGCTGACTGCAAGGTCAGCAATTCGAATCTATCAGTGGCTGCATGGGAGAAAGCTGAGGCTTTCTGCCACCGTATTTACAGTTTCAGTCGCCCTATACACATTGACTCAATGGCACTTAACAACAATAATAAACAAAATACTGGACAATTTGGGAAGCATCAAAGGAAGATGGAATGAATTCACAGAATCACTGTACCAAAAAGAATTGGTCAATGTTTAACCATTTCAGGAGGTGTAGCTTATGATCAAGAAACAATGGTATTAACGAAAACATCAAACTACACTGAAGATACAAGCAAAAAAACGTTTCAGGAATTGATGGACTGCCAACTGAAATGTTTCACAGCAGTGCTGGAAGCACTTATGTCTATGTTAAGAAATTTGGAGGACAGCTTTCTCATCAAACAACTAGAAGAGATCCATATTTGTGCCCATTCCAAAGAAAGGTAACCTTACAGAATGCAAAAAATATCAAACAATATCACTAATAAAGCATGCAAGAAAAATTTTGCTGAAGATAATTAGAACATGGTTGCATCAACAGGGAACAGCTAGAAATTCAAGCCGGATTCAGACGAGGACATCATTGCTGATGTCCGATGGATCCTGGCTGAAAGTAGGGAATACCAGAAAGATGTTTACTTGTGCTTTATTGGCTTTTTAAAGGTATTTGATTGTGTGGATCATAACGGATGATGATAGATAACATTGTGAAGAACGTGTATTCCAGAACACTTAATTGTGCTCACTGGAACCAGAACATAGACCAAGAAAGAGGTAGTTGTTTGAACAGAACAAGGGATACTGAATGGTTGAAAACCAGGAAAGGTTTAGTGTCAGGGTGTCACCATACTTATTCAATCTGTATGCTGAGCATATATTCTGAGAAACTGGACTACACGGAGAAGAATGTGGTCTCAGAATTGAGGCAGGCTCATTAACCTACCATATGCAGTTAAAACAAACTTAGTTGCTGAAAGTGAAGAGGACTTGAAGCACTCACTGGTGAAAATCAGAGACTTCTTTATGGATTTTTACATACAATTCAATGTAAAGGGGAAAAAAATCCTCCCCAGTGGACCAATAAATAACATCATGATAAATGGAGAAAATATTGGAATTTTCAAATATTTCATTTTACCTGGATTCCCAATCAACACTCATGCAATTTGATAACAAGAAATCAAATGACAAATTGCATTAGGCAAATCAGCAAAAAGACCTCTTTAAAAAGGCAAAAGAGCAAAGGTGTCACTCTGAGGACCAAGGTGTACCTGAGCCAAGCCATGGTATTTTCAATTGCTTCATATACCTGTGAAAGCTGGACAATGAGTGATGAAGACCAGAGAAGAACTGATTCATTTGAATTGTGAAATTGGTGAAGAATATTTAAAATACCATGGACTACCAGAAGAACAAACAAATCTGTGTTGGAAGGATAGCCAGAAAACCTATTAGAAATGAGGATATTAAGACTTCATCTCATCTGCTCTGGACATCAGGAGGGACATCATACTTAGTAAAATAGAGTGTCAGGGAAAAAAAAGGAAGACCCCCATCAGGACAGATTGACACAGTGGCTACAGCAGTGGGCTCAAACATAACAATTAAGGGGGTGCACAGTTTCATTTTATTGTGAGTCAGAACTGCCTGGACAGCACCTACCAACAAACAAGATTAATCATAATAGCAAAAGACTACAACCAATCAAGGTCTCACTGCTGTTACACTGTGTCAATCAATCTCATCGGCGGCGTCTTTTTCTGTGACTCTTTCCACTGAAGAACACGTGTCAGAGTCTCTTTTGACAAACATATTGGTCTTTTCTTTCTTTCTCATCCTGTTAATGACATTTTGCTTCCTTCATATATGATGTTCTTGATGTCATCCCACAACTCTTCTGGTCTTTGATCATTAGTGTCTATTGCATCAAATCTCTTCCTGAGATGGGCTCTAACTTCAGGTGGGATATATCCAAGGCCATGTTTTGGACTTGTTTTCATTTTCTTCTACTTCAGCACAAACTTGCATAAAAGACCAATTGATGGTCTTCCACAGTCAGCCTCTGGCCTTGTTATGGCTAATGATATTGTGCTTTTCTATCATCTCTTCCCACAGATGTAGTCAATTTGATTCCTGTGTGTTCCATCTGGTGAGGTCAATGTGTATAGTTGCTTTTTATGTTTTAAAAAAAGATATCTGCACATAGCTCAACTAGAGGAAGATAAAAAAAAATTTTTTTTTTTTTTTATAAAGGAACCAGGTATAAATTGCTATAATTTGATGAACTTGATCTATACTTATGGATGTAGTAGCTCAAAATATCAACTGAGAGGGAAGGAGTCTTCACATCAAGTATCAATACTATTCCCTCTGCACACAGGATTAATAGGGACGGGCAACTTAGACATTGGCTACCTAAAATGGGGGGCTATAAAGGCGTGAAGTGACTGGTTTACACGTTTTCAAAAGGGAATTTAGTTTGAGTGTGCAGGGGAAGGTAGAATCCCCCACTGAATGGTTTTCATCTTGTCTAGACAAGTCTGTTGAAAAGAGATGGGGATACGATTCTTATGATTCAACAGTGAATAATTGTTATCACATGACTAATTGTGACTGTCACAACGATAAAAGTAGATGTTTTACAACAAAAAGGGGGGGAGTAGTTAATCTTACAGTCCAGGAACAGAGGACCCTAGGTCCATCAAGGGAGAAGAGCATGAGTGGAATGTGGGACCCTATCCAGAGAAACCAACACCAGAGATGGAGGCAGAGATGAGGACATGGAGAGAGAAAGCAGCTGAGGACTCTAGACTTATGGAAAGAGAAAGGTTGTGTGCTGGCAGCAAGGAGGCAGGCTTGCAGAATGGCCCTTTGGTTGTTTATATGATTATATATTCCTGAGTATGTTTATATACATCCCACCCTAAAAAAAAAAAAAAAAACCCAGAGGGAATAGAAGCAAATACTGTTGAATGATGATGTATGGAGGAGATTGTAATCATTGCAATGGAACGATGAGTGTAAAACTGATGTTTTCCCATGTAAACTGTCACTCAATTCAAATAAACAAAACAAAAGATATCTGCAATAAATAAGTCATTGGCCTTGCAAAACTCTATCATGAGATCTCTCCAGCATCATTTCCATCACCAAGGCCATATTTTCCAAGTACTGACCCTTCCTGTTTGTTTCCAACTTTTGCTTTCCATTCACTAGTAATTATCTGCACAATGATTGCATCTTTGCATAATTTCAGAATGAAAAAGTTAGTAAAATTCTCCAATTTCATCATTACTGGATTTAGATTTGAATAATAGTGATATTAGCTGGTCTTCCATGTGGGCATATGGCTATTATTCGATCACACACAGCATTGTACCTCAAGATGTATCTTGAAATGTTCTTTTTGACAATGAAGGTGATGCCATCCCTCTTGAATTTATAATTTCCAGAGTAGTTATCCACAGGATTTTCCGATTCAAAATGGCCAGTCCATTTCAGCTCACGAATGCCTTGGACTTCAATCTTTAATGTGTTCCATTTCATTTTTGACAACTTCCAATTTTCCTAGATTTATACTTTGTAAATTTCGTGTTCTAATTAATAATTGATGTTTTCAGCTGCATTTCCCTCATTTTGAGTTGTGCCCCATCAGCAAATGAAGGTCCTGAAAGCTTTACTCCATTCAAGTCATTATGGTCAACTCTACTTTGAGGAGGCAGGTCTTCCCCAGTTGTATTTTGACCACCCTCTAATCTGAGGGGCTCATCTTCTGGTACTATATGTGACAGTATTCTGTGGTTATTCAAAATGTTTTCATCTTCCAGCACTGAATCTGACAATGTTCCATTGCTATTCCTAAAGTTTTCAGTGGCTAAACATTCAGAAATAGTCTGTCTCTCCTTCTACCTAGTCTGTCTTAGTTTGGAAGCTCCATTGAAATCTGTTCACCATGGGTCACCCTGCTGGAATCTCAAATTCTGGTGCCATAGCCTCTAGAATCACACCAACACACAAGCCTTCACAGTATGACAAATGGACAGATGAGCTATGGCTTTAGATTACACAGATGTATGGATTTGTCAAAATCTATGCAAAAGTACACTTGGATAATGCATTTCTTTATACTTTAAGCAAATATAGAAGCTAGCTAATAATATGTATGCTAAAGTATTTAGGGGAAGTGTCTTGATAGCTAAGGAGCCCCTGCTGCTGATGCAGTAGCTAAGCACTCAGCTGCTAACCAAAATATCAGTGGTTTGAATCCACCAGATGCTCTGTGGGAGAAAGCTGCAGCAGTTTGTTTCTGTGAATATCTATAGCCTTGGAAACCCTGTGGGGCCGTTTTACCCTGTCCTACGGGGTTTTTATGAATCAGTGAACTCAATGGGAGTGAGTCTTTCTGTTGTTGGTCCTGATACCTGTAATTCATTTTGAAATTCATTAAACACAAGAAAGATAGATGAATGCGTATTTGGGGAGGTTAGTGATATTGCAAATATAGCACATTGTTAAAAGGAGAATCTATGTGGTCCCTGTAAAATTCTTAAGTTTTTGGTCTGCTTGGCAATTTTCATAATAAAACGTAGGAAGAAAAACTGGCTAGAAATCATAGACTGAGCATGCGCTAAGGAGTCCACACTCATGTGGACTTCCCCTATATGCTGTGAAAAGTGGCTGAGGTCACGCTGAGCTCTGAGTGTTGTGTGCCAATGAAAACATCAGTACCCTGGGAGTGCTGTGCAGTGGTTGTGAAGTTTGACTCCAAGTTTGGATACTTACTAGCCGGACCATGGCTCTCTGAGCATCAGTTTCTGGCACTGTCAAATAAGGGTGATACTATCAAAGGAGCTCTGGTAGCGTAGTGGTTACGAATTGGGCTATGAACCTCAAGGTCAGCAGTTTGAAACTACTAGCTGCTCTGCGGGAGAAAGATGAGGCTTTCTGCTCTCGTAAAGACTTACAGCCTCATAAACCCCGTACAGGGTCGCTATGGGTCAGAACTGACTCGACGGCACTTAACAACAACAATCTTAGGGCTCATTAGGACGATCCAACGTGATGAACGCCTTTAAACAGGGTTTCATCTCTCTTACTTCAGATATATTGTCAGAAGGGACCAGTTGCTGGAGAAGGATATCATGTTTGGTAGGGTGGAAGGTCAGAGAAAAAGAGGAAGATCCTCCGCAAGATGGATTGGCCCAGTGGCAACATCAATGGGCTCAAGCGTGGCAAAGATGGTGATGTTGGCCCAGGATCGGGCAGTGTTTCGTTCTGCTGTGCATAAGGTCACTATGAGTTGGTACCGACTTGATGGCACCTAACAACAATGCGTCAGAACTGACCTGACGACACTTAATACAATCATCATTACCAGCCATATTATGCTCCACTGTTTCAGACACAGTGTGCTATTTTGGAATCATCTTGGAGTCCTCTCTCTCCTGTATGTCTGACCTGCTACCTGATTCTGTGTCACTCCTGCCCACAACACCCTCCCTGCTTCCTATGTCCAGCAAAGAGCTCTCGGCTCTCTCAGAATTCCCTGGGCAGTCTAGGCTCTTCACTCATTGGAACCACTTTGCTCTTCTTTCTGCTTCATTCCTCAATACCTCATATGACAAACACTCTGGCTATTTTTTTAATCTTAACATCTTTATCCCCACATGCCTGTCAGCTGGGGTGCCAACAATTGTAAGAATGGCGCAGGACTGGACTATTGTGTATGGGGTTGCTATGAGTCAGGGCTGACTCAATGGCACATAACAACAACAAAACATCTCGGCACTCATCTCTTTTTCACTTGTCTTTAAGATGGGCTCAAACCATGATGTTAAGTTGTTGTTAAGTGCCGTCGAGTCGGGTCCGACCCATAACGACCCTGTACAGGGTTTCCGAGGGTGTAAATCCTTACAGGAGTAGAAAGCCTCATCTTTCTCCCGCGGAGCAGCTGGTAGTTTCGAACCGCTGACCTTAAGGTTCGCAGCCCGATTCGTAACCACTACGCTACCAGAGCTCTTGGCTTTTATTTGTTTTCACATCTGAGAGTTGTCTACCTGATTTCATAAAACCAGAACTGAGCAGGGGCTGTCTTCTTCATCCTCTGTTGTTGTTGTTGTTGTTGTTGTTGTTAGCTGATGTTGAGTCAGTTTCGACTCATAGTAGCCCTGTGTAGGGTTTCCCAACAGTGGTTGGTGGGTTTGAACTGCTGATCTTGCGGTTAGCAGTCAGTGCTTATACTACGTGCCACACTCATTGTACCTTTCCAGCAGTTAAATTATAAGATAATGATGCTGGTAACTTAATTCAGAATAATTCTAGGTAATCTAATTTTATCTGAATTTCTTAGTCACCTACCTAGCAGGGTGTGGTGCTGTGGGTTAATGCACTGGACTGCAAAGTCAGTTTCAGCCACAAGGTCGGTGGTTCAAGCTCACCAGTGACTACTCCTTAGAAACCCTATTCAGGGTCATTATGGGTCAGAATTGACTTGACGGCACTTAACAACTGTCTAGCGTTGTGTAAGATACCCAAAGTCAAAGGAGGAGTCAGTACTGAGGAGATACTGAAAGCTACTTGGGGTGACAAGTGTAGTGGTCAAAATTTAACTCCGGGTTGGGCTGAGTAACTTGGCCAAGTGCAGTGAGTCCACACAGAACAGACGGGCACTGTGAGGGGACATTCAGCTAGAGAAACTGGACTTCTCAATCTACCTTTGAACATATATCTGGGCATCAGGAATATAAAGGCATTCAGAAGTTGAGCCTCTAGAATCAGTGTCAGATTGCCCAATAGGTAGAGTAAGCACAGGTTGACTTGTGCTTACTTATAAATCTGTAATGAACAGTTTCACATTTTGCAAGTAAGCACAAGTAAGCCTACATTTAACGTTGCTCACTAGGTAATCTGCCCGTCTCTAAAATGGTGATTCTGCAAAAGGAAGAGTGTGTCTTGTCACTGGAGAGGCAGAGGAGCCAGGTACTGGGACCTCACATCACTTGGACAAAGACTGTAAGAAACAGGAGATGACTGGAAACAAACAACCTGAGTGTGATGGATCTGGCAGGTGGGGCAGGACAGACTGGAGATGAGAAGTGACATTAACTCAGAGATATTGGAGAAATTCTTTTGCAGGAAGAGAAGAGATGGATTTGAAATACTGGACATGAAATTGCACTTCTCAAAAGGCTGCTACCAAAAATGGGATGCAAAAGGTCAAGATTTCTCTTGGCAATCAAATGATTTTCATACTTGAGGAATCCTGATCTCCTGTGGGGAAATATTAGTCACAAAGGCCACTCCAGCTTCAGAGGCTGGGCCCTTAAGATTCGGAACTGACATTCACACTCGACAGAGATGACCAGTGGAACCAGTTTGGGAGTGGGCTGCTTGTGCTAAATGCTGCAAACACATTTGACTCCTAATCGGTCTGTGACTCGTGTTGTTAAAAGCCTTAGGAAAATCTAACTCCCCAGGCTACCAATTGGCATTTCAGAATCGAAGGTCAAGATCACTTCCAGAAAGACTAATTGGGGAATGTGCTTGGAGCCAAAGATTAGTTCAAGTACCAGAGTGGATAGCTCTTCTGTGCCACCCACTTCACAATGGACCTCACTCCCTCTGCTCCACGCTCCTGAACTCTAAAATCCTTGGCAGTTCCTTCTCTGCTCTGGACCACTGAACCCAGAAGAATGCAGAACACAACCCAGAAATGAAATCAAAACACTGGCTCACCCCTTTAGCAGCTGTGTAAAGAGGGAAATGAACTCTAAACAAATTTAAGCAAGTTCTTTTTTCTCTTTCCTTTTTATGTACACTTTTTAAAAAATGTTTTCTTGGGAAACCAAAGTTTTAATATTCCCCCTCTGTGTGTGTGTATTAAGTTTACAAATCAGTCAATCTTCTAACTCCGTGTCAGAAAAGAAACCTTTGGAAGTTTTTACTTCTAGCATTTTGACCTTCCTGCTCCAACAGAAGTAGATGGGTGGGGAGGCCTTTGAAGGTTAAGCTTGCCCACTGACGCAGGCAACCCAAATGAACGCTCTAAAGTGAAGAACAGAATGGTCAGCAGGGGCAAGGCCGAAGCCATGAGTCCTCAACAATTTTGATTAGCTACCTTAAAGATGTTACAATTTTTTTTCAAAAATTGTTGTAAAAATACAATACTACAAAACCTGCCAGTTTAAGAGAAGCTGCAGTTTTGTTTTAAAGTTATTTTTATTGTTGTTGAGCATATACATGGCAGAACATAAGAGGGAGTTTCAAAAAGTTTGTGAAAATATGAAAAATAGGTAACATTTTTTTTCCCTAACATAAAGCTCCATGAAGGTCAAGACACTTGTGTAAGTGATGATAGTAGCCAATTAGTCCATCCCTAGAGCAGCATGTCTGGCGCTGTGGGTTAATGCGCTGGACTGCAAAGTTGGTTTGAACCATAAGGTTGGTGGTTCAAGCTCACCAGCTGCTCCTTTGAAACCCTATGCTATGGGTTGGAACAGACTCTGTGGCACTTAACAACAACAGAGAACAGTAAGCAAAACCAAACCTACCGCCAACAAGCTGATTCCAACTCACAGCAAAGCTAGATAGGGTTTCTGAGACTGTCAATCTTTACGGGATCAGACAGGCTCCTCTTTCTCCCTTAGAGTGGCTGGTGGGTTGAGTTAGCAGCCCAATGCCTAACTCACAGTGCCATCACTTGGTCACGTCAATATAGTCTTGTTTACATTGCTAAAGAAAAATGGGTGTTCTTTAAAATTTTTCTAAGATTAAGGAACAAAAAGAAGTCAGAAAGAGCCAAATCAGGACAGTACGGTGGACACTTAATGACTTCCCATCAAAAGTCTCATAATAAAAGTGCCCTTGTTTGATGAGAGGAATGAACAAGAGCATTACTGTGGTGGCAAAGTGCTCTCTGGTGAAACACTCCTGGGTGTTTTTCTGCTAAAGCTTTGATGAATTTTCTCAAAGCACTGTCATAATAAAGAGATGTTTTCATTCTTTGGCCCACCAGAAAGTCAACAAGCAAAATGCTTGAGCGTCCCAGAAAACTCTTAACCAGGATCTTTGTTTTGGTCCACTTCTACTTCTGGGTAGCCATTGCTTTCATTGTGCTTTGTCTTCAGGATCATCCTGGAAAAGCCATGTTTCATCTCCTGTTATAATTCTTCCAGGAAATGCTTTAGGATCTTGATGCTACTTGTTTACAATATCCATTGGAAGGTCGGCTCTGGTCTGCAACTGATCTGGGCCCAACAATTTTGGATTTTGTTCCTCACTGAGCAGAAAGTTTGCTCAACTTTAATTTTTCAGAAAGAATTGTGTGAAGTTGAACCAAATGAGATATCTATGGTGTTGGCTATTGTTTCTGCTGTTGTCAGTCCTCTTCAATCAGGGCACCAACAAGTTTGTTTCCTTGCAAATTTATGTGGGCTTCATTGTCAAATCATCTTGTCCCTTCTTAAAATTAGTTATCCATGTATAAATCGATTTGGGGGTGGGGCATTTGTCTCATGTTGTTGTTGTTATTGATGGGTACTGTCTAGTAGGTTTGACTCATAGTGACTCTACGTACAACAGAATGAAACATTGCCCAAACCTGTGCCAACCTCATAACTGTAATCTATGTGTGAGCCTGTTTTGACAGTTCATCTTGTTAAGGGTCTTCCTCTTTTCCCCTCAACTTTACCAGGCATGATATCCTTTTCCAAGGACGGGTCCCTCCTGATAATGTGTCCAAACTTCATGAGATGAAGTATCCCCATCCTCACTTCTAAGGAGTATTCTGGTTGTATTTCTTCCAGGAAGTCCAGGTACTTTCAATATTCTTCACCAACACCATAATTCAAAGGCATCAATTCTTCTTTGGTTTTCATGATTCATTGCCCAGCTTTCACATGCATGCTGCTGTTGCTACTGAAAGCTGCATGACTTGAGTCAGGTATACCTTAGTCCTCATAATGACGTTTTGGCTCTTAACTCTTAAAGAGGTCTTTTGCAGCCGATTTGCCCAATGCACTATGTCATTTGATTTCTTGGCTGCTGTTTTAATGAGTATTGACTGTGGGTCTAAGTAAAATGAAATTCTTGACAATTTCAATCTTTTCATTGTTTATTGTGATGTTATTGATTCAGTTGTAAGAATTTGCGTGTGTTTTACACTGTTGTGTAATCCATACTCTTTGATCTTCATCAGTAAGTGCTTCAAGTCCTCTTCACTTTCGGAAAGCAAGGTTGTATCATGTGCGTATGGTAGGTTGTTAATGAGTCTTCCTCCAAGCCTGATGCCACATTCTTCTTCATATAATCCAGCTTCTCAGATTATTTGCTCAGCATAGAGATACATAGAATAAGAATGGTAAAAGATACAATCCTAACACATATCTTTCCGGATTTTAAATCACTCAGTATCCTCTTGTTCTGTTTGAACAACTACCTCTTAATGATCCCATAAACTTTTCATAAAACATCAGCAATTTTACCACTCTTCCACCCAAACATCACCATAAATTTAATGTTTGTCTTGCTTCAAATTTGACAAAATTCATGTTATTCTACTAGGGACTGTTTTCCAACTAATGTCATATCCTTCATAGTGCCTCAAACTAGATTGTGCTTCTTACAGCAAGTTTATCTTGGTGCAAAATAATTTGGAAATGCATGCACATTTTCTCACAGATGCATTGTCTAATAACTGTTTGAAAACCCCAGTATATCAATTCAATCATGTCTACATGTGCAATTCATGACACTGAATACATTCTTCAAGCTCTGCAACCATTCTCACCCATCTTTCCTGTGTTATTCCTTCCCAGAGCTGCAGGATAATGCGCTGGACCGTAAGGTCAGTTTGAACCACCAGGTCAGTGTTACAAATCCACAAACTGTTCCTCAGAAACCCTGTACAGGGTCGCTATGGGTCGGAACTGATTGGATGGCACTTAACAACAACAATTAACATAAACTCACTACCATCTAAGTTTCCTGTCTAGTTCTTTTGAGTTGCTGGAGTCTGGGTGTGGTGCTGTGGAATAATGCACTAGGCTGCAAGGTCAATTTGAAACACAAGGTTGGTGGTTCAAACTCACCAATCGCTCCTTGGAAACCCTATACGAGGTAGCTGTGAGTTGGAACTGATTTGACTTATGGGCACTTAACAACAACAACAGTTAATTTAAGGGCATGTTAAGAGTTTTAATGGAGTCCCTGGGTATCACAAATAATTCAGTGATCGATTCCTGAAAGGCTGGTGATTTGAATCCATTCAGAAGCACCTCAGGAACACAAGCCTGGAAATCTGCTTCTGGAAGGCCACAGCTTTAAAAACCCTCTGGAGGAGCTCTGGTAGCAGAGTGGGTATGAGTCGGACTGTTAATCTCAAGGTCAGCAGTTCGAAACTACCAGCTGTTCTCTGGGAAGAGATGAGGCTTTCTGCTCCCACAAAGATTTACAGCCTCGGGAACCCTGAGCAGGGTCACTATGAGTTGGAACCGACTCCATGGCGCACCATCTACCCATCCATCCATCCATCCATGGAGCAGCTCTACTCTGCACACCTGGGGCTGCCATGCACTGGATAAGCCCAAAGGCAACTAACAACAACAACAACAACAAAATTTTAATGCCACTTTGCATTTTTAAGCCAGAAAACAACGCTGGAGCCACTGCTGAAAACATTTCCTGTGAGTGTTAACAGCTATCAAAACCAACACACACACACAGTTTGCGCCATGTACCTCAAGGGCCTCTGGTCAGCATTAAGCAGCTACAGCCCATATAAGCCTTTGTCCCATCCTGAAAGCTGTGTTTCCACAGCAACAAATTTCCCAATCAGAGACTGAGGTTCTCAGCCCCCAGAGGAAGAATGACTGGTTATGATGAAGGGTAATGATCTGCCTTTCAACTGCACTGAGACAAAAAGCTGTCCCCTCCCGAGGGGCACCAAGCTGTTTCTGGGCCTCTCCTGATGGGGGCGCACTATCCCTTAGCCATCTGGTGCTCTCCAGAGACACAATTTGGATATTGCCCCTGAGTTGTTCTCATAGAAAACTGCGCTTCTGTGGCTAAACATCAGTTTACTACTTCAACCCGGGGACCCAGCCCAGGCAGACACAAGAGTGACAGGTTCTGCCCTATAGAGCTACAATGATGACAGTTCATTGAAGATTTATTTTTTTCTTTACATTTGAAAATAGAAGTACCCATGGCCTGTAGGTTCTGGGTGAATTTTTAAAAATTTAAATTGAAACAAAACGAAATAAATCCTACCTACACCATTACTTTCCCTGCCAGAACTTACAGCCATAAAAGATTATTGTGGAAGGGAAATGAAAACCAAATAATACTGATAGCTAAAATGAGCAGCAGGACTTAGGACATAGATTGTGGAATTAAATTGTGTTGCATGCATCCCAAATCTCACTGTCATCTGGAAGTAAAGTGCTTTGCAAACAGAGACATTTTTGTGCCTAGAGTCAACCCTCATGAGAAGATCAATTGCTCAGAACATCATCCATCCATTCAGGAAGCACCTGTGTGTGCAATGCAGAGACAGCTGAGAACAAGACATCCTCATCACACTCGGCAGAGAGAGGCTTTTCCCAGGCCACGTTTCTCCTGAGCCCAGGGCCCGTTCTAGAAGCCTTTCTGCTCAACTTGCTGGAATTCATAGCTCAAGCTCCATAATTCTCCAGTTCACACCAAGGCCTGCACAAGACCCCACAAAAAGCATCGGTGTCCTAGCAACCATAACTGTTGCCTAAACACTACGGCTTCTCTCTCCGTACATCAAAACAGTCATTCAGCTGTGTGCCTTTTGAGGGTTAGGGCCCAGGAGGGAGACACAAAAATGATGACCACAGGGTTCCTAGCCCTGGCAGACCCGCTGTGGCCTGAGAATTATACTCAGGTCATCCTTCTGTGAGCCCACCCTTCCAGAGGCTTCTGGTCCAATGGCACACCTGTTCTCAAAACGTCCAGTAGGAAAACGTCCTAGACTAACCTAAACCGGACTCCATCAGATCCAAATCGCTCAGAGACATAGCCGGACCCCATCAGATCCAAATCGCTCAGAGACATTTTCTTCACTCTTTTTAGCCTGGAGGTTGTGACTGTGGCAATACACTGAGGACACTTAGGGAGCTTTTCAAAGTCCCAGTGCCCAGCCTAGACCCCAGACCAACCTATCAGTGTTGCTTAGACTCAGGCATCACTGTGTGTGTGTGTGTGTGTGTTTAACCCTCCAAGTAAATCCAAAGTGCAGCCAAGGTTGAGAGCACTACTTTTGCCTTTCCATGTTCCTCAATACTTAGCTGAATGGTCCTGCTGTTTTCCCCAGTATTGGGTGGGTAGTGTGCTTACGGATTACAACCTGCTTGTAATGACTTGCCTTTAACTCCTTTTGTACCTTCAGGGGAAAACAAACAAACAAAAATAAAACCTGTTGCTATTTGAGTTGATCTGACTCATATCAACCCTAAAGGATAGAGTAGAATTGTACTGTAGATTTCCTGGGCTGTAAATCTTTATGGAAGCTCACGGCCACATCGTTCTCCTGCAAAGCAACTAGTGGGTTTGAACCATTGACACTATGCCTAGTAATCAAGCACTTTAACCGCTGTGCCACCAGGGCTCCTTGTTCTCTACATAGGCACTTGATTTTCTTTGGTTAGGTCTAATGACCTGAATGTTGTTGTTAAATTCTGTCAAGTCGGTTCCAACTCATAGCAACCCCGTATAGAATTTCTGAGGAGCAGCTGGTGAGTTTGAACTGCCAACCTTGAGATTCAAATGACCTTGTGGTCCAGTGCAAATCCTACAACGCCACAGCAGGTCTCCAATGATATGAATACCTCCTCACAGACCTCTTCTCATCTCAAAGCAGCTTGAGAGAAGATACCATATATGGTTTCTCTGGTAGTGTAGTTCTCAGGCTGCTAACTTCAAGGTCAGCAGTTCAAAACTGCCAGCTGTTCCGTAGGAAGGAGATGAGGCTTTCTGCTCCAGTAAAGGTTTACAGCCTCGGTAACCCTATGCAGGGTCACTATGAGTTGGAACCAACTCCACAACGTCACACCACCACCGCCTAATAAGCACTTGTGGAGTAAGTGATACCAAGCAGACGGGGTCTTTTTCTTCCATCTTATGCCCAAGTACATAGATCATATCTACTCAACATTCAATGCCATAGCTATCTTACTTATTTAACTTACTCCTTAACATTGTGATTCTGTAGGGAGGGATGGGGATGGTCATAAAGAAGAAGCTCTTGGAGTCAGGCACTGACTCAGCCCCAAAACTTAGCCTTCAGCCAACTGGTATAAGAAGGTGATTACAAGAATCAGATTTCTCCAAATTAAGACAGAGCTAAATAGTGTAGTGGTTACAAATCGGTCTGCTAACCTGAAGGTCGGCAGTTCAAAACTACCAGCGGTTCCACAGGAGAAAGATGAGGCGTTCTGCTCCAGTAAAGATTTACAGCCTTGGAAACCCTGTGCAGGGTCACTATGAGTCAGAACTGACTGCACAGTACTTAACAACAACAACAATTTAATCATGAGCACTCTAAATTCTGCCCCCTCCTCACTTCTCTTTCCGGAAGTGGTACTGAAAGGGAATGCTGTTCTTAGAAATTAATCTAATTGATGTACTTCATAGGTGAAGACATGTATTTTCTTCCAGAAAGACGCCTGTTCTGACGATAATGTTGAAAGGAAAGATCTTTTAGTTTTAAGTTTTCTTGGCTGCTATACCTCCTAGGTGTAATATAAAATATGACTTTTGAAATGTATAGTGAGAACCGACTCAATGGCATTTAACAACTCAGGTGATGAGCTCGTTCAGTGGCCACCTGAGCAGTAGTGGTCTCAGGGTGCCCACTTTTCCTGAGCGAAGTCTACGACTTGACTGTCAACAATTAGCCACCTCACTCTGCTGGTATTTCATTCCATACCTCCAAAGTAGCCCATTGTAAAGTCCTTGCACGAATTGTTTGATACCCAAACTGGACTTCCTTGTAGCTAAAAGCTGGGCCAGGACAGGTGGGCTGATGAGTGGTCCAACCCTCAACTTCATTCCCAACTCAACCTCCTCTACCCTGCACTATATGAAGGGATCCGAACAAGCCTCTCCTCCCGACTCTGGTTACCACCTTTCTACTTCTGCATGGGCTTCCTCTGTCCATCTTCTGAACCAATCTCAATCAGCACCTCCTCCAGGAAGTCTCCCCTAACTTGTCAAGGAAGGGTAACCTTTCTCTCATGTGAAAGCTTTGAACTTGCACTTGAGTTGTTTTTTTTATAATCATGGTACTAACTATATTAAGGTTTGAGTCCCAATCCTGCACATACACACTATGTGAAACCGGGAAAGGTTTCTAAACTGCCCCAAGCCTGTTTCATTTGTTTTAAAAAAAAAAAAGGATTATAGTATCTACCTTTTGGAGTTGCTGTGAGGATCACAAAAGTTAGACACAATACTAAGTGTTCCATATATAATATACTTTATGATTATTAAAGGATTCCTGATGTAGCACTGTAGGATGTTGTTGTTGTTAAGTGCCGTCAAGTTGGTTCCGACCCATAGCAACCCTGAACAGGGTTTCTGAGGCTGTAAATCTTTACAGGAGTAGAAACCCTCATCTTTCTCCCACGGAACAGCTGGTAGTTTCAAACTGCTGACCTTGCAGTTCGCAGCCCGATTTGTAACCACTATGCTACCAGAAATCCTTAGTACTGTAGGATAAGCACTGCGAACCACAAGGTCACAGGTTCAAACCCACGAGCTGCTCCTCAGAAACCCTATACAGGGTTTCTAGGAGTTGGAACTGACTTGACAGCAATGAACAACAGTAACAACAACAACTGATTATTACAATGTCAGCTTCTCAACAATCTCCATTTATCAAATATTAACTAAGTGAGTTCAGTAGCATCAATAGGAGACAGGCATGCAGAGGTGCACCAAGACAGAATCCTGCCCTGGTGACAGGGCAGCAAGAGTGTGGTCAGTAGAGGAGAATAAGGGACCAGGAATTCTCCAGGAGGACAAGAGGAAACAAGATCTAGCAGTCAGGGAGCAGGGTATGTAAAGCAGAGAGGCCTGAAAAACACCAGTGTTTTCGGGGAACTACAAATAGCTCAGTGTGGCTTGAGACAAAGTGGTAAGGGATGAGGGGGCAGTAGGTGGGAACAAGGTCACAGAGATCTCCGTGTGCTCTTTAAAGATGCCATATGGTTTTCTTTTGGGTGCTGCACAATCATTGTGGAGCCCTACAGAATGAGGATGTGAATTGGGCTGGAAAGTAATCAATAGTGTGCCGATAAATATTTAATGGTCAGCTCACCAAAGAAAGTATGCATCTGTACACACAGGTATGTTAATTAAAACTGGCAAATTGTAGCCCAGGGACCAACTACCTATTTTTGTAAATAAACAGTCATGCACATGCATATTTATAATATCTGTGGCTGCTTTCTTCCAACAAGGGCTGAGTTGAGTAGTTGAGACAGAGAATGTACATAGGACCTAAAGTATTTACAGTATGGTTCTTTAAGGAAAATATCTGCAACCTCCTTATGTGAAAGATGTATAAGCACGTAATTGCTAAACTAAAATATAAAATAGTCTTCACTGAAAATTCCATAGAGCCAGCTAACTTTCACAAAATGCTTTTGTTGATTTGTGCGGACATCTTGAGTTGGTAGCCCACTGCTAGCTGCAGTTGCTGAGTGAGTGGAGTTTTGACACGAATGTCAGTATTTTCATTTACATTAAACCGCAAGATGAAAGTAAAATATGTATGTGGAACTCAACTCTTTGTCAGTGATGTGAGAAACTTCCTTGTTATTGGGAAAATAGTTTTTGATTCCTAGGTGACTATGTCTTCAATTTTTTGTGCTATTGACAATGAAACAGCTACAGACACATTACTCTTAAATTTTCATTTTATTAAATGCACTTAATTAAAGTTTAATTAAATTCATTGTTAACACAAGGGGGCTTCAAAAAGTTCATTGGAAAATGGAATTAAAACATCACGGAGTGTTTTCATGAATGCTTTGAAGCCCCCATATGTTCTTCTCCATCATCTTCTTGAGTCTAGAAAATCAACCAAATGATATTTCAAATCCTGATTTGTAGTTATTTGTTGATTTGTTTGGAGCAAAAATACACCTATACTGGCTGTTTCAAGTAACCTATGTGACATCAATGTATTTTGAGTTGGGAAGGTTTGTACAGAAGTACATTCTGTGGTATTATACACACAGAGATAAAATAGATGTAAATAGCTGCAAATGAATGCTGTTGAGTACCCTCAGGTGTCATCTGATTCATAACGATCCTGGTTGGTTTGAACTGCCAACCTTGCAGTTAGCTTGTGCTAGCAATCCAGTGCTTATCCTATAGCTCCACACACCAGGATGGCAGTAAAATGTAGTACATTTAGAAGGGATAGTTTTATTATTACCTTTAAAAATATAGCTTATACAGTTGCATGTTTATATAATTTTGTTTGTAATAATGGCTGGTTTAATAACTGAGTCAAAGAACTCCAGAAAATCAAACCAGTGGCTCTTGTAAACTGTGTGAGTCACTATATCACTCAGTAGAGGCAAAGCAAGCAGTTCAGAGGCCAATCAATGCAGGTAAGCAAGAGGCCATGCTGGCATGAAATGAAGTGCGAATGCGGTGGAGGAAAGGAAGTCATGCATTGTTATGAAGACACGATCTTCAGAATGAAATGGTTCTTCCAAGCAGTACAGTATAGGGAGGCAAGAAGTCTGACATTCATTCCTAGGTCTAGCGTGGTGGTGACTGACTGACGAGTAAGAGATTAGAGCAGGAGCCAATGTGGGAAGAAACAGGATGACTTCAGCCCTTCAGCCTTGGGCATCTTTGGGTCTTCTACTAGCTCTGGTAGAGTAGTGGTTACAAAGCAGGCTATGAACCACACGGTCAGCAGTTCGAAACTACCAGCTGCTCTGTGGGAGAAAGATGAGGCTTTCTGCTCCTGTAAAGATTTATAGCCTCGGAAACCCTGTTCAGGGTCGCTATGGGTCAGAACCAATTCGATGGCACTTAACAAAGGAGGTCTGGTTGCGAAGTGGTTACAAATCAGGCTGCTAACCTCAGGGTCAGTGGTTCGAAACTACCAGCTGTTCCGCGGGAGGAACATGAGGCTTCTGCTCCCATAAAGATTTACAGCCTCAGAAACCCTGTACAGGGTCACTATGAGTCAGAACTGACTCCACGGCACATAACAACAACAACTGAGCCAAAGTGCTAGGAGGTAACTGATGCTCGTCGAATGGAAGGATGAATGAATGCTCAGCTTAGGCTGGGCAGATGCCAAAACAGTGAAGTTTTCTTCAATGAGAAGTAAATTTCATGCTTGCCAAGTTAGTAATTCTGAGTTGTTGTTTTGGAAAAAGAAAAACTTTCAGATAGTGTCAATATCTATAAATTGCATAGCACACTGGTAAATAAAACTTTAACCTAAGTTGGGTCTAAGATGATGTAGTCTAGTTGGCTCAATCAGTCTAAGTCTCCACAGTGAGCAGCATCTTGAAGGAGTTTGAGCAACTAAAATCATATAAAAACGCAGCCTTTTTTAGTTACACCTGGTGGGGAACGACCCTCCTCCCCAAAAGCTCACATAGTATCACTTCTAAAAGTTATCTTAACTGTGTTAGAAAAATTGTGTTACTCTTTTAGAGAACTCAGCTGTCTGCTTACCATTCATTCTAAATCAGTTTTGATTTGGAATGAATTGGCTTCCAATATTGAGGCCCTAACTGAGTATTAGCTGACATTAATGGTTTAACACACAGAGGGAAACTTTCTTTCCAGCTCAGACATATATAGTAGTTCTCTCCCCCTCTGCTTTTCCTATCTCCAGCTGCTCCTGGCCAGGTACTTTAATGAATGTCTATTGAGGTGAGGAAGAGGATAGGATGAGAAAATGGGCAAAGAGCTTCGCCACTGCAGAGCAGAATGCTCCCAGGGCCCTGAGCTGCGCCTGCCAGTGCCCAGGGCTACCCCTACACCTAGTGTCTACTTGCAACATGCCCAGAATGTTCTGTCTGCCCGCCCCCTTACCAGCCAGGTGAATGTCTCCCAGCTTCAGACCTCTGGGGCTTCAAGAAAAGCCTGTCACGAACATCCACTACCATCAGCAAGGATGAAGTTGTCTTTATCCTTTGTCCCTCCTCTGGGTCATCCCCATGATCGTATCACTGATTCCTACTACACTGGCCCTGTCCCCTCAGAGCCTCCCACGGGTCCTCAACTGTCCCCTGTGAGATATTCAAAAGATGCTTTCTCAGTAAAAATGTAGTTTTGCGATATCAGAGACTTGTCTTGAAATGTTAAGTGCTGTAGAGTTGGTATATAGTTTCCGAGGAGTGACTGGTGAGTTTGAACCGCTGACCTTTTGACTTAAACTGGCCTCACAGTCCACTGCTTATCCTACAGTGCTACATCAGGATTCCAGCTTCTTGACAATATGTACTAAGGCTAAATGGAAAAATTGGGATAATCTTGTTTGCTTTGCGGTGTTAGCAGCTTTGCGGTGTTAGCAGCTATATCAACAAATACTTAGGGGTCACTTCTTGAATAAGGTGGTTGTTAAGTGCCATTGAGTTGACTCCGACCCATAGCAACCCTGTATAGGGTTTCCAAGGAGCAGCTGGTGAGCTTGAACCTCCAACCTTGTAGTTCATTCAAACAGCTTTGCAGTTGGTACATTAACTCACAGTGCCATACCAGGACTCCCTGAATAAGGTACATATGTACAAACTCCGTATTATTGTATATACTGATCATATAAAGCCAATCCAAACCCACTGCTATTGAACCCATTGTGATTCATAGTGACCTTCTAGGACTGAGCAGAACTGCTTCCTAGGGCTTCCGAGGCTGTAAATCTTTATGGAAGCAGACTGCTTTATCTTTCTCCCACAGAGCCACCTCCAATTCCCTTACATCATACCTCCCCATCTTCTCTTTGGACACCTCCACTACAGCACAGGTGGAATGATCTTCACAGAATACACACCCAATTAGGTTGAGTTTGATCACTGGCTCTCAAGGCCCTCAGCGTTCCTGGATGGTGCAGATGGGGGTTGCACTTTACTACCTGAAAGGTTGGCAATTCACACCCACCCAACGGTGTCTGTCGCAGAAGGCAGACCTGGTGATTTGCTTCCAAAACACTCAAAACCTTGGAAACCCTCTGGAGCAGTTCTACTCCACACACACGGGGTCTCCATGAGTTACAATCGAGTTGATGGCAACCAGCAACAGCAAGGAATTGAAAGATTGGTGATGCAAATCCACCCAGGAGTGCAGCAGCGGGGGTGAGGGGTAGTCTGACAATCTACTTCCATAAAGGTTACGGTCAAGAATACCTCAGGGAGCACATAGTTCAATATAGTCTGTAACCTGTGGGGTCACCATGACTCAGCATTGACTTCAGGGCCTCGGGCGTCGATGACCTCAGGCTAAGTACAGACTCAGCCTGGCACACAGACCTGCTCCTCCTCTTTCCAGTCTCACCTTTTACCATTTTACCACACCTATACCTTCCTGGTAGCGTAGTGGTTATGAATTGGGCTGCTAATCTCACAGTCGGCAGTTCGAAACTACCAGCTATTCCACAGGACATAGATGAGGCTTTCTGTTCCTGTAAAGATTTACAGCCTCGGAAGCCCTATACAGAGTCGCTATGGGTCGGAATCGACTCCATGGCACATAACCACCACTTCTTCCTGGTCTGGCTCTGTGTGATGAGCACTGGTCTGTTAACTTTGAGGCCGGCAGTTCTGCTCCTTGGCAACCCTTCATAGGGTCACTATGAGTACAGATCGACTCCATAGAACTTAACAACTCCTTCCTCTAGCCACTCCAAACCACATTCAGTTCACGAAATGCACCAAGCTGGGTCCCCTCTTCTCTACTTTGGTATATCCTGGTGTATCCTGTTAACCTCTTCTCAGAGGTGCCTTGCCTCTTTTGCCATCTCAGACATTTGATGATACCCAGCAATGCCCTCCTCCCAGAAGCTCATCCTGCCCAGCACAGTCTGACACCTCCGGCTGAGCATGTGTTATGTTCCCTAATAGAGCTGTCGTTTATATCAGGGCCCCATGCATCCAGCACACAGTAACTGCTCAATAAACTTTGTAAACCAGACATTACCTCACACATGTCTGAGTAGTTTTGCATCATCCACCCCACTCACTCACTTTACAAATAAGAGAGAAAGCTGCTGTGTCATTGACAAGGTCCATAGGGGGATAGGGGATAAAATCAAAGTAAAGGGCATTGGTTGCTCCCAGTTTAGAGAAACACAGGTTTGTTTTTTTTTTTTTTTCTTACCACACGCAATGTTCAAGTTGGCTATCATTTGAAGCTTGTTCAATTAGGGATCTGGGAATTTAGCCAAGTGGACTCTCTGGAAGACAGTACTGAGAGATATTAGATTGTCTTGGGATTTGCCACTCTTAAATGTCCCGTTTTACCACACCCTGGAGGAGAAGGCCAAGCATCATTAAAAGGGCCTCTCCTCCAAGCAGCATGGAGGGAAGGGATAGGGACAATGAACTCAGCAAATGTGAGAAGAGTAGAGGCCTGGGGCACTGAAGGCCAAAGATATCCCCAGGAGAAGGCCAGTCTGGGTGTGGGGACTAGGATGGGCTATAAGGGGCGTGGGCAGGAGCCTGCCATTCTGACAATGGTCCAAGCAGGTGCAGAGGTCAGGTCGGAAAGCCTATGGATTGCCACTAGGCCTAAGGGAGAAACCTGAAAGGAGGAGAATACAGGTAAACGAAGCAAAGCAAAAGTGCAGGCTGATTCCTTTCAGAGGACTCTACTGGAAAGAGTAGCTGGTGGGGCCGACTGGCAGCTCACACTGAGCCACTGCACACATGCTCAGTGGGGAGAAGACCCAGACAGAGCCAGGAGAACGGGGCACAGTCTCCTTGTTTGACACACCAGTGAAGACTGGCTGAGCCCAGGAGGGTTCTGCCAACTGGTGGCTTTGGTGTTTTCATAATTGAGTAAGAGGTCATTCTGATGTGGCCATCTCCACACAGCCTGGTCTCTGCAGTTCTTCAGAAAGTCATCCCCTAAGGGTGCACAGATTCCTCTGGGCCTCTGTAGCCCAGCTCAGTGGGGATCAGAGAGTCTGGAGGGTGGGTGGGCTGTGCACGCTGATGTCACAGTCCTGGAGCAGACTCTGGAAGAAACTAAACAATGTGAATCACTCCTCCACATCCTTTGTCACCCAGGAAAGGACACAGATAGGTGAACTTGGGATAGGATTTGGTAGGGGAAGACAGGTCTAGACCAACACTATCCAACAGAAATATAAGGTGAACTACACGTGTGACCCACATATGTAATATATATAGAGTTTCTGAGAAGTAGCTGGTGGGTTTGAACTACTGATCTTGTGGTTAGCAGTCCAGTGCTTTTCTACAGCACCACACCAAGAAAGAGGTGTGGTCAATTTTAATAATTTCTTTAAAACATTATGATCAAAACATTATCATTTCTATGTGTAATCAGTATGAGATTGAGATACTTTTGGTGAGATCATATGTACATATAATACATACATACACACACATATATACATACAAACACACACATATGTAATTTGATTTCTGTGTATTCCTGGTGTGGCGCTGCGGGTTAATATCCTAGACTGCAATGTCAGTTTGAACTGCAGGGTCAGCGGTTCAAGCTCACTTGCCGCTCCTTCAAATCCTTATACATGGTCTCTGTGAGTTGAAACCAACTTGACAGCACTTACCAACAAATATATATAGTTTTGTGTTTTGGTACCATATCTTTGTGATCCCGTGAGCATTTTCCATTTAGGGCACATTGCAATTTGATGAGCAGCTGTAGCGCCACAGTACTGGGCAGCATAGGTGTAGTGTGCAAGCCAGACATGGGATGCAGCAGAGCTGGGGTCCTCCCACACTGCAGGGTTCTGATCAGCTTAGATCAGGCCAAGGGAGACTGATAATATTTACACTGAACCCAGAACAGACACTGCTCATAATCAATATCAGACCTGGCACCATCCTACTCTTGTACTAGTCATCAAGTCCAGTTGCTCTCAATATTTAGACTGAATCAGTCACTCTGAGGTCTGTGGATCCGACTTTACATTTCTAACAAGTACCTGGCAGGCTGCTGTAACTGATCCAAGGAACCACACGTCTAGTTCATGCTTTGGCAAATGAGTAAGCTCCCCCTAGACTGTTTTTCTTACTGAGTACATATTCCTCAATGTAATTCTACTTGATAACCTCCTATGGTATGAAACTCACCCTCTATGAGGCCACCAAATCCGTTAAAAAGTTTTGTCTTATGTTGAAGCCAAAGCTGCTCCCCTAAAACTCCTTTGCTTTTACCTTCAGGACAAGTCTTCCCTCCCCACACAAATCCTTCACAAAACCAAAGACCCTGCTCTCATTACGTCTTATTTTGGGCCTGTCTGGTAGGCTTTTAGTCTTATGAATTAGCATTATTGTTGTTAGGTGGCATTGAGTCAGTACCAACTCATAGTGACCCTATGCCCAACAGAATGAAACATTGCCTGATCCTGGGCCAACCTCACAATCACTGCTATGCTTCAGCCCCTTGCTGCTGTCACTGAGCCAATCCATCTAATAGGATTCTTCTTTTTCTGCAACCCTCCACTTGTTTTCATGATAGCCTTCTCCAGTGACTGTTCCCTCCTGATAATATGTCTATGAATTACGAGAGACGAACTCTGGCAATTCTAGCTTCTAAGGAGCATTCTGGCATACTTCTGCCAACACAGATCTGTTTGTTCTTTTGGCAGTGCATGGTACTTTCAATATTCTCCTCCAACACCATTTAATTCAAATCATCAATTCTTCTACAGTCTTCCTTATTCTCTGTCCAACTTTCACATGCATATGAGGTTTTTGAAAATACAATGGTTTGGGTCAGGCACACCTTAGTCCTCAAGCTGATGACATCTTTGCTTACCTGGACACGTTTAAGAGGTCTTGTGCAGCAGATTTGCCGAATACAGCGTTTTGTTTGATTTCTTGACGGCTGTTTCCAAGAGTGTTGATGTTGTTGTTGTTGTCAGGTGCCATCGAGTCGGAACCAACTCATAGCGACTCATGCACAGCAGAACGAAACAATGACCGATCCTGGGCCAACCTCACTACCGCTGCCACACTTGACGCCATCAATGATGCCACCTGGCCAATCCATCTCGTTAGGGGTCTT
>NW_006408752.1:1590992-1597049 GCF_000296735.1 Chrysochloris asiatica
ATTTCTGGATTCTCCTGCAAATTCCCCAGCTATAAACCCTCCGAACCTCAAACATAACCTTTATATTTGTTACAGAGTTCTAACACCATCTCATGAGTCCTCTTGGCCTGGTATTCCGTGTTGTTGTTGACCGAGCTCCTCACTACACATCCACCCGATCCGCCTTCTTGAAGGTGGAAGGCCTGGTGTTGATAGGTGATCTGAACAAACTGAAGTCTGACAACTTCAATCTTTTCTCCATTTACATACATGTTGTTTATTGGTCCAGTGATGAGGATTTTTGTTTTCTTTACATAGATGTGCAACCTATATTGAAGGCTGTTGTCTTTGATCTTCGTCAGTAAGTATTTGAAGTCCTTTTCAGAAAGCAAGGTTGTAGTTGTTAATGAGTCTTCCTCCACACCTGATGCCATGGTTTTCTTCATATAATCCATCTTCTTGGATTATATGCTCAGCATACAGATTGAATAATACAACCATGGTGTACACCTTTCCTAATTTTAAACCATTCGGTGTTTCCTTGTTCTGTTCAAATAACTGCCTCTTGGTTTATGTATAGTTTCCTCATGAGCTCAATTAAGTGTTGTAAAATACTCATTCATTGAAATGTTGTCCATAGCTTGTCATGATTCACACAATTGAAAGCGTTTGCACAGTCAATAAAGCACAGGTAAACATCTTTCTGGTATTTTCAGCTTCTAGCCAAAATCCATATGATGTTAGCAATGATGTATCTCATTCCAGATCCTCTTTTAAATCTAGCGTGAACCTCTGGCAGTTTTCTGTCAATGTACTGTTGCTGCCATTTTTAAATTACCTTTAGCAAATTTTTACTTGTATGGTTTCTGCATTCCGTTGGGTCACCTCTCTTTGGAATGGGCACATATATGGATATCTTCCAGTCAGTTGACCAGGTAGCTGTCTTTGAAATTTCTGGGCATAGATGAGTGAGTGCCTTCAGTGCCACATCAGTTTGTTGAAAGATTTCAATTTGAATTCTATTTATTCCTGGAGCCTTGGTCTTTGCCAATGCCTTCACTGTACCTTGAACAGTATCATTGGCTCCTGATCATGTACTGCCTCTTGACATTGGTTGAACATCGACCATTTCTGTTTAGTTTAGTGACTGTGTATTCTTTCTACTTTTGCTGCTTTCTGCATTATCCAATATTTTGCCCAGATAATCCTTCAATATTTCAAGCCAAGGTTTGAATTTTTCATCAGTTCCCTCAGCTTGAGAAATGCTGAGTATGTTCTTCCCTTTTGGTTTTCTAACTCCAGATCTTTGTACATTTCGTTGTAATATTTGAATTTGTCTTCTTGAGCAGCTCTTTGAAATTTTCGGTATAGCTCTTCTACCTCTTCATTTCTTCCATTTGCATTAGCATCTCTATGTTATAAAACAAGTTTCAGAGTCTTTTCTGACATTGATTTTGGTCTTTTCCCATCTTTCTTGTCTTCTTAATGATCTTTTTATTTCCTCCTGTCTGATGTTCTTGATGTCATCCACAACTCTTCTGGTCTTCAATCTTTAGTGTCTAATGCATCAAATCTGTTCTTCAGATCTCTAAATTCAAGTGGGTTATGTTCAAGGCCATACTTTGACTCTTGGGGACTTGTTTTAATGTTCTTTGCTTCAGCCTGAATTTACATATGAGCAATTGATGGTCTGTTGCACAGTCTGCCTCTGACTTTGTTTTGGCTGATGATATGGAGCTTTTCCACTGTCTCTTTCCACAGAAATCTATGGTGAGGTCCATTTGTGTAGTTGTCTTTTGTGTTGTTTAGAAAAGGTATTTCCAAAAGTCGTTGGTCTTTCAAAATTCTATCATGCGATCTCCAGCATTGTTTGTATCAACAAAGCCATATTTTCCAATGACTTACCTTACTCTTCATTTCCTACCATTGCATTCCAACCACCAGTAATTATCACTACATCTTGATTGCATGCTTGATCAATTTCAGACTGAAGAAGTTGGTAGAATTGTTCAATTTCATCCTCACTGGCTTTAGTGGTTGATGTGTAAATTTGAATAATAGTGGTATTAACTGCTCTTCCTTGTAGGCATAGGGATATTAGCCTATCACAGACAGTGATGCACTTCAAGACAGTTCTTGATATGTTCTTTTTGATGCAACGCCATTCCTTTTCAATTTGTCATTCCCAGCATAGTAAACCATGTGATTGTCAGATTCAAAATAGCTAATGCCAGTCCATTTCAGCTTACTAATGCCTAGGATAGCAATGATTTTGCATTCCATTTCATTTTTGAAAACTTTGAATTTTTCTAGATTCACACTTCATACATTCTATGTTCCTATTATTAATGGTTTTTTTTTTTTTTTTAACAGCTGTTTCTCTTCATTTTGAGTTGTGCCCCATCAGCAAATGAAGGTACCGAGGGCTTTTCTCCATTTGTATCATCACGGTCAATTCTACTTTCAGGAGGCAGCTCTTCCCCAGTTGTATTTTGAGTGTCATTCAACCTGTGGGATCATTTTCTGGCACTATATCTGACAATTTTCTGGTGCTCTTCATCATGCTTCAATATTCAATATTCTGGTGCTATCTGGCAGCGTTCCACTACTATTCATAATGTTTTCAGTGACTGATTATTTGGAAGTAGTCTGTCTCTCCTTCTTCCTAGTCGGTCTTTGTCTGGAAGCTCATCTGAAACCTACGTACAATGAGGGACCATGTTGGTATTTAAAATACCGGGTGGCATAGCTTCCAGAATCACAGCGACATGCAAGCTTCCATAGTATGAAAAACTGACAGATGCATGGTGGTTCATAGTTGTCACTAAAGTTCTATTTGTTTCTAATCTTTTTAACAATTTCAGGATTAAGTAGCTTACTATGAAACAAAATATGTAAGAGCCCCAAAAATTGTACCTCAAAGCAAGATTTCACTATTGTGCGTTTGGCCAATTCAGCCCTCAGTTCTGTCCCTACTATACTCAAATAAGTTTCGTATGCAAAAGTGCTTGTAAAGCAATAACTTCCAAATGTTGGTCCTGAGACTGATTTAGCTGTGGCAATGTTTACATCTATCTGGAGTGACAGAAACCAGTAAATACATTTTTCAACGAAGTCAAATTTATTCATGTTAAGTAACTTCTTCATTCTGAGATTAGGTCCTTCCTAGTTTCTCCCGGTCTAAATAATCTTTCCGTCATGAAATGAAGGTTATGAACTTCCTCAGGCAGACAACCCTACTTTCCAGCTCTGGAAAGCCCTGTACAAAATCCAGGTGGAGGTGGTCTCATTCAGTTCTTAATCTGCCTTTGTCTCAGAACCTTGAATAGCCAGACAGCAGAACTCTTCCTCAGATCCTGGCTAAGGTCCATCCTCTGCACATGCTACCCGCCGCCCACCACCCCTGTTGAATAAGGAAATCTGTTCTGGAGCTGCTCATTGGGTGGGCCATGTTCCCTGGCTTCATAAGAAAACCACTTCCTCTTCTGTGATGTGAGACATCTGCACTTCCCTGAGGTTTTCTCCACAGCATGTTGTCACTTCTCTCTGAGAAGAGGGTCCAAGTGGTCCCCAAGGACACTGCCAGCTGCAGCCCCACCCTCCTGCCTGCTAGGTTCCCACACTCTCTTCCTAGGGCTCCAAGTCTATGGCTAGCACATCTGGCTTTCTTGGTGATGCAAATGAATAACACAAACTAAAAGGTTGGTGGGTTTGAGTTTACACAAAGACAACTTGAAAGGAAAGTCTTGATCTATTTCTAAAAAAAATCAGTCATTGAAAATCTTAGGAGTTTCAGAGTAGCACAGATACTTAAGTGCTTAGCTACTAACTGAGAAGTTGGCAGTTCAAACCAACCCAGATATAATCTCAGAATAAAGTCTGATGATTTTCTTCTGAAAAGATCAGTCATTGGATACTGTCTGGAATGCAGTTCTACTCTGAAACACACAGGGTAACCATGAGTCTGAATCCATGGTTTGGTTTTTGAAGTCCTGGTGTGGCATTGTAGGACAAGCACTGATCTGCTAACTGCAGGGACAGTGGGTCAAACCTACCAGTTATTCTTCGGAAACGCTATACAGGGTCGCTATGAGTCAGAATTGTTTCCATGACACTTAGCATGGAGGAGAAAGTAAGGCCAGGGGAATCATGTCTGATTGGGCCAGGAGAGGGTGTGGCAGTGTTGGGGCCTCTCTGTGGAGGACCAGTACCCCATTCCTCAGCTGGCTCAGGGCCAGCTCTGGGAGGAGCCAGTGTAATGTCAAGATTCAGGCAGCCAACTTTGCCCTCTGCAGCCTGACTCCTAGACCACAGTGGCACAGCACTGGAATTCCAAGTTTGAGTCACACGTATGAATTCAGATTTTCATCTCATGAAAGGAAAAAGCCTCAGAGGAAAATAGGTCCTTCCATCTTCACTGGGATGTGATGCAGGGTTTGTCATGAAAGCAAGGGGAGCCCAGAGAGGTAGGTGCATGTGTTGGGGCGACTTCCCTGACTCAAGAAAATGGGAACTTTCTTCAGCAAGTTTTTCTGTGAAGGGTTAGATAGTAAATAGTTTAGGCTTTGCAGCTAATACAGTTTCTATTGCAGCTAGTCAACTCTGTCATCTTAGTGGGAACAATCTCAGATACTATGTAAATACTTGTACCTGGATGTGTTCCAATAAAACTTTATATACAAAACAAGCCCCTTTATCCAGACAAATCCTAATGGTCTCCTTAGATCCTGCCTTTTGTGCTTCTTCAGTTGGTTCAGTCCTCCACGGTGCTCTGCTCTATCTAATCCAGTTCACCTGTCTGTGGCCCCCAGGGACTTGGGGGCACAGAGTTTTGCATCCTTGGTGCTAGTACAGATGTTGAATAGGTATTTGGGAAGTGTGTGTGTGCGTGCACGTACATGCGTACTCACATGGGAGCATGCATAGAAAGCAATGTTTATAACAGGAAAATCTCACTGAGAGCACTTGCAGCCTCTTGGCAAAGAGCAGGAGAGTTCACGTGTGAAACAAGATCTTTGCCGATGACAAGCATTACCCAGAAGACAGCAGTGTGGCTTACAATCTGCAGTCTCTCTCCTGCTTAAAATGCAAACCCAGGGACAGATTCTGACGTCAGGGCTCAGCCCCAGGAAGCAGTGGCACTGGGACCTCCTGCAAACAGGCTGCTCCCACTGTCTTGAGAACCCTTCCTGTCACAGACCCCACTGCTGTTCACTGCAGCCTCTTTCTATGAAGAGGAAGAACATTGGCTAGTCAGAGAGACAGAAATACTTTGTTATTGGAAAACTGAAGTGTCTCTTAGGCTGTGCAGCACCATTAGGTGACATCAGTGATTCTGGGTATCAGAGCTCCGTGTTTCCCTTCTTCTCAGAACACCACCTAACTCCTAATAGAGAAGACACTTCTACTTAGAGCCTCAGAAAAGATGAGGTGGCCCCTCATTTCTTAATCCCTAAGTCCTGTGCCATGGGCCTGCCTGCTCTTTCTCTGGGAGGCAGGAAGAGTTTAAGGCTGGTAGATGGACAGGATTGAGACAGTGTCACCTCAATTCTAGCTAGCCAAGAGTCTTGAGAATAGACTGTGTGCTGGGTAGTGTGATACACTCAGACAAGCAGTCTGGTGACCCTAGCAGAGAAGAAAGGAAAGTCTAACGTGAAAAATAGATCAGATCATTGGCAATTATTTTTGTTGAGTACTATTTAATCAACAAATTTTAAAGCATGAAAGGAAACGACACATTGTTGTTGTTAGGTGCTATCAAGTCGGTACCGACCCATAGCAACCTTATGCACAGCAGAACAAAACACTGCCCGATCCTGTGAAACAACCCATAATCCACTAAAAATATAAGTCAAATTGAAAATATATATATATCATATTCAAAAAGATACTATCATAAAAGTTCTTAAATACAGCAACTTACTAAAACTCTGTTACTTTAAAAAATGACATTCCATGTATTGCTTTGCAAGATATAACTGAAAACACACACACAAACCTTAGTAGTAAATAACAATGATTCTTCAATTTAATAGGAATTTGTATGGGTGTAATGCTCAAATGGAGATTATATATATA
>NW_006408752.1:1597149-1601557 GCF_000296735.1 Chrysochloris asiatica
TATAAATATAATTTTTTTTTTTTTTTTTAAGAATTCTATGTTCTCAAAATTGGCAGGGCTTGATGGCAGCTAAGGGGGAAGTGCAGTGAGGATCTCCGTTAGCAATAACATTATCAGACAAAGCAGGTTCAGGGGAAGGCCCCAGAACTCTGAACCACATATAAAGGAATATTCAGAAAGTGAAGGCTTTTACAGCCAATGGAATTCGTAGTGGAAACAAGAAATCTACTGCTTTTAGGGATCTGCCAAGCTCAGTGGCTCCCAGAGCAGCCGTCTTGGGCAAGACTGAGCCAGGGGAAGGATCAGAGCAACCATGGATGCCTGTTAGATACTTGGAGATACAGATACTTGGAGATACAGGTGTGGACATCCTTTTTCTTTGTGTCTGTTCACGGGTTTCTCGCTGTCTGCACCAATCCATTCTGATGACAAGAGGGGGTACCTGAGTGAGTGGACACCACCTTGCCTCCCCCACCTCTGGAGATTTCTGCTATGCATGTGCACAGATCTGCTCACAATTTAAAGGAACAGTTTCCATGTAAAACCAAACAGCAGCACAAAACGGCAACAGCTAGCCCGGACCTGTTTATCACTAGAAAAAGACCTAAATGGGGGTTGTGGAGTGGGAGAGAGGCCGACAATTAAATCTTGAGTTACAGCATAACAAAAACAGTGGCATCTTAATTTCTCAGGCAGCCTTAAAGGCAAGAAGCTGAGAGAGGGACATTAAAGTCATTACTCAGATTTGGCTATAGAATTTTTTTTTTTCTATTCTGTCTTTTCTGCGATTATAGACTACAGTGCGCCATCTGTCTTTTTTGCTGTTTTGTTTCTTGGTGCCCTCTTTACATCACCCAAGAAGAGACAGAAATTGTGGTCACATAGTCAAGCTACAATCATACCCTATAAAATTGCACCATCCAGGCAAGAACCAATACCAGCTACCATACACCAGGTCGGCAGCCAACACCTGTGACAGTTACTCTGAGTTGAGTAATAAGAAAAGTGAAAAGGGAAGCCCATCTCCTGAATATGCCCATGAAACAGACAGTCATCTGTGGACATGTCCAGAAACAAGATAAAGTGACTGAGATGAATGAGCTGGAGGCAGACCTAGACTTCATATTGGAAGGAGGGCAGGCTTTAGAAATGCCTGAGAAGGAATTCAGGAAAATGAAATTTATCCAAACACTTTACAGAGGAGGTGAGAAAAATAAGGAAGAAGTCAGAAAAGTGCTACAGGAACAATGAAATAAGATAGATACAGCATTGGGAACAATTCAAAACCTACACAAAGAGGTCAAAATGATTAATAACAGAATATCAGAAATGGATAATGCACTGAAAGGACAAAGGAGTAGAATTGAAGAGAGGGAAGCCAGATCTCTAAATACTACTAAGATAGAAGAACAAGCAGAAAAACAATAAAATTCAAAAGATTTAAAAACCTGAAGAAGGCCTAAGATTCATGTTGGACAACATGAAGAGGAATAACTTAAGAATCATACAAGGAGACAGTTTAAGAGCTTCTGGAAGAATATTCCCCTAACATCCTAAAAACCAAAAAGATAAGTATTCAAGAAGCTCAATGAACCCAGACCCCAAAAGAAAATCAGCAAGATATATAATGATCAAGCTTTCCAAAATCAAAGGTAAGGACAGAATCCTGAAAACAGCTAAAGAAAAGAAAAGAAAAGTGTAAAGTGTAACATACAAACGCAAGCAAATCAGACTAAGCTTAGATCTCTCAGCAGAAACCATGCAGGCAAGAAGGCAATGGGGAGACATATATAAAACCTTAAAATAAAAAAATTGCCAACCAAGAATCCTTTACCCAGAAAAACTGTCAATCAAATATGACAGTGTAATCAAAACATTCCAGGATAAACAGAAGCTAAGGGATTTTGCCAAAGCCAACCCTACACTGCAAAACATCCTATAAGGGAGTTATGTGGACTGACAGTACCAGCCAGAAATTCAATTGACAAATGGAAGAGTCGAGAACAGAACAAAACTGTAAGAACAAATTCAGAGGATCTGGGAGGTCAGTCTATGATCAAAACAATTATAATGTAAAATAAGGTAAACACAGGAACAGAGATACAGGTGGTGAGAAGGTCGGGTAGATTACAAGATAAAATAGACTCTTAAATGGAGGGAAAAGTAATACTTCACAACATACTAAGAAAATGAAATCATTGAAGAACATGGAAACATTAAAACAATGAAACCAGCAGCACCACAAAAAAACATAATGACAGCAATTAATCCATAGCTAAGTACTGTGGAGTCAGAAACGGTCCGACTCATAGAGACCCTGCACAGGGTTTCCGAGGCTGTAAATCTTTACGTCCTGTAGAACAGCTGGTAGTTTTGAAATGCCAACCTTGAGTTAGCAGCCAGATTTGTAATCACTACGCTACTAGAGCTCCTTACCGATTGATAATTAAACTGAGTGTAAACGGATTAAATGCACCAGTTAAGAAATGGAGAGTGGAATAATGGATAAGAAAACAAGATCCTTCAATATGCTGTCCATAACAGACACACACCCAAAGACAAAAACAGACTAAAAGTAAAAGGATGAAAACAAATCTACCAAGCTAACTGCAATGAGCAGGAGTGGCAATACTAAAGATGGACATTAGCTCCTAATTAAAGGGACAATTGAACAAGATGACATAACCATAATAAATACCTATGCTCTCAATGAAAAAGCTCCAGAATATATAAAGCTAACTCTACTAGATTGGAAGAAAGAAATAGACAAATCGACAGTAATAGTGGGTTATTTTAATACACCACTATCGAAAATGGATGGAACAACCAGAAAGAAACTTGACAAAGACAGAGGAACTAAACAACACAATCAGCCAACTGGACTTCATCGATGTGTACAGAGTGTTCAACCCAACAATAGCACAATACCCAGTCTTATCTAGTGCACATAGAACATTCGCCAGAATTTACTGTGTTGGGT
This sequence comes from Chrysochloris asiatica, assembly GCF_000296735.1. Classification (NCBI taxonomy): domain Eukaryota; kingdom Metazoa; phylum Chordata; class Mammalia; order Afrosoricida; family Chrysochloridae; genus Chrysochloris; species Chrysochloris asiatica. The sequence continues at coordinate 1,600,130 of NW_006408752.1, forward strand.
CACAATACAAGCCTCCATAATTTTACAAACATGCCTCCATAATTTTACAAACATCAAAATACCACAAAGCATCTTCTCAGACCACAATACTATAAAATTAGAAATCAACAATAGAAATAAAGTCAAATACACGGAAACTGAATAAAACCCTGATAAAAAGCGCCTGGGTACTAGAAGAAATAAAACGTGAATTCACAAAGTTACTAAAAACAAATGAAAATGAAAACACAACATATATCATAGTCTTTGGGACACAGTAAAAGCAGAGCTGAGAGACCAGTTTATTGCAATAAATGCACATATCCAAAAGAAGAAAGAACCCAAATCAACACATTAATACAGCATCTCCAACAACTGGAAACAGACCAGAAAAGTAAACCTACAGTCAACAGAAGAAAGATTACAGCAGAAACAAACAAGATAGAAAACAGCAAAACCATAGAAAGAATCAACAGGACAAGAAGCAGGTCCTTTGAAAGAACTTATAAAATTGGCAAACCTAACAAAAGAAAAGGAGAAGACACAAATAACATGCAAAAGAAACCACATGGGTGATATCACCCAACAGAACCAATAGAAAAAAATAAAAGGATAATACAGAATATTATGAAGAGTTGTACTACAAAAAATTTGAAAACCTAGAGGACATGGATACATTTATAGAAAAGCACAATCTACTTAAACTTACACAGACCTATAACAAAGGAAGAAATTGACCAGGTGATCAAAAAACTCCCAATCAAAAAGAGTCCAGTTCAAATGGCTTCACTGGTGACGAGCTGTCACCAATTCTACTCAAATTATTCCAGAATATAGAAGAGAATGGAAAACTCCCTAATACATTCTATGAAGCAAACATAACCCTCATACCAAAACCAGAGAAGGACATCACTATGAAAGAAAATTATAGACCAATTATCCCTCATGCACATAGATGCAAAAATTCTCAACATAATTCAACAACACATCAAAAAAAATAATGCATCGTGACTAAGTAGATTCATACCAGGGATGCAAGGATGGTTCAACAATCAATGTAATCCACCATATAAATAAAAAAAAAGGAAAAGGCATTTGACAAACTTCAACATCCATTCCTGATTAAAAAAAAACACTCAACAAAGCAGGAATTGAAGGGAAATTCCTCAACATAATTAAGAGCATATATACAAACCAACAACTAACATCAGTCTCAATGGAGAGAAATTGAAAGACTTCCCCTTGTGAACAAGTACCAGACAAGTATGCCCTTTATCACCACTCCAAATTAATATTGTTTTGAAAGTCTTAGAGCTATAAGGCAAGATGGGGAAATTAACGGCATTCAAACTGGCAAACAGAAAGTAAAACTACATAAAAAACCCCAAAGACTATATAACTCATTGGAAGATTCAGCAAAGTGGCTGAATCTGTTGGATTCCTCTATAC
>NW_006408752.1:1602488-1604439 GCF_000296735.1 Chrysochloris asiatica
AAATGTTCATGATCATTAGCCATTAGAGAAATGCAGATCAAAACAACAATTAGATGTCATCTCACACCAGCAATAACAGTGAAGTTCAAAAATGCAGAGAACAATAAATAATACTAGGATATGGAGAGACTGGGACCCTCTACATTGCTGGTGGGAAACTAAAATGGTCCAACTCTCTGGAAAACAGTATGGCACTTCCTCAAAAAGTTGGAAATAGAAATACCATATGATCCACAATTCCTTTGCTTAGTATATATCCACAAGAAATACGAGCCATAACATGGAGTAGATATATGCACACCAATGTTTGTAGCAGCAGTATTCACAGTAGCAAAAAGATGGAGACAGCTAAGTGCCCATCAGTGGAAGAATGGATAAGCAAACTTTGATACATACACACAATTATTATGCTACCTTGAAAAATGAAAACAAAGCTGTAAGCCACCACATAACATGGATGAACCTTGAGTACATTATGCTGAGTGAAATTAGTCAAAAAAGGGCAAGTATTGCATAAGACCATTATTACAAAAGCTTAAGAAAAGAGACCCATACTAAAAGGGAGAAAAAAAATCTTTGGTGGTTACCGGTGGGAGGGTTTGGGGAGGTGGAGGGAGGTGACGGTAGAGCACAGGTTAGAGGGAAGACACATCATAGTTTGGCTATTGGGGAGGGGAGTACACAAGAAAGGGGAGGGGTGGAAGAACAAGGTAGATAGGGGACATGGAGTCAGGTTTGCATGGATTAAATGGGACAGAGGTAAATAGTGATGTATGCTGAACCTTGAAACAACAAGGCTCTGTGATACAGGGATCGAGGCATAGTCTGAAGAGGGGAAATAATACTAAGATGCTTGACTGTCTTACTGGTTTCCCTTGCCTACTATTGTCAAATAGCCATTTGAGTGGGATGAAAAAGAATACCAAGAAACACTATTACAGAAAACCTGTAAGCCCGTCTTCAGCCTATAACTGACTGGAATACCTAAAAGGATATTTACAACTTGCCCAGTGAAATAGGTCTCTTGCAGAGCATATTGGGCCTTAGGTAGAATCTTGAGCCCCATCCAGAACCTTCTGATGTGGGACATTCCCACTATCAAGGACAAGCAGACCAGCCTGGAACAGCTAGAGTGACAGAAGATACATCTTCAAAGAAAGATCAGCAGGAAAAACCCAAAACAAATTGACAGTATGACTGGCTACTACAAGAGAATAAGCCAGTTGTTTGCCAGGAAGCCATTGAGGCAAGCAATCAAGTTCCTTCAGGACAAACTCCTCTCTAAGACTGAAACTCAAAGGGAACACATGAGCAGGCATGTAAATTTTCTGGTGACCACATTGGTCTACTGGTGAGTGGAAGAGGGGGAAAGGCAGCAATGAAGAAATGGGCTAAGTTCATCCATGTTCCATGGACTCCCATTGACCTGGAGATATGCGAGAGAAGAGAAAGGGCTGGTTGGTCCAAAGTATGGTGAGACCTAGGGACACCTGAGCCCATGGACAAGGTCATAGCCACAGAGGGCTAGAGCTGAGAGTGAAGCATCCAGCTGATATGAAGTTAGGGGAAACACACAAGAACACCAAAACTTGGCTTGATAGTAAGAACTCAACTAGCAGAAGATTAAAAAAACAAACAACAACAAAATTTATTGATAAAGGAAACAAGGGTAAATTGCTGCAATTTGATGAACCTGACCTATACTCATGGAGGCAATAGCTCAAAATATCAACAGAGAAGGAAGGAGTCTTCATATCAAGTATCAATGCTATTCCCTCTGTACACAGGGTAGACAGGAATGGGCAACTTAGACATTGGCTACCTAAAATGAAGGGGCGATAAAGGCACGAAGCACCTGACAAGGTTTCAAGAGGGAGTTCAGTTTAAGAGTGTGTGAGGGTCCAAGCAGACCAACCTGGAGTGGCTAGAAGAACAGAAGATACTTCTTGAA
>NW_006408752.1:1605606-1630495 GCF_000296735.1 Chrysochloris asiatica
TTTCATCTTGTCTAGATGGGTCTGGTAAAAAGAGACAGTGATAAGATTCTTATGATTCAATACTGAGTAATTATTATTATGACTAATTGTGATTGTCACAATTGTAAAGGTAAAAGTTTTGTAACAAAAATGGGGGGAGTAGTTCATTTTACAGTCCAGAAACAAAAGACCCTAGGACCATCAAGGAGAAGAGCACAAGTGGAATGCAAGACCTTATCCAGAGAAGCGGTGACACCATAGATGGAGACTCTAGATTCATGGGAAGAGAGGCACTGAGAATTGGCAGACTTGCAGAATGTGCCCTTTGGTGGTGTAAATTATTACCTATGTCTAAGTGTTTTGTTTTGTTTTTTGTTTTTTTTAAAAGTTAAAATGAAAAGAGAGAAATACTGTTAATTGATGATACATGGACGGGATTGTAATCATTGTAATGAAACAAAGTATATGATTTGTTGAATGTAAAACCACTGATCTGCCCTGTAAAATTTCACTCAATTTACAATGAAAATGTAAACAAACAAACAAAACACATTAGTCTAGAGCTCAGCCAGAAACTAAATCCAAACTGATATGGACTGCAAATCAAGTAGTATAGACTTGTGAGAAAGAAAGTTTTTGAGTGTTTGTCAGAGGAGCCTAATTTTCCCATAAACCTTCTTAATTGGCAACTACAATAATATGGAGAAAGCCAAGCTGAGCACAGTGGAGAGAGTGATGCGTGGACAAGCTGACAAAGCAAATGAAGCGAACTGAATACTGTACCTGCTTATTATTGTCAGCGGTACAACACAGTTTCTTGAGGGAGACAAAATGCCTAATTTTCCTAATAACATAAATAACCAGTTATTAGTGAGTCAGATAGGAGATGATTCAACAATCAGCAAATGAAAACATCAACAGAGTCTTCTTAAAGCAAAACTCCAGAGTCTTTTCTCGGGCAGATTTAAAACTCAAACTAAGCTCAATCTATAGAAAATGTATTGGTCACACATGCTTCCCATACATGTCTTTACAAACTGTACCTCTGTTCTCAACTGAGTAGAATCAGGAACACTTGCTTAATGGGTATTTCATTTTATAACTGACTCCTGATGTTTAGCTCATAGATATAGCTTCAGTAATAGGATGAAATGCTACTATAGACAAAATTAGTTTTAATTCTGCTGACACTAATAATTTTATAGCTTATATATTTAAAAAAAAGCTCATCTGAACAATGACCAAATTCCATGGTTACTGTTCTTATGTTTTATATTCTATAGTCTTCATAGCATGGGCATCATTATATAATGGTGTTTTTCAGGCAGAGAAACATCGTCTTATTTCAAGGAAGTAACTGGATCCTGAAACTCAGCTTGCGGTCTTGCTCATGACCACAGGGAGCCCAAGCAAATGGCTACAGGTGCCTCAGCCCCGCCATGAAATCTAGAGACTTGTGTTAAGATTTTATAGTAATGACTTCTCTTTGTCTCTCTCTTCCTTTAGTTCAGTTTTCTCTAGAGCTTTCTGAAGAGAACATTGAAAGTACTGTTTAATTTGTAATGAGTGTCACCAAATAGGAAGAGGTAAAAATTTCCTAAACAGGAATTGTCTTTGAGATTTCACTGTCTGCAACAGTTGGGAAAAATAACACTGGACAAAAGGACTTATTCCTGTTATCTATAAAGTCAGAAGGATCAGAAACCTGTAGTCTGACAGAAATTACTGGGCAGTGGTGTTCTGCTTCAGTTATTAGTCATTCTAGTCACACATACACAAAGTAATTCTTAGTTTCAGTTTTCTGGGGAGTTGGTGTAAAGTTGATGATAAAAACAACGGGACAGCCATGGGCACTGTCTCCCTCCCAGAGACTCAGCACACTGGGGCTTGTGGTGAAGTGGAGGCCGGTGCTGCACAGGAGGAGGGCCCAGGGGGCAGCTTTGCGATGTGCCAGGGGCCTATCTGTGCCCAGACCATCCACAGTAAAGGTATAAGGGACCATCAATAACAAAATGGCATGAGATATTAGATGGTGGTCTCTAAATGGATGGAGGCTCAAAATCAAGTGAAATTGGAGGGAAACAATTCACAAATACTTGGTTGGTTTTATGGAATGTTTAGTTTGTTAATCAGATCATCTTAAGAGTCATTGGTGGAACTTTTCTGTTCCAGCTACTGGCAGGCTCCCTGTCAGCTTGTCTATTTCCAAAACGCCCCACACAGTTGTGGGTGTTGACCTTCAGGCTGGCTTACAAAGGGGCATCGGTGATTTTTTGTCACAGAATCCTCTTTGACGCTGTAAACCTTCTCACAAAATTAAGTGGGGGAAAAGGGGAAGGAATTGAATATTTACTTTATCTCCCCACAAAATAAATACGCTTTTATGATAATCTGACCTGAACTGGAATCAGATTCCCTCAGCTCCTGGTCACACACACCACTTCCTCCTTAACCAGTGACCACCAGGGCTCTCCTACCCTGTACTGAACAAGACCCATGCCAGCCTGGAGAGCGGGTTGCACCCAGCGAGTTCTGGCAGAGACCTAAAAGTGTACCGCTTCAGAGGATAGTGGGGACAAGGGAACCAGAGACGATAAGGTGAAAGTAGGCAGTTGGGGGATGATACTTCATAAAAGATCATAGCAGGAAGGGGAAGGGAGGGACAGTTATGTTAGGGTGATGCCAAGAGGGCAGAGGTATCTTTGGTGTGTATGGGCTCTGTACAGCTCAACTCTACTGAGTTTGTGGGTCTAATCCTTACGCTGGCATTTCAAAATGCAAATACACACCTTGTGGGCCCTACGTCTTTATCTCCAGCTAAAAGAGTTCAAGAGTTTGCTCTCACCCTCCTTGGCCAATCACAGGGGTGATCTTCACGTGTTGTTGAATGCTGTCTCCGGATTTCCGTCTGGCATAGTAAACCCCCTGCCACTCCTACATGGACAAAGACAGCTCTTAAAATGCCTTCAGTGGCTGTGACTTCTGGCTGCTTTACAGAGGGTCTTATCAGGTTGAGTAAGAATGTTCCCACATGCTTGCTTCCATTACATTTCACACTGTACCCACAGCAACACTGACGATCAAGAAGCCAAAATGCACTGCGGACTCCCGCTCAGCATGCCCACGGCCAGACTGTCCTGTGGGTCCCAGGACAGGTGACCAATTCCCCCAGCTGAGAGGGAAGCTGTGGAGTCCCTCCTCTCCCCTCGGAAACTGTCACTGGTCCAGGGACTCTGCTAAGGGGATCTTCACAGCAACCTCGTGAGTCGGATAGTACCCCCTAATTTACAGACGAGTAGACTGAGGCTCAGAGATTCTAACTAATGTACTAACCTGCCCACATTAGGAAGTGGAAGACCTAGTTTGAAATTTTCTCTCACTTTTCCCACAGTCTATTTTTCTTACACCCTGGGTGGCCTCCTAGCCAAGGTGTCTTGTCAGTTAGTCTGGCTCTATGCAGAGTTTCTATGGATAAGGCAAAGCAAGCTCTGGGGTGGGATGAAGAGCCAAGTGACCCCAGGGAAGGAGAGGTTAAATCAGAAACTAAGGTTCTCTGCAGCTATTTCATACTGCTCTCCAGCAAGGTGAATGACCTATGGTATGTATCAGGGCACAGGATGTGTGGCCGGGAGCTTTTGGCAAGTTTTCAGGAGGAGTTGACAATGTCTTGTTTCCTTTTCAATCTCATTCCCCCAATTGGGTTTTTGAGTAATTTTGAACATCTGATATAATGCAAACTCATGACATCTCTAAATATTAGACCTATCTTTATTCTTCCCTATTCAATGACTATAACGTCTGTCCAACTGCTTCACACCAGAGAAAAGAAGATGATAGAAATAATACATGAGGAAGCATTCAGAATACTTAAAAGAAACTGCACAAGTAGCTCCAGCTTTGAGAGTCAATGTTTGCCTGGAGGAGAGGATTGACGGATAATCCCTACTGCATCCCTTCTGTCGCCTTCATCTGCCTGAAGTAACCTACCCACCTACAATGAACCACGATGAATAAAGGGGAAACTGGCAAAAACAAAACAGATAAACAACCAACCAAAAAACCAGGAGCCTTGTAAACAGTGATACTAAATACGTCAAGTTCCCCCAACATCAGCTAAATGGAAACACAACAGCTCTGGAGTGGAACTTAGTTCAAAGACAGGCACCAATACCCCAGCAATGACAGGGGAGAGATTTTCATACAAAGGATGAAATTTCATTTTACAGAATCATCAGATCCTGTTATCAGTATAATCCCCACAGCCTTAGTGTCCAAAATTCTCTCAGAGTAGCCATTTGGCAAGCATAACACCCCCCTCCACCCCCCATTTAAGTAGCAATATCACACACTCAGATCTTCAGAATATCACATCATAAGAACTCTGCAGAAGCAAAGGCCCTGGGGAGACGGGAGGGGGCTTGTTTTGCTTTTTTGACCCACCTTGCCCTTCTTGATGCACGTATTGATGGTGTCCAGAAGGTCTGCCCTGTTTTTATCACTTTTGGGCAGCTCAGCGAGTTCTTTCCCCAGGAGCTCCCCTTTGTGATAGCCCATCATCCTTTCGAAGGCAGGGTTGACATACTGTTAAGGGGAGGAGGTTACAGTCAGTGCAGGAACCGGAGGTAGAATGTGTGTTCTGTAGGAATGCTTGGTGTCAGGACACAGAGGGCACACACTGGGAGGTCAAATAAAAAGTTCTCAGGGCGGCTGTTCTCCGTTACAGGTGCTGATCAGTTCTCTTTAGCCCCACACTTGCCCTCACTCATCTCCACAATGTAAGTCTTTACACAGTGTTACTTCCCTTCTGAGCAGCAAGTTATCCTAGTATCTCTATACCCTGTAAGAAAACAGGAAAAAAATTCTCCAACAGGAAAAAGCAGGAAGCCCTCTTCCACTCATACCAGCTTTCGGTGGGCCTCCTTCATTATCTGCTGCCCCAGGAGAAAAGGAAAAACTGAAATAAAACTAAATTATAACACAAAGAGGTTTTGGCTTAGATTAGTCACATCTCGGCAAGATGGCAGTTTGGTCTCTCATGCCTCTTTTCTAATTGCCACTATCTAATCAAGACTAAGGAGCTCAGGTAGCATAAGGAGCTTTGGTAGCATAGTGGTTACAAATCGGGCTGCGAACTGCAAGGTCAGCAGTTCAAAACCACCAGCTGTTTCACAGGAGAAAGATGAGGCTTTCTGCTCCCGTAAAGATTTATAGCCCCAGAAACCCTGTACAGGATCGCATGGCACATATCATGTAGGGCACTCCAGGCCTGTTTTGAACAACATGTTCAGTTAACTGCTTGGCAGGGAAGCCTCAGTGTTGGGAGCTGGGTGTGTGAAGCGATGTTCCCCTCGACACATCTCTGGGACCAGCAGACTCAGAAGGTTCTTTTACAAAATTCTACCAGGGGCTCTAGAATCTGGAGTTATTACCCGGGCTGACTCCTGGCTCCCACCTCTACTTTCTTTTCCAAGGGCACAGTCATTAAGTAAGGAGTAGAGAGGGACAAGTGACAACAGATACAGGAAAACAGGGGACGCTGCAGCTATGTCACAGGTTTCACTAGGTAAAATTCACATCCATTGCATGCTTCAGATATGTTCATGCAAGCTGTGCTCACTCTTGCCCTTGACCGTGATGACAACACTAATGGGATGAGTGTGGCAAGGACACTTGGAGAGCTGTGTCTTTGCGGACATAGCTTTGATGAATGAATGAACCCAAGCTTGAAGGGGCCAGGGGGAGGCTTGGGAGTCTCATCTCTGGGCCTGATGGAGTAACTGACAAGGAGGAGATAGTGGCACTGCCTTCACTGGTCTCCAGACCTGTCCTGACTCCATGACATACACGTGACAGAGCCACTGCCCCTCTTAGACTGGGCAGAGCATCACTTATGATATAGCCCCTGTTCACTGGGTCCACTCCACCTGCATCCCTCTTTCTGCCTAGAATACCCTTCCCCATCTCTCTACCTCACCCACTCCGACATATCCCTCACCTCCTCAGGAAGTCTTGAGTCCCTGCTCCATCTGAATTGGCAGCACCCTAAAGTCTTCTGCTGTCTCCTCTGTGGACTTCTAGTGCATTTATTGTGCAAAATTTAAATATGTATTTTTGTCTCTCCCACTAGACATTAAATCAACAAGGACTATGGTTATGTTGGATTTACCTTTGTATACTCAGGACAGTTTAGTAAATATTTGATAATGAAATAGATGGGAACTGAGAATACATTGCTTTCCTTATTTGCTGACTATATTTTCATACATTTTCATATGTAAGACCTCTGGCATCATGTAAAAATGATGAAAATTCTCACCATTGTTGTTTTCATTGTATTAAGTGCCTTTGAGTTAACAGTAACTCATAGCAACCCTGTATAGGGTTTCTGAGGAGCAGCTGGGGAATTTGAACTGCCAACTTTGCAGTTCAAACTGACCTTGAGGTCAAATACTTACCCTTACAGTACCACACCAGGATCCCTATAATAGGTTGAAAATATAGATAGAAGCCAAGGTCCTCCTTTCAGCTCAGGAATATGTAGCCTTAGAATACAGCAGGTACCCCAGGGCATGGACTCTGGAACCAAGGCACCCATGTTCCAACTCTGGCTCTGCCAATTACTAGCTACATGACTTTGGATAAATTCCTTAACTGGTCTTCAGTTTGCTCATCTGAAAAATTAGTATAATACCATCGGTTGGTTAGTTGTGTGCTGTGGAGTCGGTTCTGACTCATAGGAACCCTATACAGGGTTTCTGAGGCTGTAAATCTTTACAGGAGCAGAAAGCCTCATCTTTCTCCCAGATTGTTTAAAGCATTGTTTTATACAATACCACAAAGAGTGTACAAAATGCTTACAGGTGTACCTTGCCCATGGTAAACATCATTTAAGTGTTGTAAAGCAAGTAGATATTTTAAAGTAAATAGACATTTAGACAGACTAGGTAGATACTCAATAACATGATAAATGGAGAAAAGATTGTTTTGAAGTTGTCACAGACTTCATTTTGCTTAGATCCACAATGAACACTCAAGGAAGGCATTCAAGAAATCAAATTTGTATTAGGCAAATCTGCTGCAAAAGATCTCTTTAAAGTGTTCAAGAACAAAGATGTCAGCTTGAGGACTAAGGTGGCCTGACCCAAGTCATGGTATTTTCAGTCACCTCACATGCATGTGAAAGTTGGACAATAACTAAGGAGTATTGGAGAAGAATTGATAAATTTGAATTATGGTTTCTGTGAAGAAATATTAAAAGTACATTGGGCTGGAAGAAAAATAAACAAATCTGTGTTAGAAGAGGCACATCCAAAATGCTCCGTGGAGACCAGGATGGCGAGGATTTGTCTCTCATACTTGGGACATGTTATCAGGAGGGACCTGTCCCTGAAGAAGGACACCGTGATTGGAAAAGTGGAGGGACAGCAAGAAAGAGGACCTCTCCTACTGCCCAATGATGTGGAATGGCACAGTGGCAGCAGCAATTTGCTCAAAGATAATAACTGTGAGGATGGCACAGGACCAGACAGTGTTTCACTCTGTCGTACATATGGCTGCCGAGTTGAAACTGACTCAGCAGCACCTAACAATAGACAACAAGCCAAAGAGAAGGATCTTGTTCCTAAATTTTAAATGCCACTGCCTAACCTCCAAGTATCTGTACATACTCAGAGATTCATAAATTATTCAGAAGCAATTCCTGAGAAGACCCCTGGCATCATGTAAGAATGATGAAAATTCTCACCATTAATGACTCATCTTGAAATCGATAGCCCAAATGTTATTTGAATATCCCCCTTACATACAACATCCCTGATACACTGTCTTCCTTCTGCTCTCTTGCTTTGAGAGTTTTGTATTTACACCACTGGGGGAATTTTAAAGGGAGCATACAGGGAGTCCCTGAGGCAGAAACCCCTGCAAAGTCAGGAAAGTCTTATTTCAGGATGTGTTTCTCTTTCCAAGCAGTGACAGTGCCCCCCAATACCCTCTCCCAGGCACTCCTGCCCTTACATCGGCTTCTTCATATCATAATGCGGCACCACCACCATCTTCCTTCTCCCATAAATACATGGTTCTAATCACCAATTGATAACTTCAGAGTGGAGATGGACTTTGTTGTTGTTAAGTGACCATGTATAGAGTTGACCTTGCAGTTTAAACTGACCTGGTGGTCCAGTGCTTATCCTACAGCACCACACCAGGACTCTGAAGACGGACTTATAATTCCTTGTTTAAAAGGGTGGTCATCAGATAGCAAGTGAAGTAGGTGAGTAGAGGGCAAGATCTCTTTTTCTCCTCATCACTGAAATCCCAACCTAGCTACTACCCATGTCTGTTAAACAGGGATGCTCAAGTCAGGACATAAGTGGAACAGATGTGGATCTGTCTTTGTCTGGAATGGCAACACACCTGACCTTCTCTGTGGTCCAGGAGGCAGCACCAGGGACAGGTACACTACGAATAGGAGCACCATGAGAACGCCTTCAGATCCATTTCAAGGGGCAGTTAGAAAAGTGACTTCTACAAAGACAGTCCAATAGGGAACCAGGAGATGGCTTTGTACTCAAAAGAATAGGCTCCATATTTTAGCCCAGGATTTTCTTAGACAAGTACTCTTACGTTTCTGGGCCTCCGTTTCTTTATCTGTATATCATAAGTGCAATTATGTCTCTCTCATAGGGTTACTGATGAGAAATGAAAGAACTCAATGAAAGTGCTTCATGATACAGCATGGTAGACAGAATAATGGTCCCCAAGTTTCCATATCTGAAGCCCCGAAACCTACGATTATATAAGTTACATGGCAAAGGAGGAATCTTGGTGTGGCGCTGTAGGCTAAGCACTCACTTGACTGAAAGTTCGATTTGAACCACAAGGTCGGCAGTTCAAATTCACTAGCCACTCCTTGGAAATCCTATACTTGGTCTCTATGGGTTGGAACTGACTCAAAGGCACTTAATAATAATAGCAAAAGAGACTTTGCAGATTTGATTAAACTAAGGATCTTGAGATGGAGAGATAATCCTGTATTATTCATGTGGGTCCAATGTAGTTAAAAGGGTCCTAATAAGTGAAAGAGGGGAAGCAAGAGAGTTAGAAATTTGAAGCTGTTGCAATGCTGGCTTTGAAGCTGGAGGGAAGCATACAGCCAAGAAATGCAGGTAGCCTCCAGAAACTGGAAAAGGCAAGGAAATGAATTTTCTTTTCCCCTAGAGTCTCCAAAAGGAATATAGCACAGTTGATAACCCTGATTTTATCCCAGTAATCCATTTTGAATGTCTAACCTTCAGAAATGCAAGAATAATAAACTCATGTTGTTTTAAGGTGCCGAGTTCATGGTTGTTACAGCAGCAACAGAAAGCTGACAATAGGGCTTTCGCATGGGAGCTACTGAAGTTACTGGTCCAGGATGAGAGCTCCTTGTCTGTTTGTGTGCTGAGGGTGTTGGGGGAAAGCAGCTGTGAGGCTCCTGTGTGGAACACTGACTTTGGGAATTTACTCGTGACAGCCACCACAGCTCCCACTGTGGGCTACTGTATCGAAGTGTATGTAAGCCAGGACCAACTACGGCGAAATGTACCTCACACACCACTTTTAAAAAGCAGATGTACTACTTTCCAAAAAGCATAATAAAATATTATCTTGACAAAGAGTTTTCTACTCTACACATTACATTAGCAAAACTACTAACATATAAAAGTGCATTATAATTAGAATACCAACTGCAGGTAACTAAATGAGTATATTCTGTTTCCATTGACATTCATAGCATTTGCTCCACGGTTAAGATTTACTTCTGTGTAAATGTTTTCACAGATGGTCCAAAGAACTTACTACATCTCTTTCAATGAACCCACAGGCTCTGATCTGAACAAATACGTTTTTTAATTCTTTGTTGATACCTAGTTCTTAGGTTAAGTTGATCTGAATCCGCTTTGTGTACTTTGATTTTCCTTTCTCCAAAGTAAATGTGCTGAAAAGTGTGAATTATGGGAAAGTACTTAAAACAGGGGGCTCGTATTTCAAACACTCTTATCTTGATGACACCTGAGATAAAGTTGTTCCTTACCTGGATCACGTGATCATCACTTGTTATTTCTATGGCTTCATGACAGTGGTCTAATGCTGTAAACACCGAATTACAGGCCCTGCAGGTTGCAAAAGACAGGTTATTTCTGCTATAAAATTGGGCGCTTCTTCAGTGAATTTACTGAACTGTTCCCAGATTCATAAAACCATACATTCTTTTTAATATTAATGTACTTTGTAAAAAGGAAAACAAACAAACCAACCTTCTCTTTGAAACAAAATGAATAAACGGCATATATTTTTGTGTATATGATACAAAGAGAAGAATTGTAATTCAACAACAACAAAACCTTCATGGCTCATGGGATGAACTACACGTAGGCTGAATGAAACTTAACTCCAACCCAAGAGAACAAAGACACAGAGGAGATGGCCTTATGAATCCTCCACGTTCTGTGTCAAATGCATTCTTCTGTTCCATTTACAGTTGTGATCAAGGGAAAGTCAGGTCTCAATCAATTAGAAGAATCTAATTAGGGACTCACTGCATCTGAGGTATTCTGACCTTTTGACAGAGACACAGACACATTTTTTTCCTCCTTTCTTTCAATATCTCAGCTAAACAAGGATTTATGGAACTTTGCTGCAACGACATCCACTGGTACAGTGGAAGGCAAACATGGCAGAACCCCCCAAGCTGAGCTATACCATGCCAGGCTCTCAAATTCTTGGGTACCCTTTTAACTAACTTCCAAATCTAGAGCAGCTCCAAATACAGTAAGTTATTTAGTGCCCAGAGCTCTGTTATTTGTACTGGCTGTTTGAAGAATCACAGCTAAAGCTATCTTACACACTACAATACAAATATGTTGATTTACTGGATTGACATTTCTTTTTATGAAATAGATCTTAAAACATGGTTTCCTTTTTCCATTTGTATAGGCAGCCCAATTTTGTCATCCTGTTTTGTTTGCAAAGGAGAGGGTGGAAAGAACTCAATGGAATCTGGCTGAATATTTTGCCCATTACAGGACTTCGGGCAACCTTTTATTCTCTTTGGTCCTTAGTTTCTTCATCTGTAAAATGAGGATGATAGTATGTATTGTACAGGTTGTTAAGAGGATCAATACTGTTTATGTGAGGCATTTCTCAAAATGCTTGGAACAATGTAAGAATTCAAAGCATGGCAATTATTTTATTTGTAAGATCAGAGTGGTATTTCCTTGTCCTCTAAGACTCTCAAGACCTTTGTTCAAAAGAAAAATGAATCATAACCTAGCTTTTCTCATGAGTATACCTGAAATGTCACACCAAAGATTGTATTTAAGAATACCACAGTAACCTTCATAAATTGTCTAACTTGCTTACTATGGACATGCCATGAGGAAGGCTCAATCATTACAGGAGGACATCACGTTTGGTCAGTAAGAGTGTGGGAGCCCCTCAGTGAGATGGACAGGCACAACAACCCCAGGAGTGGTCTACTGTGAAGAAGACAAAGAAAGGCTGGGCAACATTTCCTTCTGTTATGCATACGAGTTGAATCTACCATCGCTAACAGCTATCACCTTCATGAAAAATGAAGGCTTTTAGGCCTACAGAAGGACTGTTCTTGTTTTTGTGTGCCGACTCACAGTGACCCTGTGTAGGATTTCTGAGAGCATCTAGTGGGTTTGAGTTGCTCACCTTGTGGTTAGCCATCCAATGCTTATCTTACAGTGCCACACCAGGGTTGCTATTAAGTTCCATTAAGTCCAACTCATAGCGACTCTGTATCGGGTTTCCTAAGAGCAGCTGGTGGGTTTGAACCACTGACGTTGCAGTTAGCAATCTAATGTTTATCCTACAGCGCCACAGCAGTACTCCATGTGTTCAGTTGTTGTTGTTGTTGTGTGCCGTGGAGTCTGTTCTGACTCATAGCGACCCTGTATAGGGTTTCCGAGGCTGTAAATCTTTATGGGAGCAGAAAGCCTCATCTTTCTCCCATGGAACAGCTGGTTGTTTCGAACTGCTGACCCTGAGGTGAGCAGCCTGATTCGTAATCACTACGCTACCAGAGCTCCTTCAGTGGTTCAGTAGTGTTCCTATATTTGCAGAGGATATTAGTATGTGAGGGTAAGTAAAACAAATAATCAAGATATGGGTAAGCAGAGAAGAGAATATAAACCTGTAATTCCTGATGTCTGTCATCTATATTCTTATTTCAATTACTCCAGCCTACCTGCTTTGGAATGTATGCTCTCCTATTACCACTGTTACATTTATAAATTCAATTATTTAAAATCAGGAAAAAAGAATAAAAGAAGACTTCAAAACTGTTACCAAAGTGGTTAAGGCATTGCCTCTAATGAAGAGACAAGCCAGAGCCAGTCTTATCAGTAGAATTTTCTAGGTACCTAGGCCCAGCGTCTACTTAGCACCACAGGAAAGCATTATACTCTGGCAGTAATGTACTCCAGATGTGAGATGTGCTCTAAAAAGACACTTAAAGTTTATGTGGAGAAACACATTCTATGTGGACCAATTAGTTAACTTTGAGAGCTAGATAATTAAGCCATAAATAAAACAGTTTATCAAATGATAACATCCTCTCTTGCCTAAGTATTTCATCAAAGTAATTTTATGCTTCAACTAAATATGCAAATAGGTACACCTCAGAGTATTACTATTTTTTGTCAATTCCAGAACTGCTTAAGATCTTTATATCTAACCTCTAAAATTTATTAAACATTCATTTTTATGATTATTGATATAGCATAAAATCTTCAATAAATATAATTCCCAATGAGACCAAGCAAATTCTTAGTAAGGTGAAAGAATATTGTAGGACCAGCAGATTATCCCTCCTCCACATACACACAGGCCAACACAACTGGACCACATTTTTTGGGGAGAGAGCTCTAAAGGAGCTCTGGTAGTGTAGTGTTTATGAGTCAGGTTGCTAACCTCAAGGTCAGCAGTTCGAAACTACCAGCCATTCCGCGGGAGAAAGATGAGGCTTTCTGCTCCTGTAAACATTTACAGCCTCAGAAATCCAATATATGGTCTCTATGAGTCAGAACTGACTCCACAGTACACTACCACCACCACCACCACCAAACCTTTCTTTGGAGTCCTGGTGTGGCACTGTAGGATAAGCACAAACTGCAATGTTGGTTTGAACCGCAAGGAAACCCTATAAGGGATCGCTATGAGTTGGAACTTACTTGATGGTAATTAACAACAAACCTTTCTTTAGCAAATATTAAAGAGGGTCCTGGCATAAAATCTATGAATACCATGGCACCAGACTTGGAAGCAGGATGACGGCGCTCTACTAAGATCCTGTCGGGCTCTCCATGTTTTCTTCTGTCAATTGTGGCTAAGGCAGTTGGGTTACATCATCTCCCAGTTCCCTCCCCTCAAGGTGTTCTAAAATCTATCAAAACAAAACACAAACACACTGAAGCCACCTGGAACAAGGGTAGGACTGGTCAAGGTGACAGCTTGTAGAGAAGAATCTGAACACAAGGCATATACCAGCAGGGGACTGAGAGGATGCGGGGACTGCTTACATATCCGCACCTGTCCCTGGACAGCGTTGCAGAAGGTTTCGGCTCCTTTAACACAGGGCTGTCACACAGAACCCATGTGTGGATAACGTGCTCTAAAAATGTCTGTTACTACCAAGATGCAGAGTGGGTTTCCATCAGAAATGTTTATTGTCTATAATCCAGGGCTGCTGCTGGGTTTTTTGTTTGCTTTTCCGAATGCCTCTGAGTTAGTTTTAACTCGTTGTTAAATGCCACCAGTTCTGACTCATAGTGACCCTGTATAGGGTTTCCAAGAAGCAGCTGGTGGTTTTGAACTACCAATCTTTTGGTTGGTAGTCCAGTGTGTATCCTATAGCATTACATGAGGAATGCAACTCATAAGGACCTTGTGTAGGATTTCCTAGGCTGTAAATCTTTGCAGGAGGAGAAAGCTTCATCTTTTTCCTGAGAAGCAGCTGGTGAGTTTGAACTGCAGATCTTGCAGTTACCAGTCTAGTGCTCATCCTACAGGGCCCCACCAGGACTCTAATTTAAAATTATTGCTTTTGTTAAGTACCATCAAGTCGGTTCCAACTCATAATGGCCCTGTATAGGGTTTCCAAGGAGCAAGTGGTAGATTTGAAATACCGACCTTGTGGTTAGCAGTCCAGTGCCTATCCTACAATGCCACACCAGGACTCGAATTTTAAGTAGTAAAACAAGCATGATGATTTGAGGATAACTGCCAGATATCAAACTAATGACTAATACAAAAGCTGGTACTGCATTAGTATAAACTGATCATGTTAAGCTCGCAACAAACAGCTAAATCCACATTTTTTTAATAACATAGCCCCCCCACCATGATATAATGGCAGTAGTAGGACATTAGAAGACATAAATGGCCATTACTGAGCCTAGATTACCACAGATACTTCCCATTTCATGAACCCTTCTGTTCAATAAAGCATTTCATCAGATATACACAGAAATGTGATTTAATCCTTTCATCTTGAAAAGTTACTCCCCAAAACAGAATTTTAAAAGTAGATCACATCTTTTGATCACATGATCTGTTTTTGTTTGTTTAGTAAATATGCCCACCATACAAGAAGACCTGGACACAAGTGCCCACCTTCCCCAGAAAGTCGACATCATCCTTTAATACAGACTGTCCTTACAGAGGGCTGCTAATGTTACATATTTAGCTGTAGCTGGGGGCGGACTTGTAGGGGAAAGTATTATATAATTAAACTATAATTATTCTGGCACTGTATAATAAAGAGGCTCATTTTCCCAATCTGCAACAAATGACAATGTTATTTGACTGCCTCTGAGGTACAGGTAGATGTTGAAAGTGTTCCTGAATGCCTTAGGAAGTTAGGGGAGGTCATCGTGTGGGTTGCTAGTCCAACATTTGATGGGCCCAGGTGTATAACACTTGGGGAAATCCACAGTATGCACCTCATCACCCCACAGAAAGATAATTTTGGATACAGTTCAAAAACAGTCAAAAAGCATCAGAATGTGCCCTTTGGTTGTTAAAATGATTATATAATTCTGAGTGTTTTGGTGTCCATCCAAAAGAAAAAGACAAAACAAAACAGAGGGAATAGAAGCAAATACTGTTGAATGATGATTCATGGAGGGGACTGTAATCATTACAATGCAATGCAATACAATACGATGAGTGTAGAACTGATGTTCTCCCCTTTAAACTATCATTCAATTCACAATAAAAACAAAACAAAAAAAGCCTCAGAGGAAATCAACCACAGTATTTCTATGAAGAACTTGGTCTTTCTTTTCCCTGCTGCAGGGAATGCTCTCATACTGGATTCCTGTGATGGAAAGGAACTCTTCACTGGTCAGCCTTGAGCGGGTGTAGAAAGTTTGGGGACAAGACACTAGAGACACTTTCCTTTCTGGGGCCACTGTCTCCCTGAGTCAAATCCATTTACCAGCTTTACATGGCTTTCCATTAAGAACTTGAGCTTATTTCATGATGACCTCTGCTATGGGTCCAGCTCCCCCAACTAGTTCCTGTCAGTGAAGAGTGAGAAATTATATAACTAGCTGCCACTGGGTCCATTCCAACTCATTCCAACCTACATGTGTTGGAGCAGAAGTACTCCATAAGTTTTTCAGTGATTGCTTCACAAGTAGATGGTTATACGTGTCTTACAGTGACTCTGAGTACATCTGAATCTTCAACCTTTGGATTCATTTCCGATTGTGTGAACTTTGTACCATCTAGGGACTTGAGAAGTTATGGTGGTGATAGCAGAAGTTATGTACCATTGAGTTGGTTCTGATTCATAGTGAAACCCTATATAGGGTTTCCAAGGCTGTAAATCTTTACAGGAGTAGAAAACTCTCATCTTTCTCCCATGGAGTGAAAGATGGATTCCAACTGCTGACTTTGTGATTAGCAGCCCAACACCCACCACTCTACCACAGCTCCTTTGAGCACTTACATAGCATTACTGTTGTCGTCACGTACCATTGAGTCAGTACCAACTCATAGCGATCCTACGGTATTCATAAACTTGCAAAGTTGTAAACCTGATAAGACCTTGACAAGTGTTCAGCTCTTGACTCTAAGCAGATTTCACCAGAGCAAGAAGCTGAAGGTCTTTCTTGGAATCTTGGTGTTAGATGGGGATGTTTATTTAAAATCGCCATACCTGCTTTCCCTTCTGCTCATCATACTCATTGGAAGGTGCCACGAATGCCCCTAAGAGGTGTGGATCCCCCAAAGCCTTGGTGGGCACTGAGGAATCTGTATAGGGCACTTTCTGCAATTTTAAACATGTTATCACATTGCATAGTGGTTACGAATCAGGCTGCTAACCTCAAGGTTGGCAGTTCGAAACTACCAGCTGTTTCGCGGGAGAAAGATGAGGCTTTCTACTCCCGTAAAGACTTACAGCCTTGGAAACCCTGTGCAGGGTTGCTATGAGTTGGAACCGACTCCACAGCACTTAACAACAAGGAAAACCAAAAACACCCAAACTCACAGCCATCAAGTTGATTCTAACTCCTAACGATCCTACATAAGGTTTCTGGAGGAAACAGCCAGCCTCGTATTTCTCCCATGGAGAGGCTGGTGGATTTGAACCACCAACACTGAGGTTAACAATGCCACCCAGGGCTCCTAAGTGAAGCACTTGTTGTTGTTTGTTGTTAAGTACCGTGGAGTCGGTTCCAACACATAATGACTGCACAGGGTTTCCAAGACTGCAAATCTTTACAGGAGCAGAACACCTCATCTTTCTTGCGCGGAACCGCTGGTAGTTTCGAACTGCTGACCTTGAGGTTGGCAACCCGACTCGTAACCACTACGCTACCAGAGCTCTTTATTTAAGATAAAATAAGGTGTACTTTGTTCATTTTCATTGTAGAGAATATATAATTAAAGAATTTAATCTAAGTGAAATCTCTTTTTCTAATCCTCTTTATTGTGGAAACATCTATAAATGCTTTATCTTTTTGCCCTCAACTAAAAACAGTGAGACCTTGAGGAATAAAGATAATGAATGTCCATTATTAAAGAACATAAATTACTGAACTAAAGGTGATGTGGCTTTCTAGAAAAATTCTATGAAGTTATGTGAAGGTAGTAAACATCCAGATAAAAAGAAACCAATAAACGTATTTTACATATACATTTATCAAGTCTTTGACAATATTCGTCACTAAATTCCCACTGTTTTGCAATTCCTTTTTACACTCATCCACCTAAGAAGGTAGGTGTTCAATCTCACCTTGTTAATTTAAGGCTGGGGTTGGCTCAGGATCGGGCAGTGTTTTGTTCTGCTGTGCATAAGGTCACTATGAGTCGGTACTGACTCGATGACACCTAACAACAACAACAACTCCATCCAAATACTAATTTCCCTGGCCCTCAGGAGAACCTACATATGTAGGTTGATGCTAATCCAGTCCTCCCAAAGGGCAGAGGATGGTGGAAAATAAGTCTCAAGTTCAGAAAGTTTTATTCCCTTAGGATGCAAAATAATTCATCAAGATAGAGTTATAGTCATTGCAGTAAAATGCTGTCAGCTTATTCTGCATCAAGCCTAACGCAATCACAGCCTCTCTGAGAAGTCACATGGGCATCTTCCTGACATCCTGTGGCCCCACAAGGAGTCCCGCCACCTACTCTCCAGCCAGAGGAGGGACCATATTGCCATTGAGTCTGATGCAGAGTGACCCTGTACAGGGTTTCCAAGGCTGTAAATCTTTATGGGAGCAAATAGCCTCATCTTTCTCTGGTAGAGTGGCTAGTGGATTTGAACTGCTCACCTTACAGTTAATCAGTCCTGTACTTATCCTACAGTGCCACTAGGGCAGGGTGAGGAAGCCAGAGTACTAAACTCATGCTGGGGGTGGGGGTGGGGGGGGAGCCCGAGCACAGGCAGGCATGAGCTGGTGTTGTCACTGTTGGTGCCATTGCGTGTCATATTCACAATTGTTACGTTTGATCAAGTCCATGAGTGAGGACTGTGATAGTCCACAAGGTCCCAGAAGTAGAGCACCCATAATCCAGAGTTCTGAGCAGTCCTAGACTCCCATCCCAGAATCCCATCCCAGAAGCAAGCACCTACAGGAGACCTAATGTTAAAGGATCATATACCTACAGAGACATGTAACCAACTCCATGATGGAACATCATGCATACTCAGGTCATGAACAGACCTTGCACAATTACGACTGTGCTAACATTGCAATTATTATGGTCAGCGTAAGAAATCAACTCAATGGTTTGTCTCTATTCATAACACTCCATGTAGGAATTCATAAATATTAAAAGCAGAAAGTTAAAAAGTAATCCTTACAGGTTATTCTTAATCTGGAGCTCACTGTGTAAAACTTAAACAGTACTTCTTAGGATATGTTTTTAAAACTGCTGTAAATAGTGGAGATACTGTCAAAAGAAGAAATGCTTCCAATTTATTTCATATTACCAAGGGGTTCCCAGTATATCCTGCCATTTACCAGCTGCCATTACCTGTTTAATCATCTCGTAGTTCCTGGTAATCAGCTAGAACTTGAGAACACCGGGTAATGACAGACAAGTTATTCTAAAGAACTGTTAACCTGGTGTTAACAAATGTCTACATACCGTAATTTGAACTGTGAGCGCACTTCCCCATGTTCTATTTGAATCAGTTCATTATAGCAAGCAATTATGCTGCTATTCTCCATGTATCTCTGAAAAGAAAGACAATACATAAGACATGTACAATTACTTCTTCAAAGAGTCAGAGAAACTTAATAGTTGCTCCTAGCACCTGGGTAACTCTATTACATAAGACAGTGGGTAGGATGAGATGGAATAAAGCTGCCATTAAGGTGTTCAAAATGCTTGTTAAATTGCCTGAGAAACAACCGAGCGGGTAATGGTACCTCCTTTTATAAAGAAGGAGTAAAGCTTTATTATGAACATTTACAGGAAAATAAACACAGAGGGGCATAGTCTAGCTCTCTCCCTTATTAATTACTAAGACATTTTTGCTTAATGCTGTGCAAATGAAAATCTACAGCAACATGGGATGTGCCCAGTGTGTGCCACACAGTGGAGTGGCATGCTGGGAGGGAACACTCTGCCTCTTATGTTCAGAGTTGACCAATGCAATGTCCACACAGGACGGGCACAGACAAGCTAGTGGGTGAGTGAACTGACAGATAAGCAACTATTCAAGATGAAGAAAGTGGAATACACACTGTCATTCATCAAAAAGCCAGTAAAGACCCACTGCATCCCGGGCATGAATCGCTCAGGTCCAAAGCTTGCAGGACAGTCGAGTATTTTCTACTTACACTCCAAGGAATTTTCAAAACACTTTTTACATGTACTGCATTATTCAGTGTGGAACAGGCATGATATTGAGCATGTTTCTTACATAAGCATGTAGACACTTAATGGGATGAAGACATGAGAAAAGTAAAAAGGGGGAAATGGTTTACATTTTCATTTATTACACACATACACATGTGCGTGCGCACACGCACACGCAACATTTTCTAAGCATTTGACCTGTAAACTACTAAATAGAAATATAAGTGATGAGAATTCCAAAGTATGAATTCCTGACTACTTGATCTCATTCTGTCATCCCTCAGGATAGCTAGATAGGACCTGCTTCTTAGATTTCGTTCAAACAAGTTGGGTAGAGAACCAATCAATCCCTTTCCATTGCCCACCTCCTCTCTCGGCAGCCCCGGTGGCTTTCTCACACATCTGTGGTGGATAAAAACCTAAAAACTACACCCACTGCCATCAAGTGAATTCCACCTCATAGACAGAGGAGAGCTACTCCTTAGGGTTTCTGAAGCTGGACATCTTACAGGAGCAGACACCCTCAGCATAGCTGGTGGGTTTGAAGCACTGACCTTACAGAGAACAGCCTAACACTGAACCCACTGGAAGACTTCTCCAAAATGGGTACATTCAAAGTCCCATGAATTTCCCTATGCCTTTGGTACCCTACTCTAACAGGCTGTTGTTCTTGTTAAGTGCTGTTGAGTCAATTCCGACCCATAGTGACTCTGTATAATTGGCTTTCTGAGGAGCGGCTGGTGAGCTTGAACCACTGACCTTGCAGTTCAAACACCTTTGCAGTCTGACACATTAGTCCACAGCACCACACCAGGACTCCCTTACAGGTAGAGATGGCTAAAAAAATATAGGGGGAGCCTATAAAAAGGAAACTACTACAAGAAACCAACAGAGACTTACAAAAATGGAAGAATGTACCATGCTCCTGGATAGAAAGACTTAACATTGTGAAAATGTCAATACTGCCCAAAGCAATCTACAGATATAATGCAATCCCAATCCAGATTCCAAAGACCTTCTTTAGAGAGATGAAAAAAAAAAACAATTACAAACTTTATATGGAAAAGAAAGAGACCCAGGATAAGCAAAGCACTGCTTAAGAAGAAGAAGAAAGTTGGAGGCCTCTCACTCCCTGATTTCAAAATTTCCTCTAGGGCTACAGTGGTCAAAACAGCCTGGTACTGGTATAATGAAAGATACATACATCAATGGAACAGAATTGAGAATCCAGGAATTAACCCATCCACATACAGTCAACTGATCTTTGACAAAGGGCCAAAGTACCTTGAGTGGGGAAGACACAGTCTCTTCAACAGATGGTGCTGACAGAACTGGAAACCAATATACAAAAGACTGAAACAAGACATTTACCTCACGCCATACACAAAGACCAACTCAGCATGGATTAAAGACCTAAATGTGCATCCCAGAATTATAAAAGTCATTAATGAAAAAATAGGGACAAATTTAAGGGCTATAATCCTGGGCACTCTGGTAGCATAGTGGTTACGAATAGGGTTGCGAACTGCAAGGTTAGCAGTTCGAAACTACCAGCTGCTCCACGGGAGAAAGATGAGGCATTCTGCTCCCGTAAAGATTTACAGCCTCGGAAACCCTGTACAGGGTCACTGTGAGCCGGAACCGACTCGACGGCACTTAACAACAACAACAACAAATCCTCGGCACACACAGACTATGAAACATTATGAAAATTATACAAACAAAAGAAGAAAAAATAGATGATTGGGATGTTCTAAAAATTAGAAACTTAAGTGCATTGAAGGATTTCACCAAAAGAGTATAAAGGGAGCCCACAGAATGGGAAAAATTCTTTTTCAATGACATGTCAGATAAGGGACTAATTTCTAAAATCTATAGGAAACTATAACACCTCTACAAGAAAAAGACAAGTAACCCAATAAAAAAATGGGCACAGGACATGAACAGACACTTCACCAAAGAAGACATTGGGGCAGCCAACAAACATATGAAGAAATGTTCACAATCATTAGCCATTTGTTGTTGTTGTTAGGTGCCGAGTCATTGTTGTTGTTGTAGTTATGTGCCGTGGAGTCAATTCCGGCTCACAGCGACCCTGTACAGGGTTTCCGAAGCTGTAAATCTTTACAGGAGCAGAAAGCCTCATCGAGTCATCAGAGAGATGCAAGTCAAAACAACAATGGGATATCATCTCACACCAGCAATAACAGTGAAGTTCAAAAATGCAAAGAACAACAAATGCTGGCGAGGATGTGGAGAGACTGAGACCCTCCTACATTGCTGGTGGGAAAGCAAAATGGTCCAACCACTCTGGAAAACAGTATAGCACTTCCTCAAAAAGTTGGAAATAGAAATACCATATGATCCACAATTCCTCTACTTGGTATATATGCACAAGAAATATGAGCCATAACATGGAGTAGATAAATGCACACCAATGTTCTTAGCAGCACTATTCACAATAGCAAAAAGATGAAGACAGCCTAAGTGCCCATCAATGGAAAAATGGATAAACAAACTTTGGTACATATAAACAATGGAATACTATGCTACCTTGAAGAATAACAAGAAAGCTGCAAGCCACTGCATAAAATGGATGAACCTTGAAGACATTATGCTGAGTGAAATTACTCAGTCACAAAAGGACAAATATTGCATATGACCATTATTGTAAAAGCTTAAGAAAAGATACCCATAAGAAAATGAAAGGCAAAAAAATGTTTGTTGTTGGTTACCAGTGGGCTGCAGGTGGGGGGAGGGAGGGTTTGGAGGTGGTAGAGTGAGGTAACTGTAGAGCACAGGGTAGGGACAGACACATAGTTTGGGTGCTGGGGAGGGCAATAACAAGAAGGGGGAGGGGATAGAAGAACAAGGTAGTAAGGGGAACACTGAAACAGGTTTGCATGGGCTAAATGCAATAGAGGTGAATAGCAATGCATGCTCAACTTTGGAACAACAAGACTCTGTGATACAGGGATCTAGGCATAGTTTGAAGAGAGGAAATAATACTAAGATACTTGACTGTCTTATGAATATTGGTTTCCCTTGCCTACTATTGTAAAATGGTCACTTGAGTTGGATAGAAAGGAAGGTTGGGAAACATGATTACAGAAAGCTTATAAGCCCGTCGTCAGCTTATAATTGATTGGAATACCTAAAAGGGGTTCTGTAACTTGCCCAGTGAAACAGGCCTCTTGAGAAGTCTTTGCAGTGTATAGGACCTTAGATGGAATCCTGAGCCCCATCCAGAACCTTCTGAAGTGGGACAGTCCCACTAGATAGGACACGCAGAGCAGCCTGGAACAGCTAGAGTGACAGAAGATACATCTTCAAAGAAAGATCAGCAGGATAAACCCAAAACAAAAATGGCAGTATGACTGGCTACTACAAGAATAAGCAAGTTGTTTGCCAGGAAGCCATCAAGGCAAGCAATCAAATTCCTTCAGGACAAACCCCCCTCTAAAACTGAAACTCAAAGGGAATACGTGAGCAGGCATGTACACTTGCTGACACCCACATTGGTCTACTGGTGAGTGAAAGAGAGGTAAAGGCAGCAATGAAGAAATGGGCTGAGTTCAACCACATTCCATAGACTCTCATTGACCTGGAGATGTGAGAGAGAAGAGAAAGGGCTGGTTGGTCCAAAGTGTGGTGAGACCAGGGGACACCTGAGCCCATGGACAAGGTCACAGCCACAGAGGGCTAGAGCGGAAAGTGAAGCATCCAGCTGATATGAAGTGAGAGGAAGTGCACAAGAACACCCAAAGTTTCAGACAAAACCCACTTGACCCAGCCTCGATGGCTTGATAATTAGAACTCAACTAGAGGGAGAGAAAAAATAATAATTAACAAAAAGAACACAACAATATTTGCTAAAGGAAACGCAGGTAAATTGCTACAGTTTGATGAACTTGACCTATACTCATGGAGGTTGTTGTTGTTGTTGTTGTGTGCTGTGGAGTCGATTCTGACTCATAGCGACCCTGTACAGGGTTTCCGAGGCTGTAAAACTTTACAGGAGCAGAAAGCCTCATCTTTCTCCTGCAGAATAGTTGGTAGTTTCAAACTGCTGACGGTGAGATTAGCAGCCCAATTCGTAACCACTACACTACCAGACGTATTCCTTTAGGCAAATCTGCTGCACAGGAACTCTTTAAAGTGTTGAAGAGCAAAGATGTCAGCTTGAGGACTCAGGTACACCTGACCCAAGCCATGGTATTTTCAAAAGCCTCATATGGATGCGAAGCTGGACAGTTAATAATGGAAGATCGTATAAGAATTGATGCCTTTGAATTGTGATGTTGGAGGAGAATACTAAAAGTGCCATGGACTGCCAAAAGAACCAATAGATCTGTTTTGGAAGAAGTACAGCCAGAGTGCTCCTTGGAGGCCAAGATGGCTAAACTTCGTCTCTCATACTTTGGACATATTGTCAGGAGGGAACAGTCACTGGAGAAGGATGTCATGCTGGGTAAGATGGAGGGTCAGAGACAAAGAGGAAGACCCCCAATGAGATGGATCGGCCAGGGGGCATCATTGATGGTGTCAGGTGTGGCAGCGGTAGTGAGGTTGGCCCAGGATCGGACATTGCTGTGCATGGGGTCGCTATGAGTCGATTCCGACTCGATGGTACCTGACAACAACAACAACAACGCTACCAGATATCCTTGATATTCATGGAGGTAGTGACTCTAAATACCAACAGAGAGGAAAGGAGTCTTCACATCAAGTATCAATGCTATTCCCTCTGTACACAGGGCAGATAGGGATGGGCAACTTAGACATTGGCTACCTAAAATGAGGGGTGATAAAGGCACGAAGTGACCGGCTGACAAGGTTTCAAGGAGGAGTTTAGTTTAATAATGTATGGGGGAAGAAAGAGTCCCCACTGAATAGTTTTCCTCTTGCCTAGATGGGCGTGGTTAAAAGATATGGGGATAAGATTCTTATGATTCAACAGTGAGTAATTGTTACCATGACTAATTACGACGGTCAGAATTATAAAGGTAGAAGTTTTGTAACAAAAACAGGGAGTAGTTCATCTTACAGTCCAGCAGCAAAGAAAACCTAGGACCATCAAGGAAGAAGAGCACAAGCTGAATGCGAGATCTTATCCAGAGAAGCAGCAACACCAGAGATGGAGGCAGAGATGGGGACATGAAGAGAGGGAGCAGCTGAGGACTCTAGATTCATGGGAAGAGAGGAACTGAGAGCTGGTGGCCAGGAGGCAGACTTGCAGAATGGGCCCTTTGGTGGTATAAATTATTATCTATGCCTGAGTGTTAAAAAAAAAACTAAAGTGAATAGAGATAAATACTGTTCACTGACAGTACATGGAGGGGATTATAATCATTGTAATGAAACAATGTGTATGCTTTGTTGAATGTAAAACTGATGATGTAAAACTGTTGAATGTAAAACTGATGACTCTTTTTGTACAATTTTATAACTGTATATATATGTGTGTGTGTGTGTGTGTGTGTGAGATGATCTACCTTGTAAACTTTCACTCAATCCACAA
>NW_006408752.1:1631011-1651360 GCF_000296735.1 Chrysochloris asiatica
ACCAGGTCTTACTTTTGATGCACCTGTGGTAGGACTTGAACCTCCAAACTTACGGTGAGCAGTCGAGTGCATTAACTGTACCATCCAGGGACTCCCATAGAAGACAGAGTCAAAGGTGACTAAGTCCAGGCTTAGCTTTGGAATGGATAAAGATGATATATTCTCTTATAACAAAGCTTTGCGAGTTGTTACCTCATGCTATAAAACATTTAGATATATAACATTTGTGTTATAAAACACAAAGGAGGGTTCTGTGATAAAATTAGCTTTGGACGTATTGAGATAAACATTGAGGTAAATGTCTCTAACAGAGGACTTTCAGACACAGTTGCTCAGCTCGGGAGCAGTGCTGCTGGTATGTTCTGTGGGTTCTTCATTGGTCCCCCAGTTTTAATCTGGTCACAGAAGCCTTTTTCATGAAACTCTTACTAAGAATTTTTGGACTGCTCGTGCTCCATGGAACAGTTTGAGAAATACTATTTTGGTGGACCCAATATGGAGTCCTGGTGTGGCGCTGTGGATTAATGCACCAGAATGCAAAGCTATTTGAACTGCAAGGTTGGCAGTTCAAGCTCACCAGTCGCTCCTCGGAAACCCTATATAGTTTTGCTATGGGTCGGAACCAACTCGACAGCACTTAACAACAACAACAATATGGAGGTTAGAGTGAAACAAGCATTTGCATCTTGATTTTTGTCATGAGTCTGGCAAGCTCCTTAGTCATTCTGAGCTTGCTTCCTCCTCTGCAAAAATGGAGAAAAGATGAAATATGTCTATGAGGATTAAGTAAATCACCAAAAAGCATTCCTGGTGAATAATAAATCTCAGCTCCCCACTTCCTCCTCCACAGGAAGTCTCTCAAAGGCGGAGGGCTGTCTTACATTTGTATCACGTTGTGTTGCACATAGTAAGTGTGCCATAAATCCTCGCTGGACTGAACAAGATCATCTCAAATTGAAAGATTCAAAAAGGTTGAGATTTAAAAAACTGGAAAAAAACTGTTGCAATCTCTCTGTCCTGAGTTGTTGGCTATGACAAGCCTCCAGGCAACCAGAACATCGGTGCACACAGCATCTACATAAGAGAACAAAGGGCTCAGAGAGTATTTGCTGTAGAACAGCTCATCCTACCAATGCTGTGGATGCATGACTTGCTCCTGGATCCCCACTAAGGGACCACAGACTGACGCACTGGCCAATTAGCTAGCAACACAGGGCTGAGTTTCAGCAAATGATTTAATGCATTCAAAACAACTCAGAGATGGGAAACAACCCTCCTAGAAGGCAAGAATAGCTGGCATATTTAGAAGGGTGCTTGGGTAGAGAGCTGCCAGCAGCAGGATTTTGCCCAAAAAAGGAGACCAGCCACCTGGAGATGAGCCTCAGCAGCTCTCACACCACAGAAACTGGGGAAGCCTCTGCAGGCACAACGAGCTTCCCTCAGGAAGAGCTCAGACTATTGTAGGGTTCACGGACCCAGCTGGCAACAGCCTCTGATAGCACTGAGCATCATAAATGCTAGTGGTCTGAAGTGCTGTCTCCTATGCTGCCCCAAAGAGGCTGACTGTGAAAACCAGGAACATAACAGGACAGAGAGCTGAAGCTTTCAGGGCAGCATGGATAGGTTACAAAATGTGCACAAGGGAACGGTGGACCTTTCCCTCCGACATTCCCTTACTACTGTAGTGTTTGTTCCCAAAGCATGCCAATTGTTTCTCCACAGCTTGCCCTCAGGACACGACCTGATCTCACCTGACTACACCAATCTCCATACCCACTGGAGAATTACATAAAGCCGAATTCTCCATAGCATCTACTGGAGTCCTAGTTGATGCAATGTTCAGGTATCAACTCGCCATCTCCAACCAGTCTCCAGGTAATGATGAAAACCTATGTCTCTGCACTCTGAGGTAACACAGACTTAAAAGGTCAACTTTGGGGAACAGAAGACCTATGAAACCTGTGACTCATTTTAGGTTATTTCTCAGCAAATGAGTAAGTCAAGAAAGTTAAGTCACAGCTACACAATTCTCTGCCCACTGTCCTTTAGCAACTTTCCATTCCAAAAATCAAAAGCATTGTCTGTCAAGATACAGCAGCACAAAAGAACAGCTTTCAGAACCAAATGTCAACCTTGGAGAGAAGAGATGACACAAAGGGAAAGTAAAGAATATTGCTAATTAGAAACACTCCTTTCTATTGCACATTTTGAAGCAGTGCCTTGAGGAGTTTTATAATACTGCTACTTTGATACTAAAACACACCAAAGCACAAAACAACTGCATCACAAACGTGTCTCTGTGTACCCAAGAAAGAAGGGACTTTTTTAAACCTCAAGGTAGCAAAAACATGGCTTAAAGCACCCACAGAAATCTTCACAGTTCACAAGGCGAAGGCAGTACCATATTTTGAAGGTTGCCTGTGAAAAGGCATATCACACACAATGCATTTGAGACTCAGATCTCACTGAGCCAAAAGACCTTGAGAGACATGGTAAGTCTAGTTTAGTTACTTTGTTGAGAAGCCTACTTGGAGTAATCAGTCTTACTCTTCAGATTCAATGTGTCATTCATGTAGTAGTCATTCAAATAACTTTTCTTTGTGAATGTTTATGGTTTAAACCAGAAGGTCACAGGATGTTACAGATCATTCACTTGAGTTTAAATTGTCAACAAAAGGTGCAAAAGTCAACGATGGATCTCTACCCAATTATTTTCCCAAGGGATATCTTTTTTTTTTTTTTTTTAATAGGAACAATACATGCTATTATAAGCAAAATTCAAACACATAAAGTGAGGTCCTTCATATTTTCCTATAGTGATTTGTTTTCTTTTAATAATACAAACTACAAAACCTGTTGTTACCAGAGAAGAACTACTTGGCTTGGCTGTCATCTTTAGGGAAGTGAGTTTTTCCCCTGTGGCACCCCTTGGCCGGGTTCCACTACCAACCTTTGTTGTTGTTGTTGTTAGGTGCCATTGAGTCACTATCAACTCATAGTGACCCTATGCACAACAGAACGAAACACTGCCCTGTCCTGGGCCAAACTCACAATTGTTACCACACTTGAGCCCATTGATGCTGCCATTTTACCAATCTATCTCGCTGGGGTTCTTCCTCTTTTTCTCTGACCCTCCACGTTACGGAACATGATATCCTTCTCCAGCGAATGGTCCCTCCTGACAATATGTCCGAAGTATGAGAGATGAAGTTTGGCCATCCTGGCCTCCAAGGAGCACTCTGGCTGATCTTCTCCCAACACAGATCTGTTGGTTCTTTTGGCAGTTCATACCACTTTAAATATTCTCCTCCATAATTCAAAAGCATAAATTCTTTCCTCGGTCTTCCTTATTCACCGTCTAGCTTTCGCATGCATATGAGGTTATTGAAAATATCACAGCTTGGGTCAGGCACACCTTAGTTCTCAAGCTGACATCTTTGCTCTTCAACACTTTAAAAAGGTCTTGTGCAGTAGATTTGCCTAATGCAATACGTTATTTGATTTCTTGACTGCTGCTTCCATGAATGTTAATAGTTGATCCAAGAAGAATGAAGTCCTTGGCAACTTCTATTTTAGTCGAGAGTGAACTATTTGTACTACACAAGGACCTCCATTAAAAAATATACACTCCTTTTTAACATCCACTCTATCATCTTTTCCATTGGCACATACACAAACTAGCCTCCAAGCAAAACTTCAGCCTTCAACTGTCATGTGTCCATCCCTATGGTATAAGCTCTACCTGGATACTGGTGAACATGGTTCCCTGGATGTTGATTTTTATGGACTTATTTATATACGATCAAACTCACTCACTCATACACACACACATATATACACTTAATTTACTTGTGTTTCTATAAATGAAATTATGCTGGGACTACAGAATTTTGATCTGATAGAATGAATAAGAGAGGAGAAAGATGAGGCTTTCTACTCCCATCAAGATTTACAGCCTTGGAAACCCCACACAGGGTCGCTATGGGTCGGAATCGACTCGACGGCACTTAACAACAACAACAATCATTATGTATCTGTAATGAAGATATATGAAGCTATTCCTGAGACCAGGAGAACTAGATGGTGCTCAGCTACCACAACCAGTCATTCTCAAAGGGGTCACAATAGAAGGTCCTGGATGAATTGGAAGAAAAATATAGAACAAAATTCAAAACCATAACAAAGACCAGGCTTACTGATCTGCTAGAGACTGGTAGATCCCCAGAGTCTATGCCCTTAGTCACATGTCAAGCCAGGAACCAAAGTCTCCTTTGTGACTCAATTTTCACCTGAACAATAGACAGTCTATTAGGTGAACAGTAATACCAGGGAGATATCGCTTTCAAACAATCAATCATTTGAGACCAAAAGGGCAGCATTTGCCTAGTGATAAAGTTCAGAAGGCAGGTAGGGATGCAGAAGAAGGAATGGAAACAGGAAACACCGGGAGGAAGTAGGATGAATGTTGTTGTATTGTGAGGATTGCAATCAATGTTAGTAAACAAAATGTGTATGAACTGTTGAATGGAAAACCAAGTTTCTCTGGAAACTTCCATCCAAATCACAAGAAGAAAAAGAAAAATATATAAAATTATGAGAGAAAAATAAAAAGGTTTGACTAGCAGTTGCTTGTTACTATCCCATTGTTGTTAAGTGCCATCAAGTTGGTTCAACTCACAGAGATGCTGTAACAGGGTTTCTGAGGAGCAGCTGATGAGTTTGAACTGCCAACCTGGCAGTTCAAACCAACCTTATGGTCGAGTGCTTATCCTATAGCACCACACCAGGACGATCCCATTAGAACACAATTATTTCCTTGTCCTCAAAGTCTTGCCGTTTAATTCCCTTAATAATTATGGTGGTGGTGGTTATGTGTCAGGGAGTCACTTCCAGCTCATAGTGAACCTTATATAGGGTTTCCAAGGCTATATATCTTTACAGGAGTAGACAGTCTCATCATTCTCCCACTGGGCAACTGGTACATTCAAACTGCTAACCAGCTGGTGGATAGCAACCCAACTAGTAATCCACTATGCTACCAGGGCTGCTATGCAGCCATTTTATTTTGCTGTGATTGGAGAGTTGGGGGTAAGAAGTCTGCACCCAAGAGACGTTCTGGCTCATTATCTTACGTACCCTGTTGAATCCTGCATGGAGAAGAGGAAGGACAGAGGCCTCTTCATGGTCACCCGATCTGCAGCAAAGCAGAAAATGTGGTCACTCAGTAGATATAAACCAGGATTCCTCACACTGAAACATGGAGAGACAACAATGAGGCAAACACAGTTTCAACCTGAAGAGTGGCTTCCTGACCAATACACACCGCTTTCCTTCAGACTCCCACACTTGCCTCCCAAATGCAAAAAGAACAAAAGCAAGAAATCAAATGACTCCAATAGTATGCCTGAAACTGTCACCACAGGTATATCTGAGGCGCCCACTACCAACTCTGGATTGCCCTTGGAGCTGGAGCAAAGCTTGAATACTCCAGATATTGTTGTCCCCATTTCTGCCCCCCAATACTTTGGTAGTATGACACCCACCCCAAGGCCTAGTTGAGTCTATCTCTCAATGTGAGAAAGGAAACTGACATTAGAGGCTACACTACCCCACAACCAAACAGGGATGAGGTGTCATCAGGAGTGCCAAGTTAGAAGGGAGTAAGAGCAAGCATGGTACAAACTGCCACTCATTTCACAGGAAAGCTTCTAATAATGGAGAGAGTCTGTACCCAGGCTGCCGCTGTTACAAGAGAAGCGGCATCCCAGACACAGCTAGCAAGTCATACGTGGTACACATCCTGGAAAGCAGGCAAGAAAGACGTGTAAAAGTGACAGGATGGAGGAGCAGACAAAACACAGGAAGAGAAACTCTAGTGCTTTATTTGAGGTGTTATCTATTGCTGATTTCTGTCCTACAGGACAAAGATGTCCTCATTATTCCTATTTTCCTCAGAGACTCAATGTTCTACCCTTCTCTGACTGACACATCAGGAGGGCAACAAAGAAGGTTCCAACAACACTGCTGTTGTTAAGTGCCATCGAATCGGTTCCGACTCAGGTTCCTTCCTGTATAGGGTTTCTGAGGCTGTAAGTCTTTATGGGAGCAGAAAGCCTCATCTTTCTCCCTAGGACTGATTGGTGGGCTCAAACTGCTGGCCCTGTGGTTCGCAGTCAAGTGCTGATCCTACAGACTCACACTGTTCCCCCAAAGACATTAATCACATCCTATTTAACCATTCATTTTATTTTGTCTCTTTATAAACACGAAATATATATTTATTTTAAATTTAAAGGTGAAAAATGATAACAAATAAGCCATAGTAACCCTTACTTGGCAAGGACTAGTAAATGCCTTTGCTTATAGAATAGGAAAAAATAAAGTGCTTCATTTTAGGATCTGTAGAATAAATCAGGCTTGGGAAACGACTTGTGTTGACCTAGTACACTTCTGGTCTCCATGCCCAGGACTATTAAGACCTTGTGATCATCAAGCTCACCAGCTGCTCCTTGGAAACCCAATACAAGGTCGCTATGGGTCAGAATCGACTCGATGGCACTTAACAATAACAACAACCATGTAACAGCACTTGGAAGATTAAGAATGATTTTAGACTGAGGGTTTCCCCACTTGTTTCCCTGGGGATTCCATCTCCCACCAAGATGGGGTGGTAGTAAGCAACCAATGGAGACACTTCCTTCCTGTTACTCAGATCACAACCAGTAGAAGCGATCACACAAATTGAAGAGACTTGTCTGTCCGTTTGTCATACTGTGGTGGCTTGTGAATTGCTGTGATTCTGGAAGCTATGCCATGGGTATTTAAAATAGCAGCAGGGTCACCCACAGTGGACAGGTTTCAGATGAGCTTCCAGATGAAGACAGACTAGGAAGAAGGAGTGACGAACTACTTCCAAACATTCAGTCACTGAAAACCTTATGAACAGCTGAAGAGACACAGCTCCTAAAGAAAGACTCAAGCAGTAGCAGGTAGCAGATACGTAGGCGTCTTTGGCAAAGGCATGATTTCTCACTGTACCCATATGGCCTAAGAATGAGTATGTCAAACCTGCCCTCAGCCCGCCTTGCCTGAGGGAGGCCTGGCCTCTCCAGTTATTGCCTTGCCTGCTCCTTTGTTGTAGAGACTGTGGAAGTCATGATAGAGCTAAGTGCATCAGATCTCGGCCCTAATTAAGGTCTATTCTTTCAAAAAGGTAATGACAGTCATTAAGGGACAACAGCAAATCCTGATACTTGCAAAGATTCCAACCATCATAGCTTGCACAAACACATTTTTTTTCCCCCTGCTGGTTCTTTTATTTTAAGTCCTGGCCATTTCACACAATAAACCTGGCAGAACCAGTTTCATGACCTGTCGTATAATTGAAATCTACAGCTCAATCCCTCTTCTTTGCCTTCCAACACTGGTATAAATCCTTCTGTCTTGCTTCCAGCCACAAAACAGTCTCGACATTAACTGCACAATCCTTTCCTTGCAGTGGATTTAGTGCCTCTATGTTCTCATGCAACCATTTTTCTTGTTCTTTTGTGAAAACAAAGCACTTTCCCATTTCTTTTCTTCAAAGAAAAGATAAACTAGAACAATGCTCTCTCCAGACCTCCTCCGGTCCAGCTTTTGTATTCATTTGTAACAAATGAAAAACTACCTTTTTTCCTAAGTGTATGAGAGCGTGTGCTATTAGCAATGGAATATGATAAAGAGATTTTTCTTTTTTTAATACTATTTCCAGAAATTTGTGAAACAAACAAAACTCCCCAATGCAGGGCAAAGGTGGATATTGTAAGGACAAAGAAATATCTACTGCTCTGCAAGCTCAGAGACGAGATGACATCAGACATATGTTTCAGATGCTGTTTCAGCTAGGGGTGGGAGGGTGTGCTTACGCTTGTGAAACCACCGCAAGGATCACCGTGTGCTCGGAGGGATTTGTGGCCCGGATCGACCTGCAACGAGAAGGCTCCACATCAAACAAGGTGATCTAGGCTTTGTTACATTTGTTAAAGAGTGGAATTTATTCACTTTGGAAATGGTACAAAATCAAACTTGTCTTTAAATGAAAAAATCTGAAAATGCATGGAAGACAACAAAGATGCCCTTGTGGGTTAGTTAGGACAATCGCTTTGGTTTTATTGATTTAAAAAAAACAAAAAAACCCAAAACTATATATATATAGTTTTTAGTTTGTTTTTTTTTTTAAACTCCAAGGCAATTATCCAACAGGTCAGACCTGCCAATTTTCCACTGCAAAAATTGGCAAATTCCACTGAAATTCCATGTTTCTGATTGAAATTCTGCTCTGCAAAAAAAAAAAAAAAGGCAGTCCTACAATCCTCAGGTTATCAGCTTATACTTGGGGAACTAATCAGGCTGGATTCTACCCTTTTTAAAATAGTAGATTGTTCAGAAAGTTAACCTTAAAATAAAGATCAAAACATTTGCTGGCAACTGGGTATACAAATGCAAGGTAAAGTCTATTAAAGACAGTACACAAAGAGTTGTCTCCATTCTTCTATTGTATTGTTGTTTGTGCACAAATACTTCTAAAGAACTGGGTCATCAGCTGGAGCTGAGAAATGTGGTAACATAGTTCCTGCCACTGTAATTATATTTGTTGAACTATGATTGGCATGTATATTCCTTAGGAATATAACAAAAATCAAAGTACATAAGGATGCTGAATTTGGAAGTCTCTGAGTCTTCTTAGATGCACTGTCCTACAACTCCTACAACTGGCTTATTCTGGTCAGAGGGTCATAAATTGAAGGGACTTTTAACAAAGGGACACACAATTGAAACTTTCAAATATGACTGCTTGCTTTGACCTATACGCTTGGTTATTCTGAAATCCCTCAGAAAGGAGCCACCATCTCCAAGCATGGCTCAAGGGTACTTCTAAGTAACTGGTAAAACCCAGCGTGTTTGTTTTCCTGTCTAACTATTGGCCTTTCCACTGCTCCACTTTTTGATGTGTTTGTACTACCTCTCTCCTAGAGATAGCCAACTCACACACTGCTTCATTCTCTATTCACAATCCAAGGTTTCCTAACCCTTCTCAAAAAAAAAAAAAAAAAAAAATGATGTACCTTCCACATGTCGTCTTCTTTGAAACTTCATTCTATGAGGGCAAAAGTCTCAAGAAAATGATCAGCTGTTGTATTCCTAGAAAGTGAAGTTTTCCTTATGGATAAATGATATTTAAACAAGTTCCATAGGAGGAAATGCCTGATTTCACTTAGAGGCAGGAGAGAATTCAATATGCCTCACCCCCCATCCATTCAGTCCATGCTATAGGATAGGTCCTGCTAGGGTGAATATACACTTATTGAATATTTAGGAGCCTACTGAACACTTAGCAGATATACAGTAAGCACCTAATGGAAAGAATGCATAGTGTTTGGGAGGCATGCCTTAATCTCCAGGAAAACACTAAATATTCCTTACCTTCAGTGTGCCTGTTCCATCCCAATGAAGTGTCAAGGGTATTCTGCTGCGGTATATTGTAAGGAGCTCTGGTAGCATAGTGGTTATGAATCGGGCTGTGAACCGCAAGGTTAGCAGTCTGAAACTACCAGCTGCTCCACGGGAGAAAGATGAGGTTTTCTGCTCCCATAAAGATTTACAGCCTCAGAAACCATGTTCAGGGTCGCTATGGGTCGGAACCGACTCAATGGCACTTAACAACAACAATATTGTAAGGGGTGGGCCTTACAGAAGAAGCTAAAACACATAATGAACATAACTGGGCTAGCCTCATGTTTAGCCTCTTTGGGGATTGGCTTCCATTTTTAGTTGAGCTCTCTGCTGCTTCCTTCTTTCTCCATTTCTTAGGTCAACTAAGAGGGACCTACACCTCTTCTTGGTCAAGAGGACTACGGGGTAACTGGGAGGTAGCAAGGCTGGGGGTCCAAGAAAGCAAGGGGCAGCCTGTTAGGCTAAAGTCCAGTCTAGCTGCAAAGTCAGGGATCTAGAGTCATATATGGCAATAGCTGTACATCTGTCAGGAGTGTAGCCCCCACACAGCTTCCTGGGAACCTGTGCTGGTAGTAACATACTGGGAAATCTGGCTGCTCTCTGCATAATCAGTAACAGTCAGTGAACATACCGACAACTACGTACACATGGCTTCTGACTGCACGGATACCCACTGTTTCTCTGTGTAGCTAAGACAGTGATGCACTTATTAGAAAACAGAGCCTACATACTTAAGGAAGAATGTAAAACTTATCTGGTTAAACTGACTTTGTCCGAATTATAAGATTTCTCATTAATTTTTTATAGCTGAAGTATGTCTTAAATAACTCTAGCTATGCACAAAAGACTATGGTACTTCTACTATAAAATACTGTCTGAAAAGTAAATTAAGGCACAGGAAAAAGGCATACCTTACTGTAAATGACCCACTTTTACCTCAAAATGCACATAATATTATTTCATATAAAAAGTACTATCTAAATATTTTATGATTAAATATGTACATTAAATAGGCAGGTCATTAGTTGCAAAAAAAAAAAAAAAAAACAATAAATAAATAGTTTATGTGAGACCAGTAAAATACTTTAAAGTAGGGTTCTTAAGAAAAATTCTTCTTTGGAAGCAAAGAATCAATGAGCAGCAAAAGCATTGTCTAAGAGGGAAAAGTTATCTTAAGCCACTAATTTCTTGTCAAGTTACAGTGATTCCAAGAAGTCGCTTCCCCACCTTTCATTTCACTAATGGATGTTCAAGAAAATTCCAGCTCCGTGGTACTTGGAGTCTGTCCTGGCCTAACATTTAATTAATGAGTCTGTCCTGGCCTAACATTTAATAAATGGATCAGTTCATCACAGCTAACTCTATGAGCATGCATTTATTTATGAACAGGCATGCTTTTCCTCCCAGAGCACAAGCATTTCTAAAACAAGCAAGGGGCTTTGGTCCCTGGAAGATTTTCTGTTGTTGCAAAGTGGTTGCCTTTGTTCCATCACTTGGTAGGATCTAACCATCTGTGTCAGGGAACGAAACATTTATATTTCACATGTTGATGATGTTCATTTGGAGGCAGAATAATGATTAAAATATCTGGTTTCAATCCAAATTGTATCTATGTAATAACAACTGTGTGAATTTTAATGCTGTTTTTGAAAAATGAGCAAACACTGGGAAGAGGGGTTTTCCCCTGAAATTTCCTGTGGAGCCAAGCTCACGCCTCCAAATTGAGCACAACTCAAACATAGAAAAGTAAAAAAGCAAGAGAAATCTGCAAGAGGAGCTACAGCTTTCATTCCAGAAATCTGTATCTACTGCTTAGAAACGTCAATACGTTATTTCAGAAATACTTGGGATGCAACTAAACACATCTATGAATGAAGTTCATTCTTAGTTATTAAATGGATGTTTACTAATCACATTCAATTTGGTAAGGTACCTGCACACAGCTTCTGCATCAAAGTTTCGAGTGTGTCTGTGATCGATGACAATAATTTCATGGTGCTTATCTAAAAAGCACTCGAGGGCTGACTCGGGAGTTCGAGAAATATTGCATTTGTAGCCGGCTCTGTCACAAGCCCACCAGAATCCATCACTCTGACTGTCTTCCTTCGCAAATATCAGCAAAACCTGAAACATAACAGAAAAGGTCATCCTGTTAGAAATCACCTTCTGAGGGACTGGATTACAAACAGGCCTGTGGTGTGATGGTTACAAATGTGGCCTCTGGAGCGAGGCTGTTGGGTTCCAATTCCAGATTCTCCTCGTGGTAACACAGTGGGTCTTTGAAGCAGTTCTTTTATCTCTTTTGTGGACAAAGATATCAAAGATCTCTAAAGATCTTAACCACAAGACAAGGCTGTGAACACTACCCTTTAAGCTGATTGTGAGAATTAATGAGCACAGAATAAATGCTCAATCAGTTCAGTGTTGGTTGTTACGCAGAACATCTGTAAATAGTTTTAATTCCTAATGATCTTTGTTTCAAGTAGATTAAGTAATACAATTATTAACAGAATAATTGACACAAATGAAACCATGACGCGCCCACACATACACACAAACACTTGGTTCTAGTGCAAACGGTGTTTGCCTCACAATCCCAGGAGGACAACTCTCTGAATTTAAGACTAAAATACAAATAATGCCACAGAAGTACAAGGGAACACCCAAACAACCTCAAACATCAACTCTGACACTCAACTCTGGCCAGATGTGGAAAAAATGATCATGAAACTTGAAACTGATGGAAGCTAAACTAAGGAAAATTTGTCTTCATGAAAAGTACAGTCCACCCACTCAGAAGAAAATTGTCACCATTATTGTTAAGTGCCATCAAGTCGGTTCTGACTGACAGCGACCCTTTATAGGGTTTCTGAGGAGCACTGGTGAACGTGAATCACTGACCCTGCAGTTTGAACTGACCTTGCAATCCAGCGCATTAACCCACAGCACCACACCAGGAAGAAAGTAGCAGTACTTTAAACATCCTCCATACTCCCATGGTCCCCTGACTCGGAGACCTAGATTCTCTGCCAGTAAGAATGCCAGAGACAGCCTTACCACCTCCTGAAATGTACTGATTTACATGGTGGCGGTCTACCTCCCCCACTAGAAATCAGCTTCAGGAGAACAAGCATGGACTTGCCTGTCCCCCATGCCTACCACAGGGCTGGCACACTTACCAGCTGCTCAGTAAAGATTTGCTGAATGAAAGAAGAGCCACCTGTAGGGTTTTTCTGAGAAGTACAAGGGGGCTTCCTATTAAGAACAATAAGACTACCTTATAACAATAGGACTAATAAGATAAACACATAATAATCTCAAGATATTTATAAGGCACTTAATGTTTTTCAGCATCCGCTTTTGACTTAAATAATTAGAAATAGAAGGATAGCTTCTCAACATGAAGGGCTGTTCAGTCAACACACAATATCATCCTTCATGGTGAAATAACAAAGGTGTTTTATTTAATATCAAAATAAGACAAATTATTTAGTCCCACCATCATTGCTAATTTTTACAACATTTAATTTTGGAAAATTTTAAATACATAGAAAAGTAAGACAATAGTATCATGAACCTTCAGGAACTCATCCAACCAGCTTCAGCAAACATCCAACCAATCTAGTTTCATCTCTGTCTCTAAATACTTTCCCAACTTTTGCATCATTTTAAAGCAATTCCCAGATACCATTTCATCCATAAGTATATATCACTATCTATATAAAATAGTCTTCTAAAAACAAAACAACCACAATACTATTTCATAATTCTGCAACAACCAAAAAATATATATGTGACAACAGATGTATGTATATATTTGTATGTTGTTAAGTGCTATCAAGTATGTTACGACTCATAATGACCCTGTATAGGGTTTCTGGGAAGCAACTGGTGGTTTTGAATTGCTGACCCGCAGTTCAGTGCTTATCCTACTGTGCCACACACTAGGTATGTATATATGTATGCATAGCATAGTGGTTATAAGTCAGGCTGCCAACCTCATTGTCAGCAGTTCGAAACTACTAGCCGTTTGTGGGAGAAATGTGGGGTTCTCTGCTCCCGTAAAGATTTACAACCTTAGGAACCCTATGCAGGGTCGCTATGAGTTGGAACCAACTCCACAGCACACCACCACCACCACATGTATACGTAAGAAGCTCTGGTA
This sequence comes from Chrysochloris asiatica, assembly GCF_000296735.1. NCBI lineage: Eukaryota > Metazoa > Chordata > Mammalia > Afrosoricida > Chrysochloridae > Chrysochloris > Chrysochloris asiatica. The sequence goes on from NW_006408752.1 coordinate 1,644,669, forward strand.
GCACTGTGGATTTCGAGTTGGACTGCTAACCACATGGTAAGCAGTTTGTATCTACCAGTCACTCTGTGGAAAAAAGATGAGGCTTTCTGATCTTGTAAAGATTTACAGCTTGGCAACCCCATACAGAGTTGCTAAGTGACTCTATAGCACACAATGACCACCACCACCATATGTATATATGAATTCACAAGTGTGTGAGTACATGCATATATATTTAGATAGATAATAAAACACATATGGGCACATTTATGGATACTTCTTAGACATAACCAAACACCTCATAGGATTGGTTTTCTGGGTTTGAAATCTTAAAGAGTCTGTGATGAGGTGAGTGCATTTTGCATGTGGCAAAGACATGAATTTTGGGAGTTCTGATGTTGCTCTGTGGGATAAGCACTGGACTGCTAACTGCAAGGTCAGCAGTTCAAACCCACCAGTGACTCCTTGGAATCCCGATACAGGGTCGCTATGAGTTGAAACAGATTTGACAGCACTTAACAAGAACAACAAAGGGTAGAATGTTATGGATTGAATTGTGAATTGTGTCTCCCAAAAGCATGTGCTATAAATCCTAACCTCCATACTGGTGGTTATAATCTCATTTGGGAACAGGTTGTCTTTGTTATATTTGTAAGGAAGAATCCTATAGTTGTTATTGTTAAGTGCCATCGAGTTGATTTCAACCCATAGCGAGCCTGTATAGGGTTTCCAAGGAGCAGCTGGTGAGCTTGAACTGCTGACCTTGCAGTTCAAATGACTTTGCCGTTCTGATGCACTGGCCCAAATCGCCACACCAGGAGAGTATCTTAAATCAATTGCTTTTGAGATAAAGATAAAGACAGATGCTAAAACACGTAGCGATTTCCAAGGAACCAAGAAACGTAAGTTGAAGAGACAAGGACCTTCCCTTCAGAACGGACACAGAGAGAAAGCCTTCCCCTAGAGCTGGTACTATGAATTCGGGCTTCTAGTAGCAGAGTGGTTACGAGTCAAGCTGCTAACTTCAAGGCCAGCAGTTCAAATCCACCAGCCGTTCCATGGGAGAAAGATGAGGTTTTCTGCTTCTGTAAAGATTTACAGCTTTGGACACCTCTACAGGGTCACTATGAGTCAGAATCGACTCCATGGAACACCACCACCATCAAACTATGAAAATGAAGCTATGGTAGCGTAGGTGAATGAGCTGAGTTGCTAAGTTCAGCAGCTTGAATCTACAAGCCGCTCCATGGGAGAAAGAGGAGGCTTTCAGCTCCCCAAAACATTGATAGCCTCAGAAACCCTATACAAGGTCGCTGCGAGTTGGAACTCTACAGCACACAACCACCAAGCCACCACCAGCTATGAGAAAATAAATTTGTTTGTTAAAGTCATCCATTTGTGGTATTTCTGTTACAGCAACACCAGAGAACTAAGATAAAACCATAGCATCGGGCAACTTGGCCAATTAGCGTAATAGAACTCATGAAGTTCTTCTTCAACATCCTAGTTTAGTGTAAGCCTGGTATCTTCAAAGCTTGAAAATGGCCATCTGAGACACAACTGTTGGTCTCTGGAACAAAAAAGAAGGAAGCCTAAGACTCAAAGAAGAAACTAGTCTACAGGACTAATGTTTTTAGGTGCTGTCGAGTCAGTTCTGACTCATAGCGACTATGCACAGCAGAAGGAAACCCTGCCTGCCCGGTCCTGTACCATCCTCACAGATGCTGGTACATTTGAGCCTCTGGTTGCTCTCACTGTGTCAGTCCCATCTCATTGGGGGGTCTTCTTTTTCATGGATCCTCCACTTTAGCAAGCATGACATCCTTCTTCAAGGACTGGTCCCTCTTGAGAACATGTCTGAAGTATGAGAGATGAGATCTCGCTATTCTAACCTCTAAGGAGAATTTTTGCTGAACTTCTTCCAAGACAGATTTGTGTGTTGTTCTGATACCCATTGGTATATTTTTTGTCAACACCATAATTCAAATGTATTGATTCTTTTATGATCTTTGTTATTCACTGTCCAACTTTCAAATGCACAGGTGTCGAATGAAAATACCATGGCTTGGGTCAGGCACACCTTAGTCACTAAGCTGACATCTTTGCTCTTGAACATTTTAAAGAGGTCTTGTGCAGCAGATTTGCCTTATGCAAATGAATAGCAGAACAGGACCAATAGTCTATACAAGCCACCACCTCATCTACCCTGTTACTAGAAGAATTAGATAGTGTTTGATTACCACTATTTACTGCTCTGATCAGGAACTGCGATATATGGATCTGGATAGAATGGAAGAAAAATCTGGAACAGAACTGAAAAATTCTTAAGAAGTCCAGACTTACTGAACCAGTTGAGACTAGAGAACACCCCGAGACCATTGCTCTGAGATACACATTAAACTTAAGCTGAAGCTATTCCATGAGGTCATCTGTTAGCAAAATAACAAACTGGCTCATAAAATAAAGAATATTTCCTCTGAGGACTGTGCCCTGTTGGAAAATCATCTATATGAGATTAAGCAGTCAATCATTTATACTAAAGATGAGAAGGGGACAGGGACAAGAAAAATAAGATTATTAGAAGCAGAACCATTCATTAGACACAGAATAAAGAGAATGTTACCACACTGTGGACGTTGTAACCGATGTCAGTGAGCAATGTGTGTAGACATTGCTAAGTGGGAATCTAATTTGCTGAGTAAATTTAGCCAAAAACATGACAAATTTAAAAAAAAATCAATTAAGTACCAATCTATCACCTTAGAAAATTCCAACCTCAAGTCACTCCTTTCTTTCAACAAGTTCCCTAGATTCTACCACCTCACAACGACTTTCAGAACAACCTCCTTATTTTTCCCATGATTTCTCTTTTTTAGGGATTTATCCAAAACATAAACTTATCCTTAATCTACCCAAGGTCTCAGATATGGGACTTGACTTTAATTCTCCAAGTCTTCATGCTATATCACACTCAGCTCCCATTATTGCCCTCCTTTGATGGTTTCAAGTTGGATTGCTAACTTCAAGATCAGCAGTTTGAAACTACTAGACATTCCGTGGAAGAAAGATGAAGCTTTCTGCTCCAATTTACAGCCTCGGAAACCCTACACAAGGTCACTGAGTCGGAACCAACTTCATGGCACACCACCACCACCACCTTGTCCCTCTACAATGAAGTCCTCATTCTATTGCAAATTCTAAACACTTCAAAGAAATGACCCTGGTGGGTAAACCATTTCCATCTTGTCAGTGATAACCAAGTATCTTTAATCACCACAGATCCTCAAGAAACGCTGGTGAAGTACAAGTTCAATAAAGCAAGGTATGCCTATAAACCAAACTCCAGAGTTCTGTGTAGGTAAAGTTCTATAACCCAATTATGCTAAGTAATGCAAACTTGTAGTAAGACATTTAGTTTCTTACAGAAGTATTATAAGAAACCCTTGGGAAAAAGGGTCTTGACTGTGGTCCCTTGAATTTACTTGCTATGACTCTTCTATCCAAACTCTTAACTCCCACCAAATGATTGGGTGGGACCATGCAAATATAGTGTTCAGGACTCTAACGTGGGATTGGTTAGTTTTGCCATCTCTCTAGGTTTAAAAGGAGCCATCTCAGAGGCAGGAACAGACGATCCCACGACCATCAAGAAAGAAGAACATGATTAAGAGCACGAGATCCCTCCCTAGAAGTGGCAACAGCAGAGTCAATGGCAGAGGTGGTGGCATGGAAAGAGCAGCTGCAGACTTCTAGGACCTTGGACCAAGTAAACTGCATGCCCATGGACAGGAGGCTGGCTTATAGAATGTGCCCTTTTAAGTATTTACAGACTGGCTAAAGGAACTTTGGAACACTTGCCAAGCAGGGCAGAGGCCAGGCTGAGAGGCTGAGGACAAGAGTGAGGCGTGCCTGCAGTCTGGCTGAGAAGAAGCATTCTTGACTGGAGAGCTGCTGTATCCTGAGTTGTTTCTGCTCCAGAATTGGACCCTGTTCACTTCCCTAACAAACCCTATAATTGTTAGTATTGTTGTGAGTTCCGTGTGGCCATTGCAACAGATTATCAAACCCAAATGTGAAGCAGAGTGCTGTGGGAGGGGTGGGTGGTATCAGAAGAAGGTAAAGAAGGTGGTAGGGTGGAGGCATGTCTGACCGCTGCCTCATAGGAGCCTGCCTTAGGCTAATTTTGAGTTTGAGTCTCCTTCCCTACTATGAAACCAGAGGGAGGTCAGACATGGCCCCAACTCAGTTTATGCAATGATCCTTGGGAAAAGGGTCCTTATCAGGTTTGAGACCATAGTACCACTGGATACTGACAGAGGTCAACACACTTCCCTTCCTTCTGAATGGTGTTCTCAGAGGTTCACATGAAGGTCATGAGCAACCTACTCCCATAAGCTACCCTCAAACAGAATTCTTGAACAACTGAAGAACATACTTTCAGGAATCGGGCTCTGCATTGATGGGGAACACAAGAGTGAGCCCTTTTTGGTATTAGTCTGTCTGTCTCTCAATGGCCTAACATTTCCTTTTCATGCAGTAAACACAATCAAAGCTTAGTTTCTCCAAGAATGCAGTGGCATCCTTTACTTTGCTTACCATTTTCTGTTTTCTCAAATGCCATGTTTCTAGGAGAGAAATCATATATTTTTGAGCATGATTTTAACATTTTCCCTTTAGCCTATGGTAACACACAGGGCAGCCACCATTATTTAGGGCACACTCTCGGCTAGAATTTGTCACTCCTCAGGTCAAGATGTTCCTAAAATCTTCAGCTACAAAGCTCTTTCTAAGAAAAGACAGGAGCTGCTCTCCCAAGAGAAGAGCATGTCACATCCTTGTAGCTTGGGTACTTAAAAGGGAGCCTTTAAACCAAACTATTAGCAGAGGAGTCACAATGAAAACAAGACAGCAGAATATACTGTAATTAAAAAAAGTCAGTATCCTTCACTTGGCGTAGCTGTGATATTGATGTGGAGTTAGAGAAGGTGACAGACTGTCTTATGTTTCATCTGCCTAGCTATATTTCTAAATAAGAATTTCAACAATTCATATTTCCTTAGAGCCATTATTCTCACTATTTGACTAATACAAAGAGAACACAATTCTGTTCTCAGGTTGGGCACTGCTACAGATAACACTCATCTCATTCGTCTGTTTCCTTTAAAGCAGGGGTGGGGAACCTTTTTTCTGCCAAAATATTTGTGGGCCATACAAAATTATCAACTTCAAGATTAAACTGCTGTAACTGGTCAAACATTTAATTAGCTCACCCCTAAATGTGATTGGAAACCCTATACAGGGTCGCTATGGGTCGGAACCGACCCGATGGCACTTAACAACAACAACAAATGTGATGGTGCTCTGGTAGCATAGTGGTTACAAATCGGGCTGCAAACCGCAAGGTCAGCAGTTCGAAACTATCACTTGTTCTGCAGGAGAAAGATGAGGCTTTCTGCTCCTGTAAAGATTTACAGCCTCTGAAACCCTATACAGGGTCACCATGAATTGGAACCTACTCCACGGCACATAACCACAGCAACGTGATGGTGTGGCACTTTGGGTTATTGCACTGGACTGCAAGGTCAGTTTGAATTGCAAGGTCGGTGGTTCAAGCTCACCAGCTGCTCCTTGGAAACCCTATACAGGGTCGCTATAAGTCTGAACCGACTCAACAAAACTTAGCAACAACAACAATGCAATGGCTGGAACCGCGGATTGCTTTGGCAGGGCCAAACTAAATGATTTCATGGGCCTTACATGGCCTGTGGGCTGGATGTTCCCCATCCCTACCTTAAAGTAATTGTAATTTATATTAATTTGCCTTAAGTTTCCTTGAAAGTAAATGGGTGGGACAAGTGGTGGCCACGCTTCCCTGACCCAACAGCACAGGTGCGGGGGCTCTGGTAGTGGGTGGACAGTGTGACACAGGGGGGACCCCACCTGGTGGACAGATGGCCCTTGGGCAAACAAAAGACTTTAGCCCCCAACATTGTGGACTTGCTTTTTTAAAGGGTTGCTGGGGAGTTTTGCGTGTTTTGGTCCTGCGCTCAGCTCCCTCTCTGGGACGGCACCCTGCACCACTGCGGACCTTAGAACAAAGGGCCTGAGCAGACCGGTTTGGAGGGCGGGCACGCACGGAGAGCTGGCGGGGCCACAGGGACTGGCACAGTCCTTCGTGAGGGGTGGGGGGCCTCATTGCCACGGGAGGCATTGCCTACTTGAATGTAGGGTGGCCCGGGTGCCCACGGCACAGGGAGACAGAGAGAGGCATTTTTTGATAACCTCAGACAGGGATGCCATCAGCCGCCATCTACTAATCCTGCCCTGCACCCCCTCTGCCTAGGCTAGCCCTCTGCCCAAACTCTGAGGCTCAGGCCCGGCCATCAAGGCACAAGCGGAGACGCTTTGAGGTGGTTTTTACCACCAGTGACAAGGCAATCCTGTTGTGGCTCTGCGCGTTAAGGGACCAAACTGCAGGGCCTTTTGAGCTGCAAGGTCGGAGGTTCGGGCCCACCAGCTGCTCCTTAGAAATCCAATACATGTTTTTGTTTTTGTTTTGCTCTGCGGGTTAAGGGACCAGACTGCAGAGCCTTTTGAACTGCAAGGTTGGTGGTTCGCACCCACCAGCGGCTCCTTAGAAACCCTATAACGGGCCTTTTTTTTTTTTCTCTTTATTTTTGTGTGTGTGACTAGAGATTGCCTTATTTAATCTC
>NW_006408752.1:1658584-1666092 GCF_000296735.1 Chrysochloris asiatica
TGTTCCTCTTTTGAAAATATGATAGAAAACACTTATTCAACAGATTATTTCCTGAGCACCTACCACAGGCCAGACACTGTTTTGATTGCTTAGGGCACACGAATGAACAAACATGAATCCCTAACTTCATGGAGGAGTCCTGGTTTGGCACTATAGGATAAACACTAAAACAGCAAGGTCAGTAAAACCGTAAGGTCGGTGGCTCAAATTCTCTAGCCTCTCCTCAGAAACCCTATACAGGATCGCTATGAGTTGAAACCAACTTGACAACATTTAACAACAACAACAACAACTTTATGGAACTTGCATGGTAGTGATGGAAAGGCAGGCCAATAAGCAATAGGCATAATAAAATGAGTAAATTATAAGTTATAATTGATAAATGGTATGTAAAAAGATAAGAGAGGGTTGCTGGCTGCAGTGTCTAGTTACGGTTATTAGGGTAGGCCTTGCTGAAGAGGTGACATTTCAACAAATGCCTGAAGCAAATAAGAAAGCAAACCAAGTGGATTATCTGGGGGGAAAGCATCCGAGGCAGAGGGAGAAGGATCAATAGGCGCTACAGTGATGTGTCCCTGGTGTATTCAAGGAAATATACAGAAACCAATCTGACCACAGAGGAGGCTGGGAAGGTAGGAGAGGAGGACAAGTTCACAGGAGTAGGCTAGAGATCATACTACGACTGTAGACCCCTATTAGGACTTTAAAAACGAGATTTCATATGAAAACTTGCAAAACTCAATGAAGATAGGGATTAATTATCAATTATATTATAGAAGTTCTCACTGGAGAACTTTCTTGAATAGCGTTTTAAATTTCTTCCATTTATAAAAATTTAATTTATAAAGATGACTTTTCAATAATTTAACTCCTAAACAAAGTGAAAATCCATGGGAACTTAAAACTATGCATTTTAGAGTAAAATATTATAGTAAACCCACGTTTCTGTATGTCTTCCCAACTCAGAGCAATTATTCCTTCTCTAGGAGATACCCCTAACTCATAGTGGTGGGCCAAAGTAACCAGTTGGTTAGACTTTTTGTTCCCAGGTGCGAGACCACAGCTGGGCCAATGAGATCACAGCTGGGAATTTGCAATTTGAGCAGAGAGACAAGTGGCTAGGAGTTGGGATCCATAGCCCATTAACATCGGAGATGTTGAGGGAGAGCCTTAAACTCCGGCTGCTGATGTACACAAAGAATGCCCGCTCCTACCGTTTCCCAAGTCATGGCTTTCAACTCTTCCTCAGATTCTGCATATTATCAATCTTTCTCATATATTTCATATTTACTCATTTCTTTGTGTGTAAACGCAGCTGTGACTTGCAATCAAAAACAAAACCCACAAAACAAAACATTAAACACTACAGTCCCTCTTCAGTTTTCACATATATCCATTTCTTTGGTAGATGTGGCCATTGATTAATATTTATTACCATTCACTGAGACAAATTCTATAACATTTTACAAACTATACTAAAAAAAGTCAACATAAACTTGATTTATAAAGAATACAAACTAATCCTTCTGCATGTGCTAAATAATATGCTGAAGGTTCATTGAAAGAATCTTTATTGAGGATAGATTGTACATAATGTTGACTTAAGGAATGAAACTGAAAAGATGACAGAGACAGCCATAGTCACAGTCTAGCCTTTGCCCTTAGGCCCCAGCAAGAGAGTTAGGAAAGCAATAATTACAATAAATGTGGTAAGAAGTGGTAAACATAGACACAAAGAGTTTGTATGCAGCACCTGGACAAGAGTCTAGGCACTGGAGAACATGCAGAAAGTGGCAGCTTTGCTGCATGACCTCATTGTAATTAAATGGAGTCCTGGTGTGGCGTTGTAGGATAAAGTAGTGGACTGAAAGATCGGTTTGAACCGAAGGTCAGAGTTTTAAACTTACTCCTAGGAAACCCTACAGAGGGTTGCTGTGAGGTGGAACTGACTTGACAGCACTTAACTATGACAACAACTGTTTAAACAGCATCAAGAGTAGAAAAAGATCTGGTCTCGGGTGGAGTCTGGACAATCAGGAAATGGTCTTCTTTCTGGAGCGGGCCTTGAGTAGCATGGGCTCTAATCAGGGTCAGAACCAGTCTACTGACAGTCCTCACTTGCATGGTAGTTGGTGCCATCAAGTCGGTACCGACTCATAGCGACCCTATGCACAACATAACTAAACACTGCCTGATCCTGGGCCAACCTCACAATTGTTGCTATGCTTGAGCCCACTGATGTTGCCACTTTGTCAATCCATCTCGCAGGGGGTCTTCCTCTTTTTCTCTGACCCTCCACCTTACCAAACATGATATCCTTCTCCAGTGACTGGTCCCTCTTGACAATGTGTCCGAAGTATGAGAGACGAGGCTTGGCCATTCTGACCTCCCAGGAGCACTCTGGCTGCACTTCTTCCAACACAGAGCTGTTGGTTCTTTTGGAAGCCCGTGGCACTTTCAATATTCTCCTCCAACACCATAACTCAAAAGCATCAATTGTTCCACGGTCTTCCTTATTCACTGTCCAGCTTTGGCATGCATATGAGGTTATTGAAAATACCATGGCTTGGGTAAGGCACACCTTAGTCTTTAAACTGACATCTTTGCTCTTCAACACTTTAAAAAGGTCTTGTGCAGCTGATTTGTCTAATGCAATGCGTCACTTGACTTCTTGACTACTGCTTCCATGAGTGTTGATGGTTGATCTGAGAACAGTGAAATCTTTGACAACATCAATCTTTTCTCCGTTTATAAGAATGTTGTTTATTGGTCCAGTGGTGAGGATTTTTGTTTTCTTTACATTGAGAAGCAATCCATACCAAAGGCTGTGCTCTTTGATCTTCATCAGTAGCTATTTTAAGTGCTCTTCACTTTCAGCAAGCCAGACCATAAAATGACTCTGCTGAGCGATCTTAATAACCCACGGGAAACATTATGATTGGTTTGTGACCTTTCAGATTTTTTGTCAAAACATTAAAATCTCTTGTCAGTAATGAGTTTGTCATCAACTGTATGTCATTGAGTTGATTCTAACATAAAGATCCTCTAGTACAGACTAGAATTGCCCAGAAGGATTTTCTAGACTGTAATCTTTGTGGATGACTGTTCTTTTCTCTCTCAGAGCAGCAGGTGGATTCTAACTACTTGCCTCAGTTAGCAGCCAAACACCTGAACATTGTGCAACCAGGGCTCCTTTGTGAGCTTATAGATGTTACGGACTGAATCACGTCTCTCGAAACTATGTGTTGTAAATCCTAATCTCTATGCCTGGTGGCATAGTGGCTTATGCATTGAGCTGCAAACTGCAAGATCAGCAGTTCAAATCCACCAGATGCTTCTCAGGAGAAAGAGGAGGCTTTTGGGTCCTATAAAGGTTTGTTGTTGCATTGTTGTGTGTCGTTGAGTCAGTTCCGACCCATGTGACTCTATATAGGGTTTCTGAGGAGCAGCTGGTGAGCTTGAACCACCAAACCTGTGGTTCAAGACGACTTTGCAGTCCAGCGCATTAACCCACAGCGCCACACCAGGACTCCCTACATAGGGTTGCAATGAATTGGAATCAACTATATGACAGTGGGTTTGGGTGGGAGGTTTCTGTGCCTGTGGTTAATATTCTCATTTGGGAATGAATTATCTTTGCTATATTACTGAGGCAGGATGAGTGTAGGGTGTGTCTTGAGTCAAAAAATTTTTTGAGCTATCAAAAAGATTAAACAAGCAAGCAAGTGAGCAGAGAAGGGGCCACACCACAGGAAAATCACCAAGGAACAAGAACCTTCCCCTAGAGCCACCACAGAGGCTGCTATTTTGGACTTCTAGCTTTCCTGTGAGAAAATATTTTTGTTAAAGCCAACCACTTGTGGTATTTTTTGGTCTAGCAGCACTAGATAACTAAGACATTAGGAAAATGGGGAAAAAACAGTAAAACTAATATTTATTGTTTGAAACGTTAGAAACATTGAAAATGAAAATGTTTTATTTCGGTTTAAAATATTTATCAAGAGCAGTTTATGCCTTGCTTGCCTTCTTCGTCTAGTCATCGGAGTTATAGTACAGAACAAGCACTTTTGATACCTTGGCAAGTTGTCAGTCCGTCATGTGAATCTGCTTCCAATCGTCTGTCCTCCATGTTTTCAATGTTGTGAAATATTCTCCAAGAATTCATTTCATGAATGTGAAGGTTTTTGCTGATATCATTTCCACTAGGACATCGTCATCTCTTTTATCATAACCACTTGCCTCATTCTCATCATTAAGCTTTCTATCTCTAACTTCCTCTGGCTGGAAATCTAGACTCTCTGAAAGGTGGCAGCGGCAGCAATCCCCAGGCTGCTATTTCTTCTACAACTCCAATTTCATTCCCCTTCAGTATCACTTTTCATTTCTGGCTGTTGGCTAATTCACACTTTGAATTGTAAAATGTCATGTGGGTTTATTGCTGAGCTACAAGGAGGCAACACAACTCCATGTTTTGCTGTCTGTGCTTAACCTGAATTACAGACAGGTAGAAACTGATCACCAAGACTTTGAAAGAGTGACATGATTGGTCACTGATCCTGATGCACAAATGCTACTGACACAGTCACTCATAGCCTGGAGAAATAAAGGCAGAGTTTATACTTCATACAATTACTTACAGTGAGTAAACTGTGGCAACTGAACTTTAATCCACATTGTTAGAGATCTGGTGCTATTGAACCAAATCGTGATAATGGAATTTTGTGCATTTTGGAACTGTTCAAAGCAAGGGCTGTCTATCTCCAAGCTACACCTTTATGACACCATGGAACTTAATTCAGCTTTCATCCTGAGCTAAAATGAAGTAGTAAGGGCTGACACAGAGAAGGGTCAAGAGAATAAGGTGGTGGGGGTGGGTCTGGTGTGAGAGGCTACAGGGGGCTAACACAGGGACTGTGGTGGATGGGAGGGTACCAGTCACATGACAGAAACAGGGGCTGTGACACTCGGGACTTCTCAGAACAGGAATGCACTTTAGGGATGACCCATCCAAGCACCTTTTAACAGATGAGGGCAATAACTTCCCCAAAGCAGAGCAGTGGCAAAGCTGGGACCCACACTACGCAGACAGATCCCACCTTACCAATCTTTCTACAGCTCCATCTGATATCCTTTTCTGTACTAGAAATCCTCAAAATCTCTCTTTTTACAAGCTTCATACAAAAAGCACTAACAAAATAATTTTTTGTGTGGATAGCAATAATGTGTCTTTTATAAATTAGCAAGAGACTGTTTTCTGTGGTGAAGGCTGCTTAACGCAAAAGATGAAAAGAAACGTAACTTTTCCTTACACTGAAGGAAGATAATCTAAGTGTTCATTATTATTATTAGTGTTCTAAGTTTAAGTGTGTCTATGCCATGACAGATGGATCATCAACATATAATGTTGTTGTTAAGTGTCATCAAGTCAGTTCTGACTCACAGTGACCCTGTATAGGATTTTGAAGGAGCAGCTGGTGAGCCTGAACAGCTGATCTTGAGGTTCATACTAACCTTGCAGTCCAGTGCACTAACCTGCAGCACCACACAACCTCCAATTTTCAGAATACTCTGGTATAAGGAAAAAAGTAAGGAGCATGTAGAGTAAACTACACACTCACACACATACACACACAGAGACCATACAAACTAAACTGTATCCACATAATACTAAACAAGTGGCTAATGTGATCAGAGGAGAGGGATAGTACATTTGAGGGAAAAGTGGATTGAGAGCTTTCGATAAATGTCCCTATGGAAGCAATACTAATGTTGTTGTTGTTGTCAGGTGCCATCGAGTTGGAACCGACTCATAGCGACCCCATGCACAGCAGAACGAAACAATGTCCGATCCTGGGCCAACCTCACTACCGCTGCCACACTTGACACCATCAATGATGCCACCTGGCCGATCCATCTCGTTGGGGGTCTTCCTCTTTTTCTCTGACCCTCCACCTTACCCAGCATGACATCCTTCTCCAGCGACTGTTCCCTCCGGACAATATGTCCAAAGTATGAGAGACGAAGCTTAGCCATCCTGGCCTCCAAGGAGCACTCTGGTTGCACTTCTTCCAAAACAGATCTATTGGTTCTTTTGGCTGTCCATGGCACTTTCAGTATTCTCCTCCAACACCACAACTCAAAGGCATCAATTCTTCTATGATCTTCCTTATTCAATACCAATAGCAGCTACATTTTGATGAGAATTTTCTAAAGTTCAGTGATTACAGTGAAAGTACTTTAAAGATCATTTAATAGCCTTGATAAAACTCTTTGGGGTATCTATTATCCCCATACTACAGACACAGAAACTAAGGGTCAACTCCTGGAACTGAATGCAACCCACCCCTGGGGATCAACTTAGAGATAAACAAAAAATAGGCCTATATAGTGAATAATAACATCAGGGAGGAAGAGACTTCTGCTAGGAACAATCAACCATACAAGATGAAAGGGATGGCATCTGCCCCAAGCAAAATGCGGAAGGCAGGAAGGGACAGGAACTGAGGATGAATACAAGCAGAAGACAGGAAGGAAGTGAGAAAAGTGTTGTTTCACTGTAGGGATAGTAGCTAATGTCATGAAACAAAACGTGTATAAATTATTGAATGGGAAACTATAACTTGCTCTGTAAACTTTCATCCAAACCACAAGTTTAAAAAAATTAATAAAAGAATGGTTAAAAGACTTTTCCAGAGAACAAACAAGATGGCGGAGAGGGTGGAAGTGCAGTGAGGAGCTCCGCCAGCAACAACACAGAATACTGGACCAAGCAAGGCTCAGAGGATGGTGCTAGAACTCTGAACCACACATAAAGGAACATTTAGAAGGTTGGAAGGTTTAAAGCTAGGGGAATTTGTAGCAGAAGCAAGAAATCCATTGCTTTCTAATTCAAGATGCACAGCTGCTCCCAGAGCTGCCATCTTGGGAGAGACCAAGTGGAAGAAGGATCAGAGCAGCCATGGACTCCTAAGAGAACTGCGGAGATAAAGGTGTGGACATTCCTAGTTTTTGGTATCTATTCATTGGTCACTTGCTGTCTGTGCACCTCCATTCTGGAGACTAGAGGGGGTGCCTGAGTGAGTGGACACCCCACCCCTACCCACAGAGGGTTCTACTACACATGCTCACAGATCTCCTGGAAATCTAAAGTGACAGTTTCCACTTAAAACCAAACGGCAGTACAAACCAGCAACAGCCAGCCCTGAACTTTTTATCACTAGGAATAAGGCCTGAACGGGGATTGTGGAGCAGGACAGGCAGACTAAAGAGGAAATAGGATGAAAAATAAATCCTGAGTTACATCACAACGACCAACAGCGGCATCTTGAAATTTCTTAGGAAGAACAGTGAAAATGGAAGCCTATCTCCTGATCACATCTACCTGGAAGCAATCAGAAAACATAAAAAATACCAAAATACACACCCATCTAAGTATTAAAGCCACAGATAACTCCTGAATATACCCAAAAAACAGAAGCAGATGACCATATCAGCACATGTCCAGAAAC
>NW_006408752.1:1667805-1668813 GCF_000296735.1 Chrysochloris asiatica
TAGAATGACAGAAGATACGTCTTCCAAAAAGATCATCAGGAAAAACTCAAAACAAAAATGTCAGTATGACTGTCTACTACAAGAATAAGCAAGCTGTTTGCCAGGAAGCCATCAAGGCAAGCAATCAAGTTCCTTCAGGTCAACCCTCCGACCCCCCCGTCTAAGACTGAAACTCAAAGGGTACACACAAACAGGCATATATAAGCTTGCTGGTGACCACATTGGTCTACTGGTGAGTGGAAGAGGGGGAAAGGAAGCAATGAAGAAATGGGCTGAGTTCAACCACAGTCCATTGACTCCCGTTGACCTCGAGAGGAAAGAGAGAAGAAGAAGGGCTGGTTGGTTTAAAGTGTGGTGAGACCTGAGGCCACTTGAGCCCATGGAAAAAGATATAGCCACAGAGGGCTAGAGCTGAGAGTGAAGCATCCAGCTGATATGAAGTGAGGGGAGATGCACAAGAACACCCAAACTTGCAGACAGTACACATTTGACCTAGCCTTGATGGTTTTAAAATCAGAACTTGACTAGAGTAAGATTAGAAAAAAAAAATTTGTTGTTGTTGATAAAGCAAACAAGGGTAAATTGCTACAATTAGATGAACTCATGGAGGTAGTAACTCTTAACAGAGAGGGAGGGAGTCTTCACATCAAGTATCAATGCTATTCCATCTATACATAGGGTCGATAGGGACAGGCAACTTAGACATTGGCTACCTAAAAAGCGGAGGCAATAAAGGCACGAAGTGACTGGCTTAAAAGGTTTCAAGAGGGAGTTTAGTTTAAGAGTGTGTGTGTGGGGGAAAAAGAGTCCCCACTGAATAGTTTTCATCTTGTCTAGATGTTGTTTTTAGGTGCCATCAAGTTGGTACCGACCCATAGCGACCTTATGCACAACAGAACGAAACACTGCCCAATCCTGGACCAACCGCACTACTGCTGCCACACTTGAGTCCATCAATGCTGCCACCTGGCCACTCCATCTCATTGGGGGTCTTCCTCTTTTTCTCTG
>NW_006408752.1:1671763-1672367 GCF_000296735.1 Chrysochloris asiatica
CAACTCTTGTACCTCCTCATTTCTTCCATTTGCTTTAGCATCTCTATGCTATAGAGCAAGTTTCAGCGTCTCTTCTAACAACCATTTTGACCTTGTTCTTCTTTCTTGTCTTCTTAATGACTTTTTGCTTTCTTCATGTATGATGTTCTTGATGTCATCCCACAACTATTCTGGTCTTTGGTCTTCAGTGTTGAATATATCAAAAGTGTTCAGATGATCTATAAATTCAGGTGGGATATATTCAAGGTCATATTTTACCTCTCATGGACTTGTTTTCATTTTCAGCTTCAGTTTGAATTTGCAAATTAGTAATTGATGGTCTGTCTGGTCCACAGTCTTCCCCTGGCCTTGATTTCACTGATGATATGAAGCTTTTCCATTGTCTCTTTTCACAGATGTAATCAGTTTGATTTCTATGTATTCCAGCTGGTGAGGTCCATGTGTATAGTCGTATCTTATGCTGTCTAAAGAAGGTATTTGAAATGAACAAATCATTGATTTTGCACAATTCTCTCATGCGTTCTCCAGCATCATTTCTATCACCAATGACATATTTTCCAACTACTGGTCCTTCCTCTTTGCTCCCAACCTTTGCATTCCAATC
>NW_006408752.1:1673363-1678030 GCF_000296735.1 Chrysochloris asiatica
TGAGGACTCTAGATTCATGGGGAGAGAGGGTCTAAGAGATGGTAACTAGGAGGCAGACTTGCAGAATGTGCCCATTGGAGGTGTAAATTACTATATATGCCTGAGTGGTTTTTTTTTTGTTTTGTTTTAAAAAGCTAAAGTGAATAGAAATACTGTTAACTGATGGTACATGGAGGGGATTCACTGTAATGAAACAAGGTGTTATGATTTGTTTAATGTAAAATTAATGATCTGCCCTGTAAACTTTCACTCAATCCATAATTAAAACCTTAAAACAAACAAAAAAAACAAACAAAAACTTGTCCAAATATTGGACCCAAATTCCGTACAACTGTTTGGTTCCATGAAGCTGACTAGGCTGGGTGAAGGATACAGTGTTTAACAGCAGCTGTCAGACAACAGGAAGGATGATATTGACTGTAGAGAGATACCAAATCTGAACACTGCTATCACTCAGTCATTTCAGTTAGTGTGAAGATCACCTCCACAGAAAGCCACATGATCACAAATAGATCAAATCCCCAGTATATAACGATTCCAGGAAAGTCTATGCTCATACAATGTGGGAGAATATGTTTTGAAGGGAGGTGCTGGTTTGTGTGGAAACGGCTTAGACCACAGCTGTGAGGACCCTTCTCCAAGTCCAGTTGGAAAGCCCAGTGTGAAGGGAGTGGGGTTATTTCTCTCCAAAGAGAAGCACATCAATTCAACCACTGGGGAAGTAAAAGTGCTTAAGGCACTCGGAGACAAAAGACCACTTGATTTTTCAGATTATATCATTCTGATATGATTCTATGGCCTCAAAACATTTCCCCTACTTTGGATTTTCTTGCCAAGAATGGAAAATATGACTTTCACTGAGTCATATCCATTCACCCAGTAGAGATATCCTTGAGCATGCTACTCTGTACTTCCCTTCAGGGCTTGTAAGCATCCCACTCCTGATATTCCTCCTACCTGCTCAGGGTAGAGACTGGGGGCCCTGTAAAACATCCTGACATGGAAACCATCTCCCCTGTGAACTCACACATGTACCCTCAAGAAGGAACTACATCCTGAAATACCCTTAACAAAAGCTAAGGGCTCTGACTGATGTACTTAATTAACATTTTTTGCATTCCCGTGAAATAACAGAATAGATATTTTTCTCCAAGGGAGAGGAAGGGACTTGGGAATAAAACAAATGAAGCCACTAGGCAGAGCTCATGTTTTAAAAGACAGTTTAGCACATTACTAGCAGAAGTGAAATGCCCCCTGAAGTTAGAGTGTGACAAGCAGTAATACCCACCTGTGTGGATTCTGGAACATTTTTACATTCCTGGCAGCAATACCATGAAGCCTTAGACATAACAGGTGCTCAAAAGATTCTCACTGATTGGAGCAGTGAGTAAAACTAGGTTTGAATGGGTTTTTCAAACAGTAAATGCATCCCTGGTTCTAAGTTGGTGCAAAAATGTGCTACCAACCATTCCAGCCCACAGTATCCTGTAACTCAGTGGGGTTCAATAATTCATTGCAATGGCCAATCAAAACTCAAGACTCCATACTCACAGTAATGGGGCTTATTAGGGAAGTGAACAAACTAAAATTCTGGATCAGAAATGCTCAGGTTACAGTTCCACCTTTCAGGACAGCCTCTCCTCAGTCATGCCACAAGCAGGCTTCTTTCTAGTCCTCAGCCCTGTTGCCTAGCCTCTGCCATGTGACAATGTTACAAAGCTCTTTGTAACATCCTTGGGGCTGCTGATAAATGCCCCCAAGGATGCTCTACTCTACCATACACCTCAACCTGAAGGCATTTGACTCTAGCTCTGTGGGTCAGCAAACCTTGCTTCCACGGTTAAGTGCCTGGACACACCCCACTCTGTGTGCAAACCTTGACTTAATCCCTGATCCCTGGGCTGGGAACTCCATTCCTCTGTGTCGTGCTCTGGCTCTTAGTTCTTCTTCTGCGGCGCCACTGCGGCTTCTTGTGTCACATCTTTCTGGCCCTCGGTCAAGGAAGGTCAAGGAACAGAAATCTCAGGGTCCAAAGGACATGCTCCACTCCTGGCTCTTCCTTGTTGGTAGTGAGATTCCCCCTCTGCTTCTGAGATGGCCCATTTTATGCCCAGCAAGATGGTCATATCGATAAATCACAACTAGCCTGTTAACAATCTCTCTCATTTGAACCCTATAATCCATCAGCATCTTCCCCCACCTTCTCTTGCCCAGACCTACAAGAAAAAGTCATTTGATGGGAGCTTACAAACTATGGCTCAAAGAGACATTAAATCATTCAATGTACCATAGTTGGGTCCATTATATTTTTTGTCCAATATTTTTTCAAGGAAATCTAATACATGAAATTCACCAAGCAGGCGACAGTGAGTAAGCCTTCATTTGGCTTTGAAGACAGAGTAGTCACTTAAGAATCCTATAATCTTCCAGCAAAGATGGTGCTTTGATGCATTCCTCTGTTTCAAATACAGTAACCTCAGAATTTAAAATATATTGTTGTTAAGTGCCATCAAGTCGGTTCTGACTCATTGGAAGCCTCTATGGGGTTACAAGCAGAAGCTAGTATGTTTGAACTTGTGCTGACCTTGGGGTTCATAGTCCAGTGCTGATCCTACAGTGCCACATCAGGAGTACATGTTAAAATATAAATCCCCTCCCCCAAAACAGAGCAAGATCCATACACAAAACAGGTCTATATTGTTGTTAAGTACCACTGAGATGATTCCAACTCATAGCGACCTGTATATGGTTTCCAAGGATACAAATCTTGTGAGAGCAGAAAGCCTCACCCTAATTCCCCAGAGTGTATGATGGGATCAAACTGGTGACCCTGTGGTTAGCAATGTTTATCCTACAGAGCCACCATGCTTCAGGTCTTTATTGTTGTTACTGTTGTTAAGTGCTGTTGAGTTGGTTCTGACCCGTAGCGACCCTGTACAGGGTTTCCAAGGAGCGGCTGGTGAGCCTGAACTGCCAACCTTGAGGTTCAAACTAACTTTGCAGTACAGTGCATGAACCCACAGCACCACACCAGGACTCCAAGCCTTTATTAGTCCTACTATACCTGGGATCACCACTGGTATGTCTACCAGTTTGTCATACTGCGATGGTTTGAGTACTGCTGTGAAGGTCATTAAAAAGCCAAGAAAGAAAGAAAAGACCAAAATGGATGTCAGAAGACACTCTTGAGACTTGCTTTTGAACATAGAAAAGCTAAAGTGAATGGAAGAAATGAGGAGGGAAAAGAGCTTACAGAAAAATTTAAATGGTAGCTCAAGAAGACAAAGTATTATAATGAAATGTACAAAAACTACAGTTAGAAAACCAATAGGGAAGAGCCCACTCAGCATTTCTCAAGCTGAAAGAACTGAAGAAAAACTCACACCTCGACTTGAAATATTGAAGGAGTCTATGGCCAAAATGGAGTCCTAGTGAAGCACTGCAGGATAATGTGCTGGAACACAATGAGGCTTTGAACCACAAGATAGGAAGCTCAAACTCACCAGCTGTTCTTTGGAAACCCTATACAAGGTCGCTATGACTTGGAACCAACAATGTCATTTAACAACAACAATATGAGCAAAATAATGAATGACACAGAAAGCATCAAAAGAAGATGGAAGGAATACAAAGTCATTGTAACAAAAGGAAATGGTCCATGTTCAACCATTTCAAGAGGTAGCGTATGATCAAGAACAAATGGACTGAAGGAAGAAGTTCAAGCTTCAGGAATTGATGGGAAAAAAATAGAAATCTTTCAATAAACATTGGATGTGCTCACTCATCTATGCAAGGAAATTTGGAAGACAGCTACCTGACCAATTTATTGGAAGAGATCTATATTTGTGCTCATTCCAAAGAGAGGTGACCCAATGGAATGCAGAAATCATCTAAAATCATATTATTATTACATAAAAGTAAAATTTTGCTGAACATAATTCAAAAATGGTTACAACAGTACATCCACAGAGAACTGCTAGAAATTCAAGTCTGATGCAGAAGAGAATGTGGAACTAGTGATATAGTTGCTGCTGTCAGATGGATCTTGGCTGAAAGCAGAAAATACTAGAAGCATGTCTACTTGTGCTTTATTGAGTATGCAAAACCTTTCAACTATGTAGATAATGACAAGCTATGGGTAACACAGAGAAGAATGGGTACTCCAGAACAGTTATGCTCATGAGGAACCTGGACATAGACCAAGGGGCCGTTGTTAGAACAGAACAAGGGGGTACTAAATGGTTTAAAATCAGGAAAGGTGTGCACCAGAGATGGAACCTTTCACAATACTTATTCCATCTGTATATGAAGTCAATATTCTGAGAAACTGATTATATGAAGGAGAGTGTGGCATCAGAATTGGAGGAAGATTCATTAGTAACCTGCAATATGCAGGTGAAACAACCTTGCTTGCTCAAAGTGACAAGGACGTAAAATACTGATGAAGATCAGAAACTACATACAGCCTTTAGTATGGATTGCAACTCAATGTAAAGAACAAAAGTCCTCATCACTGGACCAATAATTGACATCATGATAAATGGAGAAAAGATTGAAGTTGCCAAAGACTTCATTTTGCTTGGATCTGCAACCAACACTCATGGAAGCAGCAGTCAAGAAATCACATGATGATAAATGTGCTGCAAAAGACCTCTTTTAAAGTGTTA
>NW_006408752.1:1678560-1679531 GCF_000296735.1 Chrysochloris asiatica
GTACCAACTCGATAGCACCTAACAACAACAACAAATCAGGAGGGACAAGTCCTTGGAGAGGACATCATGCTTGGTAAAGTGGAGGGTCAGCAAAAAAGAGATAACCCCCCTGCCAACCACATAAAGTAATGCAGTGGCAGCAACTGTGAGGATGGCACAGAACGGACAGTGTTCTGTTCTGCTGTGCATAAGGCCGCTATGAGTGGGAACCAATTCGATGATACCTATCTGCAACAATGATATCTGTAATCTTCAATAGTTGACCTTTCAGTCTCTCTTGAATCTATCAGCCCCAATAACTGCACTTAATTTTCTCTAGTGGTTTTCAACCTTAACTAAATATAAGAATCACTTGGAGCATTTTTATGACTCATGATGACTAGCCAACTTCATTAAACTCAATAATTTATTATTCAACCATCTGTAGTTTTAATGGCTTCCCAGGTGAATCAGATGTGCAGCCAAGGTGAAGAACCACGGCTCTATAACCCAGACCTCATAGGTCATCACTTTAACACTTTCTAGCAACACCTCCACTTCCTCATTCTTTTCTCCTCCCCATGTGCTTACTAAAAACTCCAGCCCAAAGCTTCTTAAAGTTGAAGAAAACCTGTCAGCTTTCTCCAGAGGGTGAGTCTTAGATAAGACAGACTAGACTGGTACTAACATGCTGGGATTTAAAGAATTCCAGGAATCCACCATTCAAGGAGCTCTGGTAGCGTAGTGGTTATGAGTAGGGTTGTTAACCTCAAGGTCAGCAGTTCTAAACTACCAGCCATTTCATGGGAGAAAGATGAGGCTTTCTGCTCCTGTAAAGAAACCCTATACAGGGTCACTATGAGTCAGAACAGACTCCACAGCACATAACCACCACTACCACCAGTCAGGAGTCATTCCTTTAAGACACACATTGACTTCTTTAAGCAACTCTCTTATTCAATGCATATCTCATTAAGAAATTAATATGTATA
>NW_006408752.1:1682506-1683545 GCF_000296735.1 Chrysochloris asiatica
ATTTATCCTCAAAAAGAACATTTCAAAATCTATCTTGAAGTACAATCCTGTCTGTGACAGGATAGTATCTATATAGCTTCAAGGAATACAAATTAATACAACTATTATTCAAATTTACCCACCAACTACCAAAGACAATGAGGAAGAAACTGAAGAATTCTACCAAATTCTTCAGTCTGAAATTGATCAAATATGCACTCAAGATATAGTGATAATTACTGGTGATTGGAATACAAAACTTAGGAATGAACAGGAAAGATCAGTAATTAGAAAATATGGTTTTGGTGACAGAAATGAAGCTGGAGATGCATGACACAAATGACTTTTTTCTCAACAACATAAACCTGGACCTGGCCAGATGGAATACACAGGAATCATATTGACTATATACGTGCGAAGTGATGATGCAGAAACTCAATGTCATCAGTCAAAACATGTCCAGGGGCAGACTGTGGAAAAGACCACCAATTGTTCATATCCAAGTTCAGACTAAAACTGAAAAAAATTAAAACAAGTCCATGAGAGCCACAATATGACCTTGAGTATATCCTACCTGAATTTACAGACTATCTCAAGAAAAGATTTGACACATTGAACACTAATGACAGACAAGAAAAGTTGTGGGATGACATCAAGAACAAGCATCCATGGAAAAGCAAAAAGTCATTAAAAAGACAGGAAGGAAAGAAAAGACCAAAGTGGATGTCAGAATTGTCTCTGGAGCTTGTTACTGAGTGAAAAGAAGCTAAAACAAATGGGAGAAATGATGAAGTAAATGATCTGAACAAAAAATTTCAAGAAGATAAAGTAAAGTACTATAATAAAATGTACAAAGACCTGGAATTAGAAAACCAAAGGAAGAGCATGCTCAGCATATCTCAACTTGAAAGAACTAAAGAAAAATAATGAAGTTTCAATATTGAAGGATTCTATGGGCAAACTGGGCTCCTGGTGGGTGCTGTAGGGTAAGCACTGGACTGTTAACCATAAGGTCGGTGCTTCAAACCCACTAGCTGTTCCTCAGACACCCTATACATGG
>NW_006408752.1:1684075-1686454 GCF_000296735.1 Chrysochloris asiatica
TATCATTGCTGAAATCAGATGGATCTTGGCTGAAAACAGAGAATAACAGAAAGATGTTCACTTGTGTTTTACTGACTATGCAAACACAATTAACTGTGTGGATTATATGGCAAACATTGCAAAGAATGCGTAATCCAGAAAACTTAATTGTTTTCATGAAGAACCTGTACGTAAACCAAGAAGCAGTTGTTCTGACAGAACAAAGGGATATTGAATGACTTAAAATCAGCAAAGGTGTACACCAACGTTGCATCCTTTTACCATATTATTCAGTCTGTATGCTGAGCAAATAATCCTAGAAGCTGAATTGTCTGAAGAAGAAGATAAAGAGGAAGATTCATTAACAACCTGAAATATGCACAGGGCAGACATGTATATCAATGGAACAGAACTGACAGCTCTGTAATAAACCTTGATATTAAGGTTAATTCATTCTTGATAAAGGCACCAACACAATTCAAAGGGAGAAAGAATTGTCTTTTCAACATAAGATCCTGGGACATTTGGATATCCACACACTAAAGAGTAAAACTGGACACCATATACAAAGTTTCCTTAAAATGGGTCACAGACTTGAACATAAGACAGGAAAGTACAAAGGAAGATTTAAAAGAAAACTTGAAAAGTTCAAAAGAAGAAGCAAGGAACACAGTTTTATGATCTTGAATTTGTCAACAGTTTCTTAGTTATGGCAATAAAAACATGAGCAACACAAATAAATAATAGATTAAATGACTTAATTAAGCACTTTGTGCCGTCAACAGGAAACTATCAAAAAAGTGGAAAGATAATCCACAGAATGGGCGTTGCAATTATACACAGTAGCTTCAAAAAGGTAGGAGAGAAATGGAATGAAAAGAAAATGAAAACATTTTACAACTTTTTTGAAGCCCCGTCATGTATCTAATAAGGGTTTAATATGCAGATTATACAAAGACGTTTTATAACTCAAAAATAAAAATAAAAATAAACTGACTTATCATGTTATTTGAACAGATATTTCACCAAAGATGATATTCAAATGGATAATATACAGATGACAAGGTGCAAAGCATCATCAACCACCAGGGAAACACAAATCCAAACCATGAGATATCACTTCACCTCCACCAGGATGGCTATAAGCAATAAGGTAACTAGCAACAAATAGTGGTGAAGATATGGAGAGAGTAATACCCTCACATATTGCTGGTGGGGACAGAAAACAATTTGGAAGTTAAAAATTTCTTATTTATACAGAATTACCACGCAACCCAGTAATCCTACTTACTACTCAATACCTACGATCATTTAAAACATATATCCATGCAAAAACTTACACACAAATGTTTACAGCAGCATTATTCATAATAGCCCCAAAGTGGCTAATAATCAAAATATTCAGCAATTGATGAATGGATAAACACAATGTGGTATTTTCCATACAATGGAATATTATTCAGCAATATAAAAGGAATGAATTGTTGATACATACTTTGTTAATGTTATGTGCCGCCGAGTTGGTTCTAACTCATAGTGACCCTATATAGGATTTCTGAGGAGCAGCTGGTAGGTTTGAACTGCTGACCGTGCAGTTCAAACTGACCTTGGGCATAAGTATACCTTGAAAACATTTGTTGTTGTTGTTGCTATAAGTGCCACTGAGTTGGTTTCAACTCATAGCAACGTTGTATATCTTTGCAGGAGCAAAAAGTCTCAATTTTCTCCTGTGGAATGGCTAGTGGACTCGAACTGGCAACCTTGTGGTTCTCAGTCACCACACTTTCTGGGAACATTATGCTAAGTAAAAAAAGACAGATACAAAAAGACCACACACATATTGTATAATTCCATTTGTAAAAAATATGTCAGAAATAGTTAAATCCATACAGAAAGAACGTAAATTGGTTGCCAGGGACTTGGGGGAGAGAAGAATGGGGAATGATTGCTTATGGGTACAGGGTTTCTTTCTGCAGTGATAAAAACATTCTGAAATCAGGTAGTGGTGATGGTTGCACAACCTAGTGAATATACTCAATTCACTAAAAAAAAGGGTGAATTTTAAGTTATATGGAAAAAATATATCAGTAAAAAAATATCAAGGCCAAGATTTGTCTGTGGTTCTTAGGTGCTGACTTATAGCAACTCTATGCACAACAGAAGGAAACAATGTCAGGTCCTAACCATCTTCACAACTATTAAGTTTGAGCCCATTGCTCCTACTACTGTGTCCATCCATCTTGCTAAGATCTTCCTCTTTCTCGCTGGCCTGCCACTTTACTGAACACAATGTCCTGTTCCAAGGACTGGTCCCTCTTGATAATCCATTAGCAGTGTGAGAGACAAATATTGGCCCCATCCTGGCTTCAAAGGAGCACTTTGGCTGAACTTCTTCCAACA
>NW_006408752.1:1687554-1689007 GCF_000296735.1 Chrysochloris asiatica
TCTTCAGTAAACATTAACTTACATGTGATACTAATGATTTTGGATGATTTTGCATTCTCTTGGGTCACCTTCCTTGGGAATGGGCATAAATACGCATCTGTTCCAATTAGTTGGCTAAGTAATTATCTTCCAAATTTCTTGGTATAGTTGAGTGAGTATGTCCTGCACTACATCAGTTTGTTGAAACATTCCAATTTCTAATCCATCAATTTCTGAAGCCTTGGTTTGCACCAACGTCTTCAGTAGAGCTTGAACTTCTTTCTTTGATGCCACTGGTTCTTGATCATATGCAATCACTTGAAATGGTTGCATATCAACTGATTCTATTTGGTACAAAGCCAAGTTAGTACACAAATACATAAACATGTATCACTGAAGAACGGTTTCAGATGAAAACATCCTAAATAGGTTGTTGCTGTTAAGTGCCATTGAGTCAATTCTGACTCATAGTGACCCTCTAGAGGGGGTCTGAAGAGTGGCTGATGAGCTTGAACCACTGACCTTGCAGTTCAAATCGACCTTGCAGTCCAGCGTATTAACCCAAAGTGCCACACCAGGACTCCATATTCTAAATAGGTAAGACAGGTAAATGCAATACTTAACTCTGAACTGGATTCTAGATTGTTAAAAAAAAAAAAAAAAAATTCCTCTAAAGACATTAATGAATGACCACCATTTGTCTGTCAGTTTGTCGTATTGTGGTGGCTTGTGTTTTGTTGTGATTCCAGAAGCTATGCCACCAGTATTTCAAATACTAGCAGGGTCACCCACGGTCGACAGGTTTCAGATGAGCTTTCAGGCCAAGACAGACTAGGAAGAAGGCAAAATGGATTACTTCCAAATATTTAGTCACTGAAAACCTAATGAACAACAGTGGAAGACTGCTGAATACTGAAACATGATGAAGAGCACCAGAATATTGTCTCTAGATATAGTACCAGAAGAGCCCCTCAGGTTGGAAGGCACTCAAAATACGACAGACGAAGAGTTGCTTCCTCAAAGTAGAGCTGACTATGATGACATGAATTGAGTAAAGCCTTCAGGACCTTCATTTTCTGATGGGGCACAATTCAAAATGAATACAAACAGCTGTGAGTATCCGTTAATAATTGGAACATGGGATGTATGAAATGTGAATCTAGGAAAACTGGATATTGTTGAAAACGAAATGGATTGCATAAACATCAATATCCTAGGCATTAGTGCGCTGAAATGCTCTAGTATTGACCATTTTGAATCTGACAATCACAGGGTTTACTATGCTGGGAATGACAAATTGAGGAGGAATGGTGTCATATTCATCATCAAAAAGAACATATCAAGATCTATCTTAAAGTACAACACTGTCTGTGATAGGATAATATCCACACACCTACAAGGAAGATCAGTTAATGCCATTATTATTCAAATGTATGCACCAACCACTAAAACCAGTTAGGATGAAATTACAAAA
>NW_006408752.1:1689467-1698879 GCF_000296735.1 Chrysochloris asiatica
ATCAGTCAAAACAAGGCCAGGGGCAGATTGTGGAACAGACCCCGTCAATTGCTCATATGCAAATTCAGACTGAAGCTGAAAGTAATGAAAACAAGTCCATGAGAGCCAAAATATGACCGTGAACATTTCCCATCTGAATTAAGAGATCCTCTCAAGAACTTATTTGATGCCTTAGACACTAAAGACTGAAGACCAGAAGAGTTGTGGGATGACATCACGAACATCATACAGCAAAAGGTCATTAAGAAAGCAAAGTTCATTAAGAAGATAAAGGAAAAGACCAAAATGGATGTCAGAAGAGACTCTGAAACTTGCTCTCCAGCGTAGAGATGCTAATACAAATGGAAGAAGTGAGGCGGTACAAGAGCTGAACAGAAAATTTCAAAGGGTAGCTCGAGAAGGCAAATTCAAATATTGCAACAAAAATGAAAACACCTGGAATTAGACAACCAAAAGGGAAGTGCATACTCAGCATTCCTCAAACTGAGGGAATTGAAGGAAAAAATTCAAGCCTTGACTTGAAATATTGAAGGATTCTAGGGGAAAAATATTGAATGATGCAGAAAGCAACAAAAGAAGATGGAAGGAATATACAATCACTGTGCCAGACAGAGATGGTCGATGTTCAACCATTTAAAGAGGTAACGTATGATCAAGAACCAATGTTAGTGAAAGCAGGGGTCTAATGTGCATTGAAGGCATTGTCAAAGAACAAGGCACTGGGAATTGATAGAATAAAAATTGAAATCTTGAAACAAACTGATGGAGTACTAAAGGTACTCACTCATCTATGCCAAGAAATTTGGAAGACAACTACCTGGCCAACTGACTAGAAGAGATCCAAATCTGTGCCCATTCCAAAGAAAGGTGACCCAATGGAATGCAGAAATCATCAAATGTTATTAATATCCCATGCAAACAAAATTTTGCTAAACATATTTTTTAAATGGCTGCAATCATACATTGACAAAGAACTTCCAGACATTCAAGCCGGATTCCGAAGAGGACGCAGAACAAGGGCTATCATGTCTGACATCAGATGGCTGAAATTGAATACCAAAAAGATGTTTACTTGTGCTTTATTTACTATGCAATGGCTTTCAATTGTGTGGATGATGACAAGCTATGGGCGCATTGAAGAGAATGAGTACTTCAGAACACTTAATTGTGCTCCTGAGGAACCTGTACATAGACCAAGAGGTTCAAACTGAATAAGGGAACAATGAAGGATTTAAAATTAGGAATTTTAAATCTGCACACCAGGGTTGTATTCGTTCACCATATTTATTCAATCTGCACACTGAGCAAATAATCTGAGAAACTGGATTATATAAAGAAAAACATGGCATCAGGATTGGAGGAAGACTCATTAACAACCTATGATATGCTGAAAGCGAAGACTTGAAATAGTTACTGATGAAGATCAAAGACCATAGTCTTCAGTATGGATAGCATCTCAATGTAAAGAAAACAAAAATCCTCACCACTGTACCAATTAATAACATCCATATAAATGGAGAAAAGATTGAAGTTGCCAAGGATTTCATTCTTCTTGGATCAACTATCAACACTCATGGAAGCAGCAGTCAAGAAATCAGATGATATAGTGCATTGGGAAAATTTGCTCCCCAAGACCTCTTTAAAGTGTTCAAGAACAAAGATGTCAGTTTAAGGACTAAGGTGTACCTACCCCAAGCCATGGTATTTTCAATAACCTCACATGCATGCAAAAGTTGGACAGTGAACAAGGAAGACCATAGAAGAACTGATGTATTTGAGTTATGGTGTTGGAGGAGACTATTGAAAGTGCCATGGGCTGCCAGGAGAATAAACCAATCTGTGTTGTAACAAGTACAGCCAGAATGTTTCTTGGAAGCCAGGATGGCCAGACTTTGTCTCTCATACTTTGGATATACTGTCAGGAGGGACCAGTACCTGAAGAAGGATATCATGGCTGGTAAAATGGGGGGTCAGAGAAAAAGAGAAAGAAGAAGACCCTCAACTAGATGGATTGGCACAGTGGCAGAAGCAATGGGCACAAATGTAACAACAATTGTGAGGTTGAAGCAGGTCCACGCAGTGTTTTGTTCTGTTGTGCAATAACAATTAAATTTGAATATGGACTATGGGATTAGATCACAGAATGAATATGAAAATTTCTGATTTTAATCAGAAAAGAGTGTGGCTATGTAAAAGAATGTCTTAGGAAATGTACTAGGAATGTGCAATGAATTACTTAGTGGCTCCATTTGCTATGCACTGGACTCTAAACCACAAGGTCCACAGTTGGAGTCCCCAGGTGCTCCATGGTAGAACACTGAGACTTTCTGCTCCCACAAAGATTTATCCCTTTAGAAACACAATACAGGTTGGCTACGAGTTGGAACTGACTTGACAGCACTTAACAACAACAATGATGGGACATCATGTCTAAAACAGTTCAGAAAGAAAAAAGTGTTTATGTGTGTAGAGAGAGAGCGACAGAAAAAACAAAAATTGTAAGTAAATCAAGTTTTGTAAACATTGGTGAAACTAGGTAAAAGGCATCCATGAGTCCCTGTACTATCTTGCAATTTTTTTGTCTGTAACATTATCCCCAAACAGTGGAATACAAACATGTATTGTTGTTGTTGTTGTTGTTGTTAAGTGCCGTCGAGTCGGTTCCGACCCATAGCAACCCTGTACAGGGTTTCCGAGGGTGTAAATCTTTACGGGAGTAGAAAGCCTCATCTTTCTCGCGCAGAGTGGCTGGTAGTTTCGAACCTCTGACCTTAAGGTTCGCAGCCCGATTCGTAACCACTACGCTACCAGAGCTCTTACCAACATGTATTATGTATCTCTTTATCAGTCTTAGAGGAGTTCAGATTCTAGCTGGGAGAGGTATAGCAGAAAAATCAGAAGACTCAGTGAGGCAAGTTTTAATAAAGAGACTTGCTTACAAATGCATGTGGTTTAAGACAGGGTGTGAGAAGGACTTTCAGTTGGAGTACCCTTAGCCACATCTTTGAAGTAAGACAAATGATGTCACTGAGAAGGTGCTTAGAGCATTTCCTGGCATTCAAACAGTGTGATGTGGACTGGTTACTGCAATTCCTGCAACTATTCTAAGGAAACAAGAGAAGAAAAGGCCTTTTTAAAATGAAAAAAATTCTTAAGAACACATTGTCTGTTTTCAGCATCACCTAATTAGAAATGAAAACCTCTCTGGGGAGCAGCATGGTGTCTGCTGATACTGAAGGCAGAATGATGGATATGGGGAAATGGCATTTGATACTGACAACCACCTTTTTCTAATGTGCCTTCCTAGAAAGCTAAAAAAACCACAATACTCTGACCTCCCTTGCAGTTAGAATTGTTGTTGTTGTTAAGTGCTGTCAAGTCGGTTCTGACTCAGCGACCCTGTATAGGGCTTCCAAGGAGTGGTTGGTGAGCTTGAACCACCAACTTTGCACTGCAAACCGATTTTGCACTCCAGCGCATTAACCCACAGCACCGCACCAGAACATAAATTAGTTTCCCCAGTGATATAAGGGAGGTGGAAGTAAGGCAGGGGTCATGTCCCTTCTTTTGCTGACACCTGAAATTGGGGAGACACTGAGCATCTCTATGGCAGCTCTGCAGACCCCAGTTATTAGTTTGCAAATGCAGACCAAGCAAATGTGTTTAGCTGCTAACAGAAAAAGGTAGGGGATTTAAGTGTATCTGGAAGTGCTTCAGAAGAAAGGCCTGGTGATCTACTTCTGAAAATCAGTCATTAAAAATCCTACAGAGCACAGTTCTCCTCTGACACACATGGATCAGAGTAGTAAACCTGAGGGCAACTTGGTTTGGGGAGGAGAAGGGAAAGAGCAACAGTACTCAGCATCCCAGCATCTAATCACGATGTCATCAATGTCTTAAGGCCTTGCAGCTACTCGGGTAGATGGTTAAATATAATAATATGCATCAATGAAAATGAATAAATTAGAGTTCCATGCTTCCACATGGATAGTTTTCACAAATGATGCTGAATGAAGAAAAATATCTGAATGATATCCACAACAATGCAAATGACATCTGAAAATATCTAAAACAAGAAAGGAGTCCTGGTGTGGCGCTGCAGGATAATGCACTGGACTACAAGGTTGGTTTGAACTGAAAGGTCGGCAGTTCAAACCCACCAGCTGCTCCTCTGCAACCCTAGACAGGGTTGCTATGCATTGGAAACAACTTGACGGCACTTAACAACAAAACAAGAATAACTGTTACAAATGGGCACAGACATGGGTAGTAAAATAGGCAAATATGCATTTTAATTAATCTTAGACTAGGGGTTACATTTAGAGTGAAGGAGAGAAGGAGAAAAAGAGCCAAGAGATAAATACAGGGCTTAAAAGGCATTTGTAATCTTTTGTTTGTATTAAAAATAAAAAACTCAAATATGGCACACACTGTTAATATTTGATAAAAGTGACTGTGGGTATACACACATACACTTATGAATATTTTAAACATGTTGCAATTTAATAAGTTACTTTTTTTTAAAAAGAATGACACATCTTACGTGAGCACTCACTGCCAGTACAAAAATGAAGGTAAATGAGATTGATGTAGAGGCACAGGGATCCCCAGCATCGTTGTGTAATCTCTAGAAGTTGCTTTTGGGAATAAATTCCTGCTAGCAACTCCTTTATTTTTCATTGCCTTTACTCAAAATTGGAGTACAAAGTACGTGCCCTCCGAGTGATTACAGGAATTTTCCACTTGTTTATATTCTATACAAACAGTTGTGGCTTATGTTTATTTTAGTAATTTTTTTCTCTCTCTGATCCTAAATTTGTTTTCATCAAAACTTTCCAAGCTAAATCTCTTCCTTTTTTTTTTTTTTCTGTTTTTCTTTTCTTTTCCCCAGATTTCTATTTCCTTTTCCAAGCATCTGTAAAATCTTGTTATTTTCTTTTCCATTTGCTCATAAATCAAACAGGTCATCCCTCTTGGTTGGTTTTGCACTTTCATCTATTCTTTTGGCTGCTTTGTTTATATCTTTTCTGCATCTTCACATGTTTCAAGTACAGGACCAGCTTCCAGATTGCTAACAAGCCAGGTTTTACAAGGAGAAGGTCCCCTTAGCTAGACCTAACAGGATGCTTTCTATGCAGTTGGAGATTTAACTTTGAAGAGGGCAAGCTTTCTTTCCTACATGTTCCTAGGAAGGGTGGGAGCAGAAGGGATTGATTCACTGAAGTACAGTTGCTGACCTATGCTGCCATTATGGAAGCGAGGTCATTTCTGCAGATGTCTTGTCTGCCTTCCCTGGACCCCTCTCCCTTTGTGCTGTAGAGTTCAGGAGGTAGCTTGGCTCAGGTCACACAGGACAAGAGTTTGGGGCTTTTATCAACTCCAGTCATCAACAACAGATTTCTTGCGTCTCAATGCCACTTCATTTAAATGATAATTCCTCCTGAGAGAGACATTACCATGGCCACTTAGCAGACACTAAGTGTATCCACTGTGGTTGGAGAAGTGAAGCCACACAGCTAATTAAAGGCAGGTCCAGGATTCACATCCAGCCGGGCTCAGTGTAGAGCCTTGTCCTCCATCCCTCAATGCATCCTATTCTGGTTGCTACAGGATACTGAGCAGCCTAGCTGTTGCTCCTAACAATCCACCATTCAATGTCAATTCAAGACAGAACGTTGTTTGCGCTTTCAATTTGAATAGCCATATATGACATTAAAAAGAAACATTTACACACAAGAATCTCAACTATGGATATACAAACATACACATACACTGTGTATGTACATGCAGACACGTATTGCGGGCAAGGATGAATATGTGTTTGTGGTACTAGAAGAACCCATGAGATGGTGCTCACACAACCATGTGCTCTGAAAACCATATCCGACTGAGGAACCGAGGCCTACCTGAATAGGGTCCTGTGTCAGTCTCATGGGCCCAATGCGTACCTCCGCCGAAGACACCTGCTAAATAAATAAAGGACAGTACATGAGACATGTCAAGTCTTAAACTGCACAAATTTACTACTCCTTCCTCACATAGGATAGTACTTTATTATTCAGACAGTAAATAAAAGAATGCATGCTTATTGTTATGGTGATAATACATCCCTGCTTTTATAAACATGAGCAGTATGCCCCTGGCTTTGTAAAAGAACATATGCACACCTATGCACTAAAAATGTCTGAAAGGATATATTCTCAAATGTTTATGTGGTGGGATTTGGCTAATTTTACTTTTAAATGCCTGTATTTTTATAACAGGCATGAGTTCTTTTATGGGAGATAACAATTCAATATTTATTGAGCACGTACTATGCACCAGTAAGGAGCTCTGGTAGCATAATGGTTATGAATCGGGATGCGAACCCCACAGTCAGCAGTTCAAAACCACCAGCTGTTCCGCGGGAGAAAGATGAGGCTTTCTTCTCCCGTAAAGATTTACAGCCTCAGAAACCCTGTACAGGGTCGCTATGAGTTGGAACTGACTCCATGGCACATAACCACCACCACCACCACTATGCACCAGGTAGCATGCTAAAGTAGTAAGATTTTTTTTAAATTGCTTTCCAGTGTGGAAACTACTGGATTTCTATTGTATAAGAGCTGTTTCTATATTTAGATCTTATTTTTGTCATCTTCATGTTTGGGTCTGAGGGGTAAACAGCTTACTCTCACCCTTATTTGCCACGAACAAGTGATTCATTTTAGTTTTATTTCCACAAATAAGTTGCAAACCCCCATGACCATAAGAGGCTAAATTTTGCCCCATTACCTGAAATGAGTCCAGACCTCTTTAGTGTTCACTGGACAACACCCTCTAACTGGTGTTGGCTACAAGCACAGTGCAAATATTTGTCTTTATTTTTAATTACTTCATTTGGAGTTCTAAAAATGCTTTTTCTCTAAAACAAATTTGACTGAAAGTCTTGGCCTTGGCTCCCGGTTTTATTTTTCTCTACCATGCAACAGTCCCTCTGCCACTACTTGGAAGCTAACCCTGCATTTCACACTTTACACCAGGCCTGCTGGTGAGGCAGACACACTCAGCAGGCATCAGAATTCAGATGATCAGAGACAACAACGCACAGCCCTAAGGGCCAGAGGAGGAGGTCTCTAGTGGTCTCTTCCTGTTTGGACCAAAGAAAAGTGACAAAAACCAAACACTCAAGAGAGCCATTAGTCCAATGGACTAAGGGATCACATGAACTACAGCCTACACAACCCCTACCAACTGTTCTCTGACTGAACAGAGTGGGAGAAAAATAAATAAAATATCAAATTCCCCCCCCCAAAAAAGAGACAGATTTACTAGTCTGACAGAGGCTAGAGGGACCTCTGAAACTATATTCCTAAAATCCGCTTCTGACCTGGAACTGAAGCCATTCCCAGAGACTACTTTTCACCCTAACAATGTTGTTCTTGTAATTAATTACTATTCAGGTAGATTCTGACCCATAGGGATCCTGTATAGGGTTTCCAAGGAGCGGTTGGTGGATTTGAACTGCTAGCCTTTCAGTTAGTGGTCCAGTGCTTATCTTAGAGTGCCACACTGAGACTATGTTGTTGTTGTTAAGTGGTGTCGAGTCGGTTCCAACTCATAGCCACCCTGTAAATGAATTCCAAGGAGAAGCTAGTGAGTCTGAACTTCCGGCCTTGTGGTTCACAGAGACCTTGCAGTCCAGTGTTTACCCTACAGCACCACACTAGGACTATGTTGATATTGTTGTTGTTAAGTGATATCCAGTTGGTTCCGACTCAGAGCGACCCTGAATAGGGCTTCCAAGGAGCTGCTGGAGAGTTTGAACTGCCAACCTGGTGGTTCGAACTGACCTTGCAGTCCATTGCTTATCCTATAGCACCACAATAAAATAAATAACATTCAAGAATAATGTACTCCTTAGAACATTCAGTTGGATGAGATCAAAAGGACACCAATTGCTCAAAATCAAAGATGAGAAGGCAGGAAGGGGTTGAAAATTTGAACTAAAGGAAAACGGGGAACTCAGGTAGGAACGGGGAGACTGCTGGCCATGACACATGTGGGGAATGATAACGTCATGGAACATGTGATATACAAACAATCACACTGGAATGAATTGGTTCTGTAAACTTTCACCTAAAACACAATAAAAATCTAAATAAAATGTTGGTAAGATACACAAAGGCAGTACTGTTCTTACAACAAAACTTACGAATTCCCCTTTCTCATGTATAACTCCCAATGCACAATGGCTTTGAATCCTTTCCAAAACACAACTGAGTAGCTGACATTCTTTTCCTCTGGTAGGTGGACCCCCACCCCTGCCTCCAGCATCCGTGTGTAAAGAAATGATACTGGGTGCTTTGGCCTCTCACGGAAACACTCAGCAGAACACCCAAAGAGCCCTCGAAGGTCTGCTCATCTAACCACTCTGCTCTGTGGGTTTTGCCTGAGGGCAAAGCTAGTCTCCTGCTCTGTCTATGGGAGGCAGCCTGTGAGAGGAGGTCTTTCCACCCATCCACCTGTCAGTCCAGCAGGCCTGGTGCAGCTGAAGTCAACTCACAGACCTGGAGTCCCTGATCTGCCAAGCAGTGACAAGTCCCTCTAGTGTTTCCTTCCTGTCTCTGGGTAGAAGTAACATGGTAAAGTCTCATACGCTGTTTTTTCTCTAAGTAAAACCATATCCTGTGAGGTGTACATGCTGACAGCAACACCCAGAGTAAGTGTGCAGCCCTAGGAATAACAGCTCTGAAGGGGTCCACTCTCCTGTATCCCAGGACCTTCAGTGTCCCCATCTAGCACCACTCTAAAGACAGTTTCATTTGTTTGAGACACACACCCCTCTTTAAAAACAACACATTGCCAGATGTTTGCCTATAAGTCAATTATTGAAAGTGAAGTAAATTTGATATGTAGAATCAATCTGATAGCATGAGACCTTTGCTCACTCTCCTTGTGACATCTCGGGTTCTCTGCATCCATTGGTGATGGTGGTAGTGTGCCATGGAATCAGTTAGACTCAGCAAACTGTAGAGAGTTTCCATGGCTGTAAATCTTTACAGATCAGAAAGCCTCATCTTTCTCCACAGAATGGCTGGCAGTTTTGAAAAGCTGACCCTGAGGTTAGCAGACTGACTCATAACCATTACGCTACCAGAGACACTTACAGGGTCTCTATTAAGTTAAAAAAAATCAAACGACGTACTGCATTAGGCAAATCTGCTGCACAAGACCTTTTTAAAGTGTTGAAGGGCAAAGATGCCAGCTTGAGGACTAAGGTGTGCCTGACCCAAGCCATGGTATTTTCCATAACCTATATATCATTAAGAAGACAAGAAAGAAGGAAAAGGTCAAAATGGATGTCAGAAGAGATGCTGAAATTTGCTCTCCAGCATAGAGATGCTAAAGCAAATGGAAGAAATGAGGAGGT
>NW_006408752.1:1700496-1702606 GCF_000296735.1 Chrysochloris asiatica
ATATTGTCAGGAGGGACCAGTCACTGGAG
Source organism: Chrysochloris asiatica (assembly GCF_000296735.1). NCBI lineage: Eukaryota > Metazoa > Chordata > Mammalia > Afrosoricida > Chrysochloridae > Chrysochloris > Chrysochloris asiatica. Next base: position 1,700,526 of record NW_006408752.1, read on the forward strand.
AAGGATATCATGTTTGGTAAGATGGAGGTTCATAAAAAAAGAGGAAGACCCCCAACGAGATGGATTGGCCAGGTGGCTGCATCGATGGACTCAAGTGTGGCAACAGTAGTGTGGTTGGCCCAGAATCGGACATTGTTTCATTCTGCTGTGCATAAGGTCACTATGAATCAGTGCCGACTCAATGGCACCTAACAACAACAACAATATGCATGTGAAAGCTGAACAGTGAATAACGCATGTGAAAGCTAGACAGCAGCTGAGAGGACAGGACTAGAATGTGAAAAGAAACACGTATCCCAACTACACCAACCACAGGGCTTTCCACAGTATAAGGAAGGATGGCTAAACTACCATGTCAGTCTTTTCTCTCTTTTTATGGCTTTTATTTACATTTTTAACTGTGGTAAAAAACATATATAACAAAATATTTGCCAACAGAATCATTTTTACATGGACAATTTTCACATACATAATTTCTACATGTATACTTCAGTGATGTTATTTTCATCATGTGGTACAACCAGTACCACACTTCCTTTTCCAGATCATCCTACCACTATTAACAGAAACTTCTAAACAAGGACTCCCAGCGATAATTCAGTATTAGACTTCCTATTTCCCATGCAGATGACCTAGGTTTGATTCCCAGCCAATGCACCTAACTGTTTGACTGTTAGTGAAAGCTTGGGTTTTTTTGTTTTGTTTTGTTTTTATGTTTAACAGGTTTCTGTAGAGCTTCCAAACTGAGACAAACAAGGACGAAAGGGCTGGCAATCTACTTCCAAAATCAGCCAGTGGAAACCTTATGGATCACACTGGCCCAATTCCATTTTATATGGGGTTGTCATAAGTTGTAGCCAACATCAGTGCATCTAACAACAATTCCCCGACAACCACTGGTAACCACTAATAAGCTTTGGTCTCTATTGTAGTTGAGTGCTGTTGGATCAGTTCTTCTCAGGAGAGGTTGATGGATTTGACCTTGTAGTTCAAACTGACCTTGAAGTCCAGTGCTTATCCTACAGTGCCACATACATTTACCAATTTCACATAAGTGGAATCATACAGTTTTTGTCCATCTGTGATGAAGGTGTTTCTCTTAGTATAACATTTCCAAGGTTCAGTTATGTTATAGCTTGTATTAGAATTTAATTTCTTTTTACACAGTGTAGCTCTAACTATACAACATTTACAGTGCCCAATACTTGCATGTACACATATGTGTGAATGATAATATACAAAATACATATATGCTGCAAAATACATATACACTTGACTGTTGTTAAGTGCCATCAAGTCAATTCTAATTCATAGTGACCCTGTGTGAGGTTTCTGAGGAGCAGCTAGTGGGTTTGACTTCCTGATCTTGTGGGTCACAGTCCAGTGCTGATCCTACAGTGCCACATCAGGAGTCTACATACACATATATAAACTTACATACATATATTGGTGTTAGGTGCCATTGAGTCAGTACCGACTCATAGCGACCCTATGCACAATGGAACAAAACACTGTCCAGTCCTGCGCCAACCTCACAATTGTTGCCACACTTGAGCTTATTGATGCTGTCACCTGGCCAATCCATCTCGTTGGGAGGTCTTCCTCTTTTTCTCTGACCCTCCACCTTACCAAGCATGATATCCTTCTCCAGCGACTGGTCCCTCCTGACCATATGTCTGAAGTATTAGAGATGAAGTTTGGACATCCTGGCCTCCAAGGAGCACTCTGCCTGCACTTCTTCCAACATAGATCTATTGGTTCTTTTGACAGCCCATGGCACTTTCAATATTCTCCTTCAACACCATACTCAAATGCATCAATTCTTCTATGGTCTTCCTTATTCATTGTCCACATATGTCCATGCATATGTGGTTACTGAAAATACCATGGCTTGGATCAGGTACACTTTGCTCTTCAACACTTTTAAAAGGTTTTGTGCAGCAGATTTGCCTAATGCCATACGTCATTTGATTTCTTGACTGCTACTTCCGCAAGTGTTGATAGTTGATCCAAGAAGAATGAAGTCCTTGACAACTGCAATCTTTTCTCCGTTGATAAGAATGTTGTTTATTGGTCCAGTG
>NW_006408752.1:1704161-1737031 GCF_000296735.1 Chrysochloris asiatica
ATGAGGCTTTCTACTCCCGTAAAGATTTACACCCTCGGAAACCTTGTACAGGGTCGCTATGGGTTGGAACCGACTCGACGGCACTTAATAACAACTATGTTGTTGATAAATATCATCAAGTTGGTTCCAACTCATCACAATTGTATAGGGTTTCCAAGGAGTGACTGGTGAGTTTGACCCAAATATACCTATGAGGGGCTTCAAAAAGTTTGTGGGAAAATTCCATTATCTTATAATTCCATGAATTTTTTTGACGTCTCATGATATACATGTAGCAGGTTGACCAAGTCGCATTAAGCCAGGTCTCCAGGAGAAAAAACATAGGAGCCTTACTTTGTAGCACTGGCTGGTTTCCATGAATGATCTCAAGGTAAGAAGATAGGACCCAAGATGTGCTGCTGGGAACCTTTTTATTTAGAGAGGGTCTATGAATACTAAGCTCTTTTAGTCTCTCATTAGTCTCTCATTTAGTTAATGCCTATCATTTACTTTGTTGGATAGTTTAGCTGGATATGGAATTCTGGTTGCTAGACATCTCCTCCCCTACCCTCCATACTTCAAAATTGAGAGAGAGATGATTTCTGGTTTTGGAGGTGAGAAGGTCAATAAAGGCTTCATGAAGGTAGGTCATGAAGATTAGGAAAAGTAAAAGACTGAGCTGGGAAAGAAATTCTTAGCATATGAAACAACAGAAGGCATGCAGGCAAAGCAAAGGTACTGATCTGGGAGAAGCAGGAGCCCAGAGTGTATCAAACTGAAAACTAGCAAGGTTAGGATCCAATCCCTAGAAGACAGTGGAAAGGTGTTCACTTGCTCTTCTGCAGATACTAATCATGTTGCAGGTTTTCAAGTAGAGGATTAACATGATTAGACCTGTGAATTGGGAAAAAAATCCAACATACGGTTTGCCTAATATCTGGATTAAACAAGAAACAGAGATTTAACAGAAAACAAAAACAAACAGAAACCCAGCTATGAGTAAGAATTACAGCAGTGAGATCAAGTGGGAACGTGTATTACAATGATCAAGAAAAAAAAAATTACAAGGGAAAAACAAAAACAAAACAGCACAGCTAGGCTTCGCTTCAACTGAGAAGGAACTCCAAGATGAAAACCAGTTGGTGCCGGGTATGCGGATGAGAAAGACAAAACCCAGACACTCAAGGTTGAGAATTCACCTGTCACAGCTGCAGTCAGTCTCTACTGGTGATTGCCACAGCTCCTCCTGGTTTCCGCTTCAGGAATTTTATTAAATACTTTAGAGTCACTGATTTAGAGCTTCTTTAAGTGGGAAGCCGAGAATTCAAGAAGAAAAGTGGGTGCCCACAAAGTCCTTCCTCACCTCAAGTGCTTTCCAGACTGACCTCATCCAAAGCAGAATGTACCACTCACTATTTAGTGCCTCTGTCCTTCACAGCTTATTTTATTAGTTGCTTTAAAGCCTTTATCCTTAGCAAGATGGCAAGTTTCTTGAGAATATAGACTCCTATTTGATTTTTCACAATTGTTTTCCCTGCGCATCTAGAAGGTGCTCAATAAATGCTTTGAGTACTTGAATAAACTGCCTAAGATCATACCAATTTTAAGTAGCAGGGTCAGGTCTGGGACTTGGTTTTGCTTTCCACCCATTTGTTCTTTCATGATACTCCACAATGGGGCTGCAGTGCCTATCTTCCTGTTATTGTGAGTCTTAAGTGAGCTTCTCGATTCTAACTCTGCAGAATACATGACCCAGTTCCTGGAAATTCCTGATCATGCCCTAGTCTGATCTGTTACAAGGCTACCACCACCAAGAAGAGAGAAAAGGGGGCGGGGTGTTGCACGTGTGTGCAGGTGCTGGGGGTGGGGAATTCATAACTCTCACCTTCCCCAAGCGAAGCTTAGATTCTGAATGTTCCCCACTCCAATGACTTCTCCTTTATAATCCCTTCTTCCTCACCATCTGCAGTTCTAAGTGTTCTCTCTCTCTCTCTCTCTCTCTCTCTCTCTCACACACACACACACACACACACACACACCCCACCACCCCACACCCTTAAGGCAAACCATAATTTACATTTTATCAAATGCTCTTTACACATAAGAAATCACCTGGGATCTATAAGAATCATCTAAGGATCTTGACTTAGTATATCTGGGATGGAAATGCAAATTCTCAGCAGGGTGATCACACCTGACTGAACTCAGGTTTGAAGCCCTGAGGCAAATTTGACTTCACTTCATTAGATAAGGGCTTTTTTGATCATTTTTTACTCACAAAAGGAATCATCTGTGGGAACAGAAATTATTGTTAAGTGTGTTTCAGTTAATTCTGACTCATAGAGACCCTGCATAGTGTTTCCAAGGAACAGCTAGTGGGTTTGAATCGTCAACTTTGCAGTTAGAAATTCAGCACTTAACCTACAGCATCACACCAGGACTCCAGGTATAGGAATGGTGGTGGTGGTTATGTGGTATAGAGTTGGTTCCGACTCATAGTGACCCTGTATAAAGTCTCCGAAGCTGTAAATCTGTTTGAGGTTTTCTGCTCCCATCTTTCTCCCACTGAACAGCTGTTAGTTTTGAACTGCTGACCTTGAGGTTAGCAGTCCAACTTGTAACCACTATGCTCCTTGGGAACAGGAATAGGCATTTCTAAATTCAACCCTGCCGCCTGCTGTCCTGCAAGTTTTGATTTCAAAATAGCATTTAATTCTCTCAAGGTATTCTTCTATTCCCTTCTTGTTTTGGGTTCTTCTGAGCTCTGGGAAAACAAAACTCGTGTTTGACTTATGCCTTTTTAATGGGCGCATGTCCACCGTGGACTCCCAGACTTCCAAGCAGAAGAAAGACACCAGCGCTGCACCTTCCAGCTGTCCTCATTATGAAGCTGTTACCCACCCTCTCAGCTGCTCAGATACTCTCCTCTTCCTTTTGTCTCTTCTCAGCCAGGCTCCCCGTCTGTGGTGAGCTCTACTCTCACTCCAGCCATCAAACTTCACTTAGGTTGATTCTAGCACTTCCTGGCACCCCTGCCAGGGACTCCCAGTGCCTGCAGACTCATGCTCTCAACTGCCAGCTTCCAATTCTCTGATTGAGACATTCTCAGCTGGGCTTTGCCTTAGAAACTTTACAAAAAATTTGGGAGTCCCTGTCAGGGGTGCTAGGAAGTGTTGGAATCAACCCAGAATAACTCCTGTGGTCTTATTCCAAACCAGGAGAACCAGAATCTCTGAGGTCTGGCAGTGGCATTTTAAAATCGCCTTGGGTGCATCCAGACTTGAAACCACTAGCCTGTTTTGAAGAATACCCGTTTTCTGTTTTGACAGTAGACATTTATGGTGTCGATTTCAGCTCCTGCCTCCTCCCATAAACTCCACTAAGTGTCATTGAGTTGGTTCCAATTCATAGCTACCTTGTGTAGGTTTTCCAAGGGGTAGCTTGGTGGGTTTGAACCACTGACCTGCGTTAGCAGTCCAGTGCTTATCGTACAGTGCCACATCAGGACTCCTAATACATACATTTATTCAATGAAGTATCAATTTTGGGCAAGCACCAAAAACCACTCAAAATTCACCAGTTATAGCAGAACTCAAACACTGTGGGGTCTTTCTTAAATTGCTGCTGTTGTTAAATGCCATCAAGTTGGTTCCAACTCATAGTGTATAGCGTTTCTGAGGAGTGGCTGGTGAGTCTGAATGGCCAACGCTGTGGTTCAAACCGACCTTGCAGTCTAGTGCATTATCCATCCTACACAGCCACACCAGGACTCCGCTCCCTCCAAAACATGAGGGGGCTTCAAAACGTGGAATTGGAATAATTAAATGGTTGCTTTTTGAAGTCCTCTTATACAAGATAATTGCTTAGACAAGATGTCCCCAAAGATCAGTATAACTTAATTATAATCAAAATCAATCCAAATTTCCCTTTCGTAGTATTTGTTATGTGTTTATGTGGACTATTACTCACAGGAGATATTCACAATGAGTGACATACTTAACTACTTCTCATTTGATGCCCTGTTGTCATGGATATTACAATAATTTAGCAGCATGATGATCTAGCACATTAAGTATACAAATACATAAGTATACTCATCAAAATGTTGTTGTTAAGGGCCGTCAAGTCAGTTCTGACTCATAAGGATCCTGTATAATGTTTCCAAGAAGCAGCTGGTGTGTTTGAACTGCCGAACTAGCAGTTCAAAGCGACCTTGCAGTCCAGTGCATTAGCCTGCAGCACCACCCAGGACTCCACTCATCAAAATACACAACCATAAAAGAAAAAATTAATCAATGTAATGCTATAATTTAAAACTTCCAGTCACCAAAAGAGTCAAACAAATAAAAATCACTGTAATTAGAGAAAAAAGAGGTAAGCCACAGCTCAGGAGATTGTATATAAATTTCATAAAAATCAACATACATTCTTTTCCAGAACATTCAATGTTTTGAAAAACGGAAATAAAAGACAACGAAAAAGGAAACTGGGCAAAGATGTGAAAAAGCAATTCACAGAGAGGAAATACAAGTATAAAGAGATCTCAACCCAATTAGTCGTTAGGAAAACAAAAATTTTAAGTTACAATGAAATATTACTTCAAACTCAACCATTTTAATTAACAGAATGGCAAAATCCAAGCCAAACTTTAATAAGGGCATGAAGATAGACCCACAAGAATTCTTATATACAGAATTAAAGGATAATGGAATTTTCCCAGGAACTTCTTGACGTCCCCTCATATTATTGGTGGAAATGTAAATTGATCCAGCTACTTAAAAAAATGTCTGGATTTTGAATAAGTGCCTCTGCTACAGTGCAGTTTCTTATGTGAGTTTCTTCAGGGTATATAAAGATGCTTATAAAATAATATTCAGGGCAAATACAAAAATCAGAAAATTTATAACAACCTAATCCATCAATTCATTAATACCTCTCATCAGAAAAATTAATATATTAAAGATATCCATTCAAGGGAATATTATATAGTACTGAAAATGAATTACCTAGAATTACCCATTCAAAAAAGTGAATTTAACAAATATTGATATTAAATAAGAAAGGCAAGGTAGTTTGAGAAGAATACATACCTTTAGCTACCACACTTAGACAAGTTTTAAAATATTTTAAACAACACCGAATACAAATTCATGGGAATGATAACCAGTTGAGGTAAGTAGTCGTGCTGTAAAGAGCCTGAGTGGTAAACAAAGGTTGGTGGTTCGGACTATCAGTGGCTTGATGAAGAAAAGACGTGGCAATCTGCTCAAATTAAGGAGGGCTTCAAGCCAGTTCATTCATTATTGAGAATTTGCATTTCCACTCTAGATACACTCAATCAGAAACTACATTTCTAACAAGATCCCTAGTTTGACTCTTATATATATGTTGCTATTGTTAAGTACCATTAAGTTGGTTCCGACTTATAGAAACCCTGTATAAGGTTTCTGAGGAGCAACTGTTGGATTTGAACTGCTGACTTTGCTGTTAGTAGTCCACTGCTTCTACAGTGCCACACCAGGACTCCTAGAAAAACCTAAAGTAAGTACATATAGGTGTTTACTCAACGATATTTTCTACTTTTTCATGTATTTGTTGTTGCTGTTGTTAAGTGCTGTCATTAGGTTCCAACTCATAGTTGCGGTTCAAACTGACCTTGAGGTCGAGTGCTTATCTTACAGTTCCACACCAGAACTCCTTCATATGTATCTTAATATTGCAAAATAAATGCTTTTTGTTTTGTTTTAAGGTCTATTTTCCTATTTTGGGGTTAATATGAATTGAGCAACAGCCACTATGTAAAAGTATTTGTTAAAAGACGGTGCTCTAAAGGAACTGAACTAGAGATCTAACTGCCTCCATGAACAATGGCCTCTATAGCCATGAGACCAGAATACTATGGTACCTGGAGACCAGTAGTGAGCATTCTTATCAAAGAATCAATAAACGAACCCTGATCAAAAGAGGAAACAATTTCAAATTCTTACAGAAGCTAGATATACTGGACCTACTGAGACTAGGTTGTTGTTGTTAAGTGCTGTCGAGTCGGTTCTGACCTGATTCCAAGCCATAGCAACCCTGTATAGGGTTTCCAAGGAGCGGCTGGTGAGCTTGAACCACCAACCTTGCAGTTCAAATGACTTTGCAGTCTGATGCATTGGCCTACAGCACCACACCAGGACTCCAATGAGACTATTGTTGTTGTTGTTAGGTGCCATCAAGTCGGTACCGACTCATAGCGACCCTATGAACAACAGGAACCTCCAACTCTATTACTGAGACACTCTTCACACCAGGATCCAAAACGATCCCCTGAAGTTATTTTTAAACGAAACAATCTTTTTTTAAAATCTAAATTAGGACAGAATAGTCAACATGATCATTGTGTTCTTTTAATGAATTATCCACATGAGATAAAATTATCAACAGTATCTCTAAAGCATGAGAAGTTGAGGAACCAGTGAGCCTGGTGGTAAAACAATGTGGATAGAGTACAGCAAGAATGTGACGCAACGTGAAGAATGTAACCAACATTATGGAATTTGTACATGTGGAAACTAATGAATGGGTATACAAGTATACATCCTACTGGATATATTTTCATCAAAATTAAAAAAAATTTTAAATTACGTTTACATTTCCACAAACTGCAGATAAGCGTTTCCCTGAAACTTGGTTAAAGTAACTCCTGAAACATTGGACTTAGGAACCATGCTCAAGATAAGTTACTGCTCTGCACTTCAGTTATAAAAAAAAAAAAAGGGGGGGGTGAGGGGAGTTATGAATCCTCCACATTTATCAATCTCCTATATTGGTCACGGGATCTTGGTGTGGCGTTGTGGGTTAACGCGCTGGAGTGCAAGATCGGTTTGAACCGAAAGGACAGCGGTTCAAGCTCACCAGCCGCGCCTCGGAAACCCTATACAGAGTCATGATAGGTTGGAAGTGCTTGAAGGCACTTAACCACAGCATAATGGGTCACAGGAATCCCATTAGTCAGGCACATCAGATCCTTTTTCACAGTTATAGAAGCTAAAGCTTCAGCAAGGTTAGGAGTTGGGATTTAAACCCAGATGTGCCTTACTGGGAAGGCCATGTTCTTTTTATATATTTGACTATACCTCGATTTGACCCAGGAAGCCCTTAAGATGGCTTACAAAAAGACTTAAAATTAAGTAAGAGTTTTAGAATGACTTATCAACATTAAAGATCTGGCCGAGAAATCATGAGTGTGGGGAGGATGAGCATCTATCTACAAAGTGCCCCGATCTGTGGAAGGGGCTGCACAGTGGACCCAGCCCAGCTGCTGGTGAAATGCGCAGATGAAATCTTCAACCATGCACAAGACACTGATGAACTTCACTGCCTCTTACAGCATCCCTGCCCACTGGCACCTCCTCCATTCTGCACTATCACAGGGAGAGCCAACAGTGTTCTTAAGAAGTATTACACTACACTCAGCGAGCCTTTCTGGGCCAGCAGAGAAGAGAATGATACAACCCACAGAGCCTGAGAGATGATAAAGAAGTCATCCTCTGTGAGCTCGGAAGTGGTCATTAAAAACCAACACTGGAGACATCAGAAAGTCATCAGATCCAAACACACACACAAACCTGGCTGGCTTATAATGAGATATTTCACACCCATCCATTTTTATCCACAGAAGAGTAAAATTCAAGTCAAACACAATTAAGGGCAAAAAGGGAGTCCCATAGGAACTCTTACATTATTTTTGTGGAAATACAAATGATTTTGCCATTTTGAAAAACAATTTGGAGAATTCTGATGACATTTTTTGCATAATAGCAAAAGAATTATAAACAGTCTAATCCATTATTATCTATCACCAGAAACATTAATGTATTAAGAAATGCCCATACAATGGAATATTATACAGGAATGAAAAAGACCTAGGGCACACCCCTCCCAACAAATATTAGACCAAAGAGAAATTATTTAATTAAACAATACTGTTATTTCAGCTACAGCTATGAGGGGGGAAAATCAGTCTGGTATCAATTATACATTAGAATGAAAACAAAACCAAAATGTGATCTATAATATAATCCATGAAAAGACAAGTAGACTCTAGAGAGAGAAAACTTTATAGAGGACGGAAGAAACAAACAAACAAGCCTAACAGCTTTTATATTATGATGACGTCAAAAGGTTTCACATCATACACGGAGGGCAAGAATCAATACATCAGTTTTCATGAATGCCATTAACTCAGTCTCAGCATCCCTCTGTTCAGATTATGTAAACATAGTGCTAGTTCCCAGATCCCAAAGGTCAAACCCAGGGTCTGACTTGAAGAGCAGAGGAATTTAGAGGCAATGGTGAAACGTGACATCCCTCAACTAACTTCCTTCCTGTTGTTAGGGATACTCTGATAATAGAAGCTGCCGGATGACTTCAAGCATTTAAAATTACATTGTGCAATAAAGAGCAGACAAAGAACAGTGGATCTCCGGTTATTCAGAGATAATTACCCAATTTGTGGAAAAATCCAAGCACTCATTTCTGCTTTTCCTCCATCCAATTTGCCTTCTGACGCCTTCCCTTCTTCTTAATATTAAATGAAGTTGGACAAGGGGGGAAGGATGATATTCAAATCAGTCAATTTTGCTATATGGTCAGCAATTCTGTTCAATTGATTTGATGGGCAAGGAAACAGAAACCAACTGCTAAAATGAGTTTTACAGATTTCCTGTGGATTTCAATTATCCAGGCTGCCTCTGTCCTCAATTTTATCATTAATAAACTAGAGTTGCCTTAGAGAACTAATAGCTAAATGTCTTCCCTGCTTGACTCCAGGAGAATCTCCCACCAGGGTCCCTGTGACCTTGGAGCAACTCTCCTGAGTTTTAGTCACATCTAGCACCCCACCAAGCATCCCACCAAGCATCCCATCAGGCATCTATTCACATCAGTTTTTTGGCTTTGGTGTGTTGCGACACTTACACTGGGATGCCCTGCAACCTTTGGTTATGGAATCTACAGCTCACATAGGCAACAGGAGGAATGAATAAAACGGGTGCCAGGTATGTGTAAGTCCTGCCTTAGCTTACTTCCCATTATTTCCAACAAATCCCTTCCAACGCCCATGGAAGCAACAGTCAAGAAGTCAAATGACAATGATGTGTTGCACTGGACAAATCTTATAAAAGACCTTTTTAAGGTGCTAAAAAGCAAAGACATCACTAGATGAAGACCAAGCCATGGTATTTTCAATCACCTCATAAGCATGTGAAAGCTGAGCAATGAATAAGAAAGACCTAAGAAGAACTGGACTCCTGGTGTGGTTCTGTAGGATCAGCACTGGACTTCAAACCTCAAGGTCAGCAGTTCAAACCCACCAGCTGCTCATCGGAAACCCTATACAAAGTGGCTATGAGTTGGAAGCAACTTGACAAGAAGAGAAGCAGAACTAATGCCTTTGAGTTGGGGTGTTGGCAAAGAATATTGAAATTATCATGGAGTGTCAGGAAAGCAAATAAACCTGTGTTGGAAGAAGTTCAGACAGATGCTCCTTAGAAGCAAGAAGGGTGAGACTTTGTGTCTCATGTACTCTGGACATGTTTTCATGAGGGACCAATACCTGGAGAAGGACATCAGACTCGGTAAGTTGAAGATCAGCGGAAAAGAGGAAAGCTCTTCATGAAATGGACTGACACACTTGTTACAACGAGCTCAAAGATGACAACAATTGTGGGGATGGAGCAAGAGCAAGCAGTGCTTCCTTCTGTTGTGCACAGAGTCAATATATAAGTCAGAACCAATACAATGGCATCTAATACAATGCGCAAGGGTTGTATTCTTTCGCCATACTTATTCAATCTGCATGCTGAGCACACAAGTCAAAATCTGAATTATATGAAGTAGAATGTGACATCAGGATTGGAGGAAGACTCATTAACAACCTACCATATGCAGATGATACAATCTTGCTTGCTGAAAGCAAAGAGGACATGAAATACTGATGAAAAATTAAAAAAAAACTACAGCCTTCAGTATTGGTTGCACCTCAGTGTGAAGAAAACAAAAATCCTCACCACTGGACTAATAAACAACATCAAGATAAATGGAGAAAAGATTGAAGTTGTCAAAGATTTCATTTTGCTCAGATTAACCATCAACACTCATGGAAGCAGCAGTCAAGAAATCAAACCCATTTCATTAGGCAAATCTGCTGCACAAGACTTTTTAAAGTGTTGAAGAGCAAAGATGTCAGCTTGAGAATTAAGATGTGCCTGATTCAAGCCATGGTATTTTATAATAACCCCATATGCATGTGAAAGTTGGACAGTGAATAAGGAGGACTGTAAAGAATTGATGCTTTTGAGTTATGGTGTTAGAGGAGAATATTAAAAGTACTATGGACTGCCAAAAGAACAGATTTGTGTTGGAAGATGAACAACCAGAGTGCTCCTTAGAGGCCAGGATGACCAGACTGCGTCTCTCTTACTCTGGGCATACTGTCAGGAGGGACTAGTCCCTGGATAAGGATATCATATTTGGTAAAGTAGAGGGTCAGAGGAAAAGAGGAGGACCCCCAACAAGATGGACTGCCACAGTGGCAGTAGCAATGGGCTTAAACATAGCAATGATAGTGGGCAGTGTTTCATTCTGTTGTGCATGGGGTCGCTTTAAGTTGGTACCTACTCAGTGGCACCTAACAACAATAACAACAAACTACGAGAACCCCAACCCCTAATAAGTGGAGTTTCTGAATGGTACAAACAGTTAATGTGTTCAATTGCTGTTGACACATCTCAGAAGAAAGGCCTTGCCATCTTGTTGTTGTTGTTGTTAAATACTGTCGAGTTGGTTCCAACTCATAGTGACCCTGCACAGGGTGTCCGAGGCTGTAAATCTTTATGGGAGCAGAATGCCTCATCTTTCTCCTGCGGAACCGCTGGTAGTTTCGAACTGCTGACCTTGAGATTGGCAGCCAAACTCATAACCACTATGCTACCAGAGCACCTTAGAAATCTGTCATTGAAAACCCCTTGAAATGCAGTTCTACTCTGACACACGTGGGGTTGCTGTAAGTCAGAACTAACTTCAGGACAACATTCTCATCCCAGATAAAAGCAAATCAATTCAGATTCATAGCAACCCTATAGGACAAAGTAGAACTGTCCCCACAGGATTTCCAATGCTGTCCTCATTATGAAGCAGACTGCTAAGATCTTTCTCTGTAGAGTGTTTAGTGGGTTTGAACTGCCAACTTTTCAGTTAGCATACAACCGCTGTGCCACCAGGCCTCCTTTATATAAAAGTAAACCATGAGAAATCACCCACAAAAAGCAAATGTCTGCATTTTAAACAAGATAATTTAATTACTTGGCAAAAGAGTATTTTCAAACAGTATTGATTTTAAAAAGCACATCCTATATTGTCAGGAGGGACCAGTTGCTGGAGAAGGATATCATGTTTGGTAAGGAAGAGGTTCAGAGAAAAAGAGGAAGACTCCCAGCGAGATGGATTGGCAAAGTGGCAGCATCAGTGGGCTCAAGCGTGGCAACAGTAGTGAGGTTGGCCCAGGATCGGGCAGTGTTTCGTTCTGCTGTGCATAAGGTCACTATGGGTCAGTACTGACTCAACGGCACCTAACAACAACAAAAACAAAGATGCTGAGACCTGAGTAATTAAAACCTCAACAATTGTAGCAGCTTAGCAAAGATGAAAAGGGCCTCTTAGACCTGCAGGGCTTAGCCTGGGCCTCCCCAGGGCCCATGTCTGTCTTGGCCCTTTACATGCCCATGCAGCAGGCAAAGTCCCATTACCCTTTGCCCCTCTGTTTCTACAAAGGCTTACACCAAATGCTAATGTGGCACTCTTATTTCTTCTTTTTAAAACATTTTTAGTAATTAGGGAGGAGGGAAGGGGAGCAGTATGAGGGTGAAGTGGCCTCTTGCTTCCCCTCCTCCCACCCTGGTCTCTCAGAATAGTTAGAAGGGAAGACAATGAGTGTGTCCACCAGTGAAGTAAAAAACAAAACAAAAAAATGGGGAAATACCCAAAGTGCAGCAGAGGATTAAATAATTCCTAAAGGACTATTCTATGTATGTTCTACCATAACACATTTCTTTTAAACCACAACAATTCAGATACATAGCCTGTCTTGGATCCACTGACAGCCTCCTCTCCTTGGTGAGACAGCAGGTCAATAACACAATCTTATAGGAGGGAGGAATGAAAGCCAGAAGCTGCCCTGTGTTTGTGCTCTAGCGCTCTGCCTAGTCATTCATTCGAATGAGTTTCAGGGTCCTCACCTTTCTACACTCAAAGCTTTAAAACACTTTCCTCAGAGAACAAAGCGCTCACAGCCAGTCCCTCCGATTGTCCTCCAGCATCAGGGACAATCGCTGGCCATCTCTTGGAAGCACAGGGCATAACCCTGGGCATTTAAATGCCAGCAGAATGAACAAATCTGTCTTGGAAAAAGTACAGAGGGCTCCTTAGAAGCGAGGATGGCGAGACTTCGTCTCTCTTACTTTGTACGTGTGGTCAGGAGATACCAGTTCTTAGAGAAGGACATAATGCTTGGTAGAGGACTAGCGAAAAAGAGGAAGATCCCCCCAAATGAGAAGGGTTGACATAGATGTTGCAATCATGGGCTCAAGCATAGCAACAATTGTAAAGATGGAACAGGATTGTGCAACATTTAGTTCTGTTGTTCATAGGGCCGCTGTGAGTTGGAAGTGACTCAACATCTGACAGCAATAGTATATATTTGATTCCATTTACTTGGATTTCATTTTCAGGGACTCCTATTATTTGTATATGGATATTCTTTTGCTACCTTCCATATATGTTATTTTCTTTCACATCTTTTTTGTTTTACATTTGCTTTATTTTTTACCTTTCCAACTCCTATTTCTATTACAGTGCTTTGTTCACTGTCTATGCATTCTTTTACTTCTTCCAGTGTGAGTTTCATTCCTAAATTGTTTTTGCTTTTATTTCTGTCTTTTCCGAGTCAGCAACTCTTTTTCCTATCTTTCTGCTGTTTAATCATCTAATTTGTTGTCTTTTTCTAATTTGGATTTAGCCTATTCTTTCATAACTCTTTATCATTTTCTTAAAATTTTTAAGATTAGTTTTAATAATTACCTTACAGTTTCTGCTTTTGTGTGAGCATATTTTTCTCACAGGCCTTCACTGTCTGCCAGTTCTGGCTACTTCTCTCAATTCATCTTGTCAGGCCCCCCATTTCAAGTGGGAGACCCTTGCCCTCCCATCCTCTGCTTTTGGGATAAGTGCCTGTGGAAATTTCTGGGCGATTCCAGCCTTCAAGACCATCCAGAATCCTTCTGTCTTCTATCCACTTCTTCCTGTAAAGTTTCTACTTCCTGTCAGTGGTTTGGCCCCAGCTGCTCACATTCCTGTGTTTACAGAGCTACCCAGTCACTTCGTTTTGTACAAGATGTGTCTGTGGGTTGTTTGCTTCACTAAAATTATTGCTCTGTCCTGTGTTTTGTTGATTATTATGGTGAATATATGTAATAAAGCATTTGTTATTCTAACCACATAATTCAGAACAGTTGACATAAAGTTGTATATATACACACACACACACACATATATATATATATATGTGTGTGTGTGTGTGTGTATGTTTACATATGTAAATACATATATACATATTCATGTATACTATATATAATAAGTACTGGACTGTGATTTGAGACACCACGAGTCATTCTACAGGAGAAAGATGAGGTTTTCTGTTCCTGCAAAGACTGAAAAATCCTCAGAAATCCTATACAAGGTTACCATGTGTTGGAATCAACTCAACAGCACCTAATAATAACAACAACAACATACACAGAGACATAGAAATAGACATAGAAGTATATATAATTTTATTATACAATAAAGGTACCATTTTATATCAGTGGGAAAAAGAAGCTAATTCAATAAATGATACTGAGCTAACTAAGGAGCCCTGGTAGCGTAGTGGTTACGAATCGGGCTGCAAACTGCAAGGTCAGTAGTTTGAAACTACCAGCTGTTCCACAGAAGAAAGATGAGACTTTCTGCTCCCGTAAAGATCTACAGCCTTGGAAACCCTGTACAGGATCGCTATGGGTCGGAACCGACTCTACGGCACTTAACAACTGAGATACCTGGCTAATTATGTGGACAAGAAGTAAGTCTGCTCAATGCATCTTCCCAAATGATTTCCTGATAGACTAAATTTTTAAATATACAAAACAAACACATGAGAATATTGAAAGAAAATATTGAATACATACATATACACACATATATATGCATATATATGTGTGTGTGCATATATATAATTACTTTTATCTGTTCTCACAAAGATTTACAGCTTCAGAAATCCTACACAGGGTTACTATGAGTCAGAACTGACTCCAGCACACCACCAGCACCACTACTGTGGATTAGGTGAAGGTCTACAGAGCAGATGAGCTTTCCATTCAACAATTTATGCACATTTTGCATCATGCCATTGATGGCAATTTTCTCAATGTAACATCGCTTATCCCACTTCCTCCCTGTGTTTCCTGCTTCCATTCCTCCTTTTTTCCTCACCTTTCTGAAAGGGTAAATGCTGCCTTTGATCTCAAATGGCTGATTATTCTGAGAACATACCTCTTTATAGTTATTGTTCCCATTATAGATCTGTCTATTGTTTGAACCATGGGGTGAGTTTATTTCCTACCAGAGGGGTGACTTAAGGCAATTCAGGGGTCCCACCAGAAGTAAGAGCAGACTTACTTCTTTATGATTTCAGGTTTTATAACATGTTTTCTCTTAGGAGCTCTGGTAGCATAGTGGTTACAAATTGGGCTGCGAACCTTAAGGTCAGTGGTTCGAAACTACCAGTTGCTCCGTGGGAGAAAGATGAGGCTTTCTACTCCCGTAAAGATTTACACCCTCGGAAACCCTGTACAGGGTCGCTATGGGTCAGAACCAACTCGATGGCACTTAACAACAACAATCTAGAACCAAGGCTGTAAATCTTTACAGCAGACTACCACATTTTCCTCCCAAGGAATGCCTGAAAGGTTCAAACTGCTGACCTTTCAGTTAGTAATCAAGCACTTAACCACTATGCTACCAGGGCTCCAATATATATTTTTAAAAAAGCATAATAAATATGAAAATACAAAGCAAACTAAGAAAAAGATTAGTAATATATGATAGAAAAAGGGCTGTTATCCTTTTCTGTGAATTTGATTTTTGTAAAGCTCTAACAAGACAATTAACTTTTAGAAGAGACACAGACTCCAATAAAAGTGAGTCAAGAAAGCCCAAATTGCCATGGAGTAAGTGACAGGCCATTCAAATACAAACACACAAAAAGGATGTGGACGAATGCAAGTGTTCAACCCCTCTGGCAAGCCAAAAATGCAAATGAAAACAATTAAAGTTCAAATTTTCCTCCTCAAATTCTGAAGATTTTATAGTGGCCATTACCAGTGCTGTTGGGGTCTGGGGGATGACATTTTGATCAGAACCCACAGGAGGGAGACACTACCATCTCAGTGCTTCTGGAGCCCTTAAAAAAAACGAAAGAAAAACCTCCCGGGCCTGTTGTTGTTGTTAGGTGCCATTGAGCCGGTACCAACTCATAGCGACCTGATGCACAACAGAACGATACACTGCCCGGTCCTGGGCCAACCCCACAATTGTTGCCACACTTGAGCCCACTGATGCTGTCACTTTGCCAATCCATGTCGCTGAGGGTCTTCCTCTTTTCCTCTGACCCTCCACCTTAACAAACATGATATCCTTCTCCAGAGACTGGTCCTCCTGACAATATGCCCAAAGTATGAGAGACAAAATTTGGCCCTCCTGGCCTCCAAGGAGCACTCTGGCTGCACTTCCTCCAACACAGATCTGTTTGTTCTTTTGGCAGCCCATGGCACTTTCAATATTCTCCTCCAACACCATAACTCAAATGCATCAATTCTTCTACAATCTTCCCTATTCATTGTCCAGCTTTTGCATGCATATGAAGTCACTGAAAATACCACGGCTTGGGTCAGGCGCACCTAGTCCTCAAGCTGACATCTTTCCTGGGCCTGGGTCACTTCAAATGGCTAGATCATTCAAAATGTTTTTGAGGCTCTTTCAATTGCTACTCTCTTTCCTCTGCTTATATGTGTGCCATGATATTTATCTCTCAGTAAATTTGGTCACCATAACCACCAACTGTTGGGGGTTAAGAGCACCCTAGGAGACAGGTGCCAACTCCACTGAACCAGTAAATGATCAGCTGTGGCAGAATGCATGGCAGCACCTAACGCCTGAACCCATCTGCTACAACCAAAAACTTCCAGATATTTGGTGAGTGGGTGTTTAATACATCATTAAAAAGCTGGAAAGCCTTGGGTAAATCGGAGATTGCTTTGCTTCTTGGCATAAAATGCCGGGTTTTTGGAGAGCCAAAACTGCTAATGTGGCTATTTGGTAAGAAGTTTTTAATATAAAAGCAAACCTGGAATTCCTTTTCTCTGTGTGTCACAAAGGGGCAATGATATAAGCCCTTTGGAAAGGGCAGAGGCTGGGTCTGCCTTACTCACAGATGTATTTCCAGCTCCTGGCACAGCAGGCAGCTGACAAATGATCGATATTTCTATGATAATCTCTCATTTTCTTGTAAAATCCTTACTTACTGCACCCCACAGTACACTACGAAGTAAATGGGTGCCTTATCTTTGTCACCAAATTGAACAGTCCACAGCATAAGCACTTTCTTTAGCTTACATCAAAATGTTGCTCCAGAATGTCCAACTTGTTTACATGAAAACACAAATATGATTTCTGGAATAGCTAACTTTGCCTCCATACCTCATAGTACAGAAAGTAAAAAAACTGCTTCACATCTTTATTAATATTATAATGTTAATACAAAATGCTCTTCTAGAAACTAAGTACATCTTAGAAGATGATATCCAAAATGTTGAGAGTTATAAGGCTCCCAAGAGGTCATCTTGCCCAATCCTTGCATTTTACAGATAACGCAATAGGGTAAGTGATATGCATATGGTTATATATACACAAGTAGCAAATGTTGCTATTGGTGTTAAGTGCTATGGAGTCAGTTTTTCTGACTCATAGATACCCTGTATTGGGTTTCCAATGAGCAGCTGGTGGGTTTGAACAACTGACTTTGTGGTTAGCAGTCCAGTACTTATCCTACAGTGCTATACCACGAGTTAAAATTGAGGTCTCCTGGCTACCACCAATGTCACTTTCAGCCTGTCCCACTGCTTTCTTTTTGTAGCTATCAAAATGCTTCCCCCTAAAAATCCCAAGTCTGTAATATCACATTTTCAGACCTTGCAAGGATAAGTTTTACTTTTGGCCAGCTTTATTCACAATCCCTTACCTCATGACTCTGCTTAGTTCGTTTAATTTAAAGTAACTCTGTAAATATATGCTATGAGCTTGAGAGAATGCAGATAAACCACAAAAGCTAAATGCTTTCACTAAATTCTGGAAGAAAATATGAATTCTGTTCTAAATAAAGAGGCTAATCATGAGTTACTTTTTTTCCCCCAAACACTTCATTTTTACCATTTTCCTCTGTATCTTACGCCCCCCGCCCCTCACCCCAAGGTTTTTTGTAGAGTCTGACACCACATACCCATCCATAGATGAGGACACACTAATACAGCAGTCCCTGAAACCACTCCACAAGCGTATGTAGGCTGAACTTTTCTATTAGCCATAGACAAGATGAAGTGACAATGTAAAATCCAGAAGAGAGAAGTGATGAAGGATGAAAAGGAAAAAGAGGACAAGGGATGAGGCCCAAATGTGGTATGGGTAAATCAGGAACAATTTCTTGTAAACTATAAAGATCCTCTTGAACTTGGTGGTGGTGGTGGTGTGCCATGGAGTTGGTTCCAACTCATAGCGACCCTGTCAAGGGTTTCTAAGGCTGCAAATCTTTACGGGAGCAGAAAGCCTCACCACTATGACACCAGAGCTCCTTTCTTGAACCACTTAGATATCTTATTAAAGCTAATAATCATATCTGGGTCTCTATTATAGTAAGAGGAGTCCTGGTGTGATGCTGTGAGCTAAAGAGCTGGACTGCAAAGTTAGTTTGAACCACAAAGTCAGCGGTTCAAGCTCACTAACTGCTCCTTGGAAACCCTATACAGGGTCGCTATGGGTCAGAACTGACTCAGTGGCACTTAGCAACAACAATATTATAATGAGGAATAATTGTTGTCGTTAGGTGCCATCAAGTCAATGCCAACTCATAGCGACCTTATGCACCGCAGAACGAAACACTGCTCGATTCTGGGCCAACCTCACTATTGTTGCCACGCTTGAGCCCACTGATGCTGCCACTTGGCTAATCCATATTGCTGCGGGAGAAAGGGTGGTCTTCCTCTTTTTCTCTGACCCTCTACCTTACCAAACGTGATATCCATCTCCAGCGACTGGTCCCTCCTGACAGTATGTCCGAAGTATAAGAGACGAAGTTTAGCCATCTTGGCCTCCAAGGAGCACTCTGGCTATACTTCTTCCAACACAGATCTGTTGGTTCTATGGGCAGCCCATGGCACTTTCAATATTCTCCTCCAATACCATAACTCAAAAGCATAAGGGCCAGAAAAATGTAATAGGAGAGATTTGACTCATGATCAAAGTGCTACATTCTGTTTCAATTCATACATTAAGTAACTGGGTGCTCAGTGGCCAATCATACTTCAAACTTGTAAAGTAAGGCAGTTAAACTCAATGCTTCTCAAATTTACCCCTAGAAGCAGGCTAATAAGAAACAATGGAGGTTGGGGATGTAAACTACTTCACACACCAGACTGCTCTGCTCATTTCTTCTATTTAAAAATATTTCAATGGAGTTTTTGCTTCTAAGGTCTTTAGGACCATGGACAATTTATGTATCATTCCTAAACCTCCTTTGTCTTAGACCAACTCTCCTATAAGAATAACTTTTAAAAAGTTGGACCAAATATGAAAACAAAATCTATTTGACAATATCAAGATAGACACTGTAAAAAGGCGGTATGGGGAGGCATCGTCTGACTTCCTCTAATTTCATAAGAGAAATAAGAATTAAACTCAGCATCGTCCAAGGCTTATTCCTGTGGAGCTGAGACTAGACATGCGTTCAGCCTTCTATCCTTTCTACCAAACCTGACACCACCCACCCCTCTCCCAGTGCTCTCTACTCAGCTGGGTTTGATAACTCATTGCAACATTCATACAAAACTCAGAGACAATACTTACCCTATAGTGGGGTTCACTAAGGAAGTGAGCAGGATACAATTCAGGGTCAAAAATATTCAGGGCACAGTTCTTTCAGTCAGGGACAGCCTCTTCTCTGTCATAACCCCAGACTGCCTCTCTCTGGCACTCAGACTCTTAGCCTGTCCTCTTCCTGGCTCAGGCTATATTATAAACCTCTTTTAGCACTGCTGGTAAATGCTCAAAGGTCACTCTACTTCTCTATAAGTCTCAGCCCAAAGAAAATCAGCTCTAGTTTCATGAGTCACCTACCTAGCTCCACAGTTAACTTTCTGGAGGCACCCCATGCCACAAGTGAGTCTCCTGCCCAAAGGCACTTGGTTTTACTTGTTCCATAGGCCAGGAAGAAGTGCTGGCTCTCGGTTCTGTTGCTGCTGGTTGTCTGGTACCACTGCTCTGTCTCCTAGGTCTAGAGGGCTCAACATGCAAACAGTTTCGAGTCCGGAGGACACACTCCATTCCCAGTTCTCCTTTGATGGTAATGAGATTCCCCCCCTTTCTGCTTCTGAGATGGCTCATTTTATGCCCACATTAGAGTTCCAAGTTTTCTCAATTAACCCTGTTAACAATCACTTACAGCTGAATCATATAACCCTATCAGTATCTTTCCCCACATTCTCTTACCCATACCCAGCAGGGAAAGAAGTTGTTTCATTGAAATTACAAAGATGGTGGGTACAAGAACCATATGCATAATTCACTGAGCTACAGATACCAATACAGCAAGACTTTGTAGTACCAAGATTTGGGAGAGAAAGAAAGGTGAGAATCAGAAGTGGTGTTTGATACATATATTCTCTGAAAATAACTGACAATTCTGAAAACATAGCTGAGAAGCCAAGTAGATTTTTCAGTCACCTCACAGAGAAGGATGGGTAACAATCAGAGTTCAGGGCCCACTGTGGAGGAAAGGCCTAAGTAAAGACCTCAGGGTTTCCATTAGAACCTCCTGGGCTGCAACCTAAAAGTAGGAGTGAAATAGGCCATTCTTCAGACAGGGTGAAACTCTTGAATCACCTCAATTACTGATCATCATCATCTTCACATTGCCTAGCTGCCAACGAGAAGCAAAAGTAAGTAAATTCTGCCTGGAGGAGGAAAATACCATCCAGAGCCTCAAATTCTCTCTAAAACTTCTTACATACAATGCCCAGCACTCAACAAAAAATAACTTAGATTATAAGGAAGTAGAAATCTTTCAAAGACAGACTCATCTTTCTCCTGAGGAGCAGCTAGTGGGTTTGACCTGCTAGTGGGTTTGAACCATGTGGTTAGCAGTCCAGTGCTAACCCACAGCACCGCAAGGGCTCCTTAGTTACTAAATGAATAGGCTTAAAAGTATATTAGACACGGCTGAAGAGATCATTCAAGAAGTGAAATTTTTTTTTTTTTTTTTTTGCTACCTCTAATCATTTAAAAAGGAGCTCTGGTAGCGTAGTGGTTACGAATCGGGCTGCTAACCTCAAGGTTGGCAGTTTGAAACTACCAGCTGTTCCGTGGGAGAAAGATGAGGCTTTCTGCTCCCATAAAGATTTACAGCCTCAGAAACCCTGTGCAGGGTCGCTATGAGTCGGAACCGACTCCACGGCACATAAAAACAACAACAATCATTTAAAGGAGTTCTGGTAACGCAGTGGTTACGAATCGGGCTGTGAACCCTAAGGTCAGCAGTTTGAAACCACCAGCCGCTCCATGGGAGAAAGATGAGGCTTTCTGCTCCTGTAAAGATTTACAGCCTTGGAAACCCTGTTAAGGGTCACTATGGATCAGAACCGACTCATTGGCACTTAACAACAACAACAATCATTTAATAATCTGATACTAGTAAATAAACTGACTTCAGAATATGGAAAGATCCACTAAGGAAATTCAATACACACTGGAAAATACAACATGTGAAATTGTTCAACATTAACAGAAGAATATGATTAAAAAGATTAGCATAATTCAACATTTAATTTTACATTTTGATTAAGAAAGCTCCATTAGTTCTAAGCAAGAACATTTAGCTAATTTAAGCTTACATTCTACATGGATAGTAATGTATAAAATATTCCAACTTCCCTTGAGAAATAGTATCATATCTAAGCTACTTTGATAAACACTAAAGAATATTAAAACATCGCATGACAATATATAAACGGATTGAACAGAAGTAAACACAAATTCATATTCTTCAAAATTTCAATAATCCTAAGACTATATCACAGCCATTGATAATATGAAGAAAAAAAATTCTGGATTTACTTTTAAATTCAAACTTCTTCTGAGGGGCCTTAGAGGTGAAAAGGTAATCAGGTTACCACCAAAGGAAATGTGCCGGGAATGTTCCTGATGTCTCCTCTCCAGCTGAGTCAATGGATTACTGCCATTTAAGCCTGGTGGATCAAGATGATGACATTCAGCTGTGAAAATTTTATTATCAAACAGTACTGATGGGCATAACGAAGTTTTAGTTTCTTCTTCCTGTGGAAGTCTAAGCTGTATCTTAGCAAGTAGGATCTTTCGAAAGGAACCCTTCTTTCATGGACAGGACAACTATGATCAGCGTGTTCACATTGCCAAGGTTCTGGATACTGATGAGCTGTACGGGTATCTGAAGAAGTATCACATAGAACTGGATCCACACTTCAACGATATCCTGGGACAACACTCTCCGAAACGCTGGGAAAACTTTATCCATAGTGAGAACCGACACCTTGTCAGCCCGGAGGCTCTAGATCTCCTGGATGGGCTTCTGCGATACGACCATCAGCAGAGACTGACAGCCAAAGAGGCCATGGAGCACCCGTGCTTCTGGAAACTCCGTGGTGAAGGAGCAGTCACAGCCATGCGCACACAACACCCTGCTCTCCAGCGGTCTTACAGCAGCACGATGAAGACGGGAAAGCGATGGATCTGTTGCTGTTCCTCCCACTATTCCATAAGCAGAAGAAGAACCAAATCAAACGTCTTAACGCGTGTAGAGATCACGTTCCATGAGCAGGCACGAAATGGTGGCAGGTTACGTCAGCACGAAGTAGACCAACTGAAGGGCAACCCACCACCATATATCAAATGTCACTTCTGAATGTAAAAGGGCTCCTGTTGACTTCCTCCTGACCCAGAAAGCATGGGAGATTTGAAGGGTATGTGTATTGGTTGTCGGTTAGTGTAGTGACTGTGGCAAGGCCTTCAGCCACAGCTCATCCTTATCTAAATAGCAGTGAATCCACACTGGGGAGAACCCATATGAATGGTCAGCTTGCCCCCCTCATCCAGCATCAGAGAATCCACACAGGAGAGAAGCCCTATGGATGTGGGGAGTGTGGCCGAGCCTTCAGCCAGAGCTCCCTTCTCATAGAACACCAGAAGATTCACACTGGAAGATTTACACCAAAGAAAAGCCCTAGAGATGAAATGAATGTGGGAAATCCTTCAGTCACAGTTCATCACTCAACCAGCATGAGAGGACACATACTGGGGAAAAGCCCTATGAACATCAGGATTGTGGGAAGTTCTTCAGGCAAAGCACCGGAGGATTCACATGGGAGAGAAGCATATGAGTGCAGGGATTGTGGGAAAGCCTTTATACACACAGCTCCTCCCTCACCAAGCACCAGAGAACTCACACTGTATAACTCCACCCTGTGAGTGCTGGGGATGTAGTAAAGCCTTAAGCCATATAGTCCATCCCTTCCCAGACTTCACCCAGTCACACTGGTAAGAAACAATGCAAATATTAATACCCAAGTCTTCACACACAATATACCCTAGTCAGCCCTCAGAGTTCACAATAATGGGAATGATTATGGAAATATCAAACCATAGGTCGTCCATCCCTAAATATCAGATCAGATAGCAGGGGAATGTAGAAAAAATCAATGTTAAGAGCCTACAAAGAGTGCCCACTGATGTTACATGATCTACAAAAAGAGAAATGTTAAAAATTTAGTGGATCCGGGGGTGACTTTATAGTGGTGGAAAACCCAACAAATGCCTTTCAAAAAGAACCAAATGAAGCCAGAAATTATCATTATTGTACATTATGCCCTTATGATGGGAAGGTGCAAGTTATGAATGTTGCAAATAGACTCAGTTCTCCCAGAAATCAATATAGTGAGATGTGTTCCAGAACCAACAGTGACACCATCTTTATAGAATTGCCATAGACACTCAACTCTCAATACAAAGCTTCCTAATTTGTCAGTAGAAGAGATGCAGTACACTCAACTCTCAGTACAAAGCTACCACATATGTCAGAAGAAGAGATGCAGATTCAAGCACAGGAAGACAAAGTAATGAAAAAACATTCAAAGTATAGGAGACAGATAAGACAGAACAAGAAATTCTCCGTTCAAGAAAAATCCATCACTGTGGAGTCAATTCTGGCTCATACTACCCAGTAGACAGACTAGAAACTGTGCTTAGGGTTTCCAAAGCTGTTGTTATCTTTATAGACAGAAGAAGACTGCCATACCTTTTGCCCATGGAGTAGCCAGTGGCTTCAAACCACTAACTTTTTAGTTAGCATCTGAGCACTTTAATCATTGTGCCACCAGCTCTCACATACATGTAATTTTAGAACCAGTAGGATTTGAAAGAGGAAATGAGACAAACAATATTTTAAGAGAAAAATGACTGAACATTTTCTAATAGTGAAGATATCAAGCCACAAATTCAAGAAGCACTATGAATCCCAGGCAGAAAAACAAAACAAAATACAAACAGAAGCATACCTAAGCGTATTATAGTGGTGGTGATGTGCCACAGAGTCAGTTCCGACTCATAGCAACCCTGTGTAGGATTACCAAAGCTGTAAATTTTTATGGGAGCAGAAAGCCTCATCTTTCTTCCACAGAGCAGCTGGTATATTTGAACTGCTGACCTTTCAGTTAGCAGCCCAGCTTGTAATCCACTACACTACCACGGTTCCTTAAACACGTTATAGATGATTTGAGAGTAAAACGCAAGGTGGAAAACCATTTTCAGTAGCTAGAGAAAAAGACACATTATTTTAAAGGACCAACACTAAGAGTAACAGCTGACTTATTAATAGAAATCCTGGTGATGGTGGTGGTGGTTATGTGCTGTGGAGTTGGTTCCGACCCATAGTGACCCTGTACAGGGTTTCCGAGGCTGTAAATCTTTATGGGAGCAGAATGTTTCATCTTTCTCTTACGTAACAGCTGGTATTTCGCACTGCTGACATTGAGGTTAGTCACCCGATTCGTAACCACCACACTACCAGAGCTCCTTAGAAATCATGGTAGGTGAGGGCAATGAAATGATAACTTCAAAGTGCTGAAATAAAATGCATGCTAAGCTAACACTGGTGTGGTACTATAGGTTAATGCGCTCGACTGCAAAGTAGGTTTGAACTGCAAGGATGGCAGTTCAAGCTCACAAGTCACTCCTTGGAAAACCTATACAGGGTCACTAAGGGTAGGAGCCAACTTGACAGCACTTAACAACAACAAATATACTTCAAGGAATAAAAATAAAATAAAGCTTCTCAGACAAACAGAAGTGAGAGAATTCATCACCAGAAAATGGGAACTAGAAATCCTAAAGGGAAAACTATCTCAGATGAAGAGGTAAATATGTGGGTAAATCTAAATGAATATTGAATGTGAAAAAAGAAAAGAAGACCTGGTGGTGCAATGGGCTAAGTACTGGGCTGCTAACTGCAAGGTCAGCAGTTCAAACCTACCAGTCACTCCGCAGGAGAACGATGTAGCTGTATACTGCTGTAAAGATTTATACAAGCTTAGGAACCCGAGGGAGCAGGTCTTCTGTGTCCTATAGGGTTGCTGTGTGTTGGAACCAAGTTGCTGGAAGTAGACTTTGTTTGGTTTTGGGAATATCTTTGGGAATTAAAAAAGTATGTAGAATTAAAATACATGATGGCAAAAGTATAAAGAAAATAGGAGGGAGATAACTAGAAGTTGAGTTTTCTGAAAGCCTTCTATTGTCTGGAAAAACAATAGCGATATGAAAGGGCTTCAAAAAGTTCCTGGAAAAAAAATGGGACAGCCCCAATCAAACTTTTTAAAGCCCTCTCATATTTCATATTTGACAACTTCCAATTTTCCTAGATTCATACTTCAAACAGTCCATGTTCCAGTTATTGATGGACGTTTGCAGCTGTTTCTTCTCATTTTGTATTGTGTTCCATCAGCAAATCAAAGTCCTAAAAGGTTTGCTCCATTCACGTCATCACGGTCAACTCTACTTTGAGGAGGCAGATCTTCTCCAGTTGTATGTTGAGTGTCTTGCAAACTGAGGGATTCATTTTCTGGCATTATATCTGACAATGTTCAGTGTCTAAACAGTTAGAAATAGTCCATCTCTCCTTCTTCCTACTCTGTCTTGTCTGGAAGCTCCACTAAAACCTATCTACCATGGGTGACCTTGCTGGTATTTAAAATACCAGTGGCATGACTTCCGGCGTCATGCAAGCCACCACAATAGGACAAACTGCAAGGTGAGTGGTGGTGAACACTTCTTGGCTATAACAAAATATCTTGAGGGACTGAGTCACTGGGCTTGGGGGCTCTGGAACCAGCCTGCCTGGGTTGCATCTGGCTTTTTGACCTACTTGCTATGGACTTTCAACAATTATTGGACCTCCTTAAAATTCCTTTTCTTCAACTCTGTATTGGAAGTCTCAATATTGCTTGGATTGTTGCAAATAGTGCATTGGACAATCTATAAAGCCTCCATTAGAGTGTCTGAAACTCAAAATACTTATGTATTAGCCTAGCACAACGCTTGCCTCAGACTCTGATAACCTTAGATCAACCTACAAATGATTCCATGTTCCAACTGGTGGCAGTGTGCAAGAGAAGGAAAACCTATTGTTGGTCTGTTGACGATAATATGAATCCCTAAACCTGGCTGCAGTACGCTGATTGCTGTACTCCAAGATAGTTGGGTTAGCCTAATCCTCGGAACCTGTGAAAGGCAAAAAGTACTTTACAGAGGTGATTAAGTTACAGATCTTTAGATGGGGAGATGACTCTCAATTATTTAGAAGCATGGTGACTCTGTAGGATAAGCACTCGGCTACAAACCACAAGGTTAATGGTTCGCGCCCACGAGTTGCTCCATGGGAGTAAGATGAGGCTTTCTGCTTCCTCAAAGATTTGCAGCTTTGGAAATCTTATACAGGTCACTATGAGTCAGAACCAACTCAAGGGCACTTAACAACCACAGCAACAATCCTAACAGCAATCACAAGTGTCCTTATAAGAGGGAGGAAGGAGATTTGACTACAAAAGAGAAAATGCAATGTGACAATGGAAGCATGGAATGCTGGTACAAGAAGGACCAGAAGTTGGAAAAGGTCAGGAATGTATTCGCCCCAAGGGCCATCAGAAGGAGCCAGCCTTGCCACCACATTGATTTAGCCTCTTATAGTTGATTTAAGAGACCCGACTCGATGGCACTTAACAACAACAACAACAACAGTTGATTTAAGAAGCCCTAACAGTGAAGAAGGTAAGCACCTGACTGCTAACTGGGTGGTTCAAAACCATTCAATTACTCTATAGAAGAAAGACCTAGTGACCTGCTCCCATAGAAAACTAGGTCACATAGGGTTGCCATGAGTCAAGTTTGACATGATGACACCCAATATAATTTATTTTGCACTTCTCGATTCTGGAATTGTGAGGAAATTCATTCCTGTTGTTTTAAAAACCACACAGATTGTGGTTACAGTGGCCATAAAAAACTAATACAGTTGTCTAAGATCCCAACCAACAAGTAGACACCCAGACAGTGGAATCTAGGCCTCAGGGGAAGGATGTTGGCAAGCAGTGGGTTCTTGGTGCCACAGTCACAACACTTAGGATTCAGGGCTGGGATCCAAGCCCAGGAGGAACTGGAATGAAATCCTGAAGCTGAGGCAGAGGCCAAGTAACAAGAACAGTACCAACAGGGAGGGCAGCAGTGCATGGTGTCTCAGCAGGCACTGAGGCTGGAACCTCCTCAAGGACTCTGCACACAGACTTACAGCAGCGAGCCTCAGGCCAGACCCTCTGCAGTGGGCCTACAGACACACTGTCTGTCAGCTGGGCTCTGGACTGGTGCTGGTCTGCCAACTGTTACTCATCATCAAAGACATAAAGAAAGGAATTGAGAATAAGAGTTTTTAAAATGTCCAACGACTCGACTCCCCTCCTTTTATTACAAAACGTCTATCTTTAGCTTTGCTACACTCACAATCAGTCCTGAGAGCAATTATTCACTATTGAATCACAAGAGTCTTACCCCCATCTTCTTTCACCAGCCCCGTCCAGACAGGTTGGAAACCACGAGTGGAGATTCTACTTACCACCTCACCACACCCTCTAAAACTAGGTTCCCTCTTGAAAGTTTGTAAGCCAATCACTTCGTGCCTTTGTAGCACCCCCATTTTGGGTAGCCAATGTCTAAGTTCCTGAGTGCTTCGGTGTACATAAAAAAAAAAAAAAAAAAAAAACCCAGAGGGAATGGAAGCAAATGCTATTGAATGATGAAGGGGATTGTAACCATTGAAATGAAACGGAATACTATAGGATGAATGTGAAACTGATGTTCTCCCATGTAAACTCTCACTCAATTCACAATAAAAACTTAAAAAAGAAAAAAGTCCAACAATATGACATTGTCATGACATGTTTGGGGACCTGAGTTTTATCTTTGATGAATTGCCTAATAAAATAGTAGGGTTTGCATCTTGCATGGCTTTTATAAAAATTCGCTTTTTTAGTAATTCTTTTATATAAATACAGATGGCACATTAGTCTATGCAACATTTTTCACATGTTTTCAGTCACAGTAATAATATTAATCATGTTGGGCAACTATCTTTATTGTACTTTGTGAGTATTGGTCTGTAATGAATCAGAAATGCAAATAAACAGCAACCAAAAACCTCAGGACCCTAGTCCATAACCACCAAAGGTCCTACCGGACAATCCTGCGGCAGTGCCTATAGGAAGGACAAGATGTCTCAAAGTCCAGGCTTAGCAAGCTCTTCAGTGTCCTGGTTCCAGCAACACCCCAACACCTGTACTTTCACGGCCTTGGAAAGGGTCCCATTTAACAGATGACAAAGTGCTTGGGTCCATCTCTCAAAGACATGTCCTTCCTCACTACAGAGTACCTGCTTAATTAGGCACATTCCCGCATATCTGCACTCTCTCCATGTACCCATCAACTGAGCACTGGGGTACATGCTGGCTGGTAGGACAAAGTTGGCTCCCTGTAACCTAGAAAAAAGAACAATGCATGTAAAGATAATAGGAAATCTACCATCCACATTTAAGTATTATCTATGGTGCTCATAAAGGAGTTCTGGTAGCATAGTGGTTACGAATCGGGCTGCTAACCGCAAGGTCAGCAGTTCAAAACTGCCAGCTGTTCCACGGGGGAAAGATGAGACTTTCTGCTCCTGTAAAGATTTAGAGCCTTGGAACCCTATACAGAATTGCTATGAGTCGGAACTGACTCCACGGCACATAACAACAACAACAACAACAATGGTGTTCATAACCTCATATAAATGTGAAAAATCTAGACAGTGAACAAGGAAGACTGTAGAAGAATTGATGCATTTGAGTTATGGTGTTGGAGGAGAATATTGAAAGTGCCATGGGCTGCCAAAAGAACCAACAGATCTGTGTTGGAAGAAGTGGAGCCAGAGTGCTCCTTGGAGGTCAGGAAGGCCAGAATTCATCTCTCATACTTTTTTGTCAGGAGGAATCAGTTGCTGGAGAAGGATATCATGTTTGATAAGGTGGAGGGTCAGCGAGCAAGAGGAAGACCCCCAGTGAGATGGATTGGCCAAGTGGCAGCATCAATGGGCTCAAGTGTGGCAACCATCGTGAGGCTGGCCCAGGACCAGGCAGTGTTTCGTTCTGTTGTGCATAGGATCGCTATGAGTCAGTACCGATTCGATGGCACTTAACAACAACAACAATGGTGCTCAAGTGCAGTATGTCGCTGTTGTTGTTAAGTGCCATCAAGTCAGCGCTGACTCATAGCAACTCTGTATAGGGTTTCTGAGGAGCATCTGGTGAGCTTGAAACTCTGGGCCTTGTGGTTCAAACCAACTTTGCAATCTAGCACATTAGACCATAGTGCCATACCAGGACTCCTAAATACAGATGGTGGTGGCTGTTGCCGTGGAGTCGGTTCCAACTCATAGCGACCCTGTCTGTATAGGGTTTCCGAGGCTGTAAATCTTTATGGGAGCAGAAAGCCTCATCTTTCTCCCGTGGAACAGCTGATAGTTTCAAACTGCAGACCTTGCAGTTCGCGGCCCGATTCGTAACCACTACGCTACCAGAGCTCATTAAATACAGTATATTACAAGGATATTTGTGTCCCTTTCCTCATTCATGCCTTCTGATAACCTCACTTTCCATAGAAACCAATGATGATGCAGAGAAGGCATGGAGTTGATACAGGAAATGAGCCAAGTGTAGGCTTTGTAAATAAAGCATGTATTCTAATTCTGGCTTTGTTACTAACCAGTTGGGTAACTGAGTTTCCTAGTGCTGCGATAACAGAAATACCACAGGTGGGTGGCGTTAAAGAACAGAAATGCCTTTTCTCACAGTTCTAGAAGTTCAAAAGTCCAAATCAAGGGTTTGGCTTCATCAATTCTTTTCTTGTTGGTAGTTCCCATGTTCCTTGCCTCTTTACTAATCCTCACATGGCATCTGGCTACTCTCTCCCTACAGTGTGTGTTTATCTCTGGGTCTAATCTGGTGCTTAAGGAGCTCTGGTAGCGTAGTGGTTATGAATCGGGCTGCTAACCTCAAGGTCATCAGTTCAAAACTATCAGCGGTTCTGTGGGAGAAAGATGAGATGGTCTGCTCCAGTAAAGATTTACAGCCTCAGAAACCCTTTGTAGGGTCACTATAAGTCAGAACTGACTCCATGGTACTTAACAACAACAACAACAATCTACTACTTAAGGAGTTCTGGTAGCGTTGTGGTTACGAATCGGGCTATTAATCTCATGGTCAGCAGTTCGAAACTACCAGCTGGTTCATGGGACAAAGATGAGGCTTTCTGTTCCTGTAAAGAGTTACAGCCTCGGAAACCCTGTACAGGGTCCCTACAAGTCAGAACCGACTCCACAGCACATGACAACAACAATCTGCTGTTTATAACTAAGATGTCATTAGACTTAGAACTTACCCTATATACATACGGCCTAGTTAGTATAACAAAGAAAATCCATTTCCAAACAGGAACACATCCATAGGCTTATTTGGGAGGAATGCAATTTAATACATAACAGTAACCTAACACTTTAGAGTTAACCTCTCACGGCCTGAGTTTGTATTTCTGTAAAATGGGGATGCTAATACCACATAGGACTCCTGGTGTGGTGCTGTGGGCTAATGAGTCAGACTGCAAAGTTGTCTGAACTGCAAGGTCGGTGGTTCAAGCTCACCAGCTGCTACTTGAAAACCCTATACAGGGTCGCTATGGGTCGGAATCTACTCAACGGCACTAACAACAACAACAACAATACCATATAGGTCCTAGTGGTAAGTAAGGTAGTGTCTCAAAACTCCTTGGCACAGGTGTGAAGGGGTCAATGTGTTCTAGCTTTCCATGCTCCATAAATGACTATTGGGAAGGCGGGAACCACAGTAACATCACAGACTAGGGGACTAAAAAGCCGTAACAAGGAAAACATCAAGAAAGCAAGGTACAGTACACAACAAATGTAATTGACATGAGACTATTAACTCTTGTTCAACTCACACCCTACATTTTATGTCATTAAAAAAAATCATCCTGTTTATAAAACGAAAATTTAAAAAATTAAAGAAAAAAAATCATCCTCTTTACAACACACATCATCAAAGATTTGGAAATTTGGACTTAAACAAGTTTGTTTTGTTTTGGTGGTGCTCTCATTGAATCTAAATCCGCTCTTCTTTTTATTACGTATGCACTCATCTGAACTCTGCATAATCACCAGTATTTACTGAAATAAAACTATCATTAGGGATGGAACAGGACAATTTCAGAAAGCAACCAAGATGCTTTCACAAGCTGGTGTAAACTTAATTGCTTTATTTCAGAAGTTTATAGTAATCCAAGTACTAAACCAAGCACTGTAGCAATAAGGAATAACACAAGATGCAAAGCTTCCCCATTGTATATTTCATGCTTGGAATGAATTTGGGGAATTAAAATAATAACAAATCAAACTAGTATTTATTGGAAAGAGTGAAATTTAAATGATGAGGATTGATTTGATACTATGTTTTTCATGTTAGAAGCATCAATATGCAAAACTGTCTATTCAAATACTTGAAAAACTTAATCACTTTTAAAAATAGTGTGGACTCTCACTACGAGGTAAAGTAGAAATTCTTTGAAGAGACTTGGTTCTGCAATTTTCATCTCATGGGAACATAATAGTTGAAAAACTAAACTAGAAAATCCTGAGCAAGGTCATCATTAAGAATTAAGGGACTTGTAATAATAACAGCTTCACACTGATATTACCTCCTTTTCTTGACCAGAGGTCAGGTTTCTACCTACCAGAACTTAATGCAAGCATGGAATTGTGAGAGAAAGGCCTAAGGTTCCTGAAGAAAAGATAAACCAGGTGCCTTTTTTCTTTTTTCTTTTCTTTTTTTGCTTTTTAATAGAAGAAGTGAGGTCAAACTTAGGCCGTAACACAGCCAACTGTGTTCACAATGAATAAAAAGTCATGGTAGTTGATAGAAGGCAGAGGTAGGTATTGAAGAACACATGATTCCAGGTAAATAGCTCTGGTCACCCAACAGCCTCCAGCTGGGGCCAACAGCAGAGGTTCACTCTGCTGGTCCTGACTCAATAAGGGTAGCTGTATTTTGCATACTCCATATAAGAAATTAAGGAAATATAGTTCAAAAATGATTAAAATAATTCTTTTAAGTTTTTGGTGGTTAATAGAGTTTCAGCTCTGTGGAAAATAGCTGGGAAATTTAAAGATATATATATATATATATATATATATGGAGCTCTGGTAGCGTAGTGGTTACGAATCGGGCTGTGAACCTTAAGGCCAGCAGTTCGAAACTACCAGCTGCTCCGCAGGAGAAAGATGAGGCTTTCTGCTCCCGTAAAGATTTACAGCCTCGGAAACCCTGTACAGGGTCGCTATTGGGTCGGAACCGATTTGACAGCACTTAACAACAATATATATATAAAGATTAAAGTATATGATTACGATGAGTAAGAGAGACAAGAGACAGCTGTGATATGGGGGGGAAAACACTGAGCTGACAAAACTCAGCATCTCTGACCCTGCATTTCCTGTAACATGGATGAAAAAGAATGAAGAGGAACAGCAGGTAAAATTATTGGGTATGATAAAACAAAAAATAAAATAAACTAGGGCAAAAACAGGACATGGATTTAAGAAATATAGGTACTTAAAAGTAAGTCTAAATTCGTATGTGAAGCAGAGATTATATGTGCTTTCCTTGTCAAGTGTTCGAACAAATCCAGAGGCAAAATACCCACCAAATATGCATATGGCATTTTGAAACATCTGATGCTGCCACTATTAGAAGAAACCTTCCAAAAGGAGTTAAAATGGGAACACAGAAATAAGAAACACAGTGAACCCC
>NW_006408752.1:1738133-1741657 GCF_000296735.1 Chrysochloris asiatica
AGCCTCATCTTTCTCCCGTGGAGCGGCTGGTAGTTTCGAACTGCTGACCGTAAGGTTTGCAGCCCGATTCGTAACCACTATGCTACCAGAGCTCCATACTTCTTATTAGGTGCCTTCAAGTCAGTTCTGACTCAGAGTGACTTTATGCACAACAGAATGAAACACTGCCTGGTCCTGCACCATCTCACAATTGTTGCTAAGTTGGAGTCTATTGCTGCTGCCACTATGCCAATCCATCTTGTTGGGGATCTCCCTTTATTTCACTGACCTTCTACTTTACCAAGCATGATGTCCTTCTTTAGGGATTGGTCCCTCCTGATAATATGTCTGAAGTATGAGAGATGAAGTCTGGTCATCTTCACTTCTGAGGAGCATTCTGGATGTACTTCTTTCAACAGACTTGTTTGTTCTTCTGGCAGTTCATGGTATTTTACATGCTCTTCTCCAACACTGTAACTCAACTGCATAATTTCTTCTACAGCCTTAGTTACTGTCCCACTTTCATATACATACGTTGTTGTTTGGGTCAGTTGCAACTCATAATGACCTTATGTACAAACGAATGAAGCATTGCCTGGTTCTGTGCATCCTCACAATTGTTGCTAAGCTTGAACCCATCGTTGCTGCTACTGTATGAATCCATGTTGTTGGGGGATCTCCCCTTTTTCACTGTCACTCCAATTTACCAAGAATAATGTCCTTTTCCAGGGACTGGTCCCTCCTAACAATATGTCCAAAGTAAGTAAGAGAGACAAAGTTTGGCTATCTTGGCTTATAAAGAACATTCTGGTAGTTCTTCTTCCAACACAGATTTGTTTGTTCTTCTGGAAGTCCAGGGTATCTTTAATATTCTTCTCCAACACCATAATTCAAATGCATCAATTCTTCTATGGTCTTCCTTATTCATGCCCAACTTTCACATCAATACGAGGCTACTGAAAATACTATGGCATGGGTCAAGTGCACTTCAGTCCACAAAATGACATCTTTGCTCTTTAACGAGGTACTGTGAAGCAGATTTGCCTAATGCAATATGTTGCTTGATTTCTTGATTGCTGCTTCCGTAAGTGTCAATGGTGGATCCAAGCAAAATGAAGTGTTTGACAACTTCTATTTTTTCTTCATTTATCATGATGTTATTTATTGCTCCAGTGGTGAGGACTTTTGTTTTCTTTACATTTGGATGCAACTCCTGCCAAACAAAGGCTGTGTTCTTTGATTTTCATCAGTATTTTAAGTCTTCACTTTTAGCAAGCTAGGTTGTATCTATCATCTGCATATTTCAGGTTATTAATGAGTCTCACTCCAATCCTGATGTCATGTTTTTCTACATATAATCCAACTTCTTGGATTATCTGCTCAGCATACAGATTGAATAATTATGCTGAAAAAAATACAACACTGGCATACACTTTTCCTAATTTTAAACCATTCAGTGTCCCCTTGGTCTTGTACCTCTTGTTCTATGTACAGGTTCCTCATGAGCACATTTGAGTGTTCTGGAACACTCATTCTCTGCAATGCTGTTAATAGCTTGTTACGATCCACACAGTTGAAAGCCTTTGCATAGTCAGTAAAGCACAGGTAAACATCTTTCTGGTATTCTTTGCTTTCAGCCAAGATCCATCTGATATAAGTACTGATAGCTCTTGTTCCACATCCTCATATGAATTCAACTTGAATCTCTGGAAGTTCCCTGTCAATGTACTGTTGCAGCTGTTTTTGGCTTATCTTTAGCAAACTTTTACTTGCATGTGACATTAATGATATTGTCCAATGATCTCCACATCCTGTTTGGAGTGGATACAAATATGGATCTCTTCCAATCAGTAGCTGTCTTCCAAATTTCTTAGCATGGAAATTTGAATTTTTTTCCTCAGTTCTTCCAGCTTGAGAAATGCTGAGTGTATTCTTTCTTTTACGTTTTCTAACTCCAGATCTCTGCACATTGCATTATAATATTTGACTTTGTCTTCTCAAGCTGCTCTTTGAAATTTTCTATTCAGCTCTTTTTACCTTCTCATTACCAATTGCTCTAGCATCTCTAGGCTAAAGAGCAAGTTTCAGTCTCTTATGATACCTGCTTTGGTCTTTGTTGCTTGTCTTCTTAATGAACTTTTGCTTTCTTCCTGTATGATATTCTTGATGTCATCCCACAAATCTAGTTTTTGGTCATTTGTGTCTAATACATCAAATCTTTCTTGAGATGATCTCTAAATTTAAGTTGGATATGTTCAAGGTCATATTTTGTCTCTCATTGATTTGCTTGAATTGTGTTCAATTTCAGCCTGAACTTGCATATGAGCAATTGATGGTCTGTTCCACAGTCTCCCCCTGGCCTTATTTTGACTGATGACATGGAGCTTTTCCAGCGTCTCTTTCCACAGATGTTGTCAATTTAATTTCTGTGTATTCCATCTAGTCGAAGTCCATGTGTATAATCATGTTTTATGTTGTTTAAAAAGGTATTTTCAGTGAAAATGTCACTGGTCTTATAAAATTCTATTATGTGTTTTCAGCAGCTTTTGTATCACCAAGTTCATATTTTCCAACTACTGATCCATCCTTTTTATCTCCAAACTTATCATTCCAATCACCAGAAATAATCATGTATATGAGTCTATTGAAAGTACTATGGCTTGGGTCAGATGCATCTTACTCCTCAAACTGACATCTTTATTCTCAAAACACTTTTAAAGAGGCTTCACACTTAGGACCATGATATAGCAAGACAAGATCTTTCTTTTTAAGAAAGAGAAACACACATATTTAAAGCAGGTCCTTATGTAATAGTTTATTGTTTTATCCTTTATTTATCTATATTCAATATTTAACTTTATGTAAACTTTGGAATCTGAAGGGCTACGAACCAATTCACTGAAAATCTCACTGTGATCACTACTGCTGAGCAAATGCCTACACGGTGTGTCCAGAGCCCAGCACAGAGACTTGCACACAGTGGACACACACTACTTGTGTGATGCTGAATGCATCAATGAAGGCTGTATGGAATGACAGGAACAATGGCCAGCTAATTCCTTTATTCCTCCAAAAGGTGTTTGCTGAAGAGTCAACTATGTACCAAGGGAGGGGTCTTCCTCTAGTTGTAAGTAAACAAATATAATGACAGACTACAACAAAGGCCATGAAGGACATCAGTTAGATAACAGCAGAGAGTAACTGGGGGGAGGAGATGCTCTTCTTGATATGGAGGTCCCTGGAGGCTCTCTGAGAAGAAGACCTGTGAGCTGAGACTTGAAGTATCAGGAGGAGTTATTCTACCTTGGTAAGGAGTAGGGGTATCAGCAGTCCAACAGAGGGAATAGCAGGTGCAAAGGGCCTGCAGCCAGAAAAGGTTTGGCTTGCTTAAGGAAGCAGCAGCCAAGAGATCAGACGACATATTGCATTGGGCAAATCTGCTGCACAGGAACTTTACTTAAAGTGTTGAAGAGCAAGGATGTCAGCTTGAAGACTAAGGTGCGCCTGACCCAAGCCATGGTATTTTCAATTACCTCATATGGATG
>NW_006408752.1:1742006-1767413 GCF_000296735.1 Chrysochloris asiatica
TTCTGCTGTGCATGGGGTCGCTATGATGGCAACTCGATGGCACCTGACAACAACAACAACAACAACAAGGAACAGAAAAGAGACCATTGTAATGCCACATTTTAAATGCTGAGTGGGGCTATGCTTACAGAAATGCCATACTCTAGAAACAACAGTCAGATAACTTCCCAAAGCTCTTCAGAAGATCTTTACAAACAAAACAAAGGGGAGGCTGGCAACAGTCACTTGGGTGATTCAGGTAATTCGTCATAAAGTTATTCCACTCATGTTTTGAGCTCAATTTTTTTTTTTTACATAATGATTTCAGCATAAATTATAACAAATACAGGCTACTTGCTTCAGTTCAGAGGACAACAGTATGGATATTTATACCCCATTTTAAGTACCCTCTGATGTGTTCATAGGATGATTACTTTTAAGCTTTCCAGTCTTATTTGGTTAAGTAATTCTTTCCCTTGTTGAAATAGTGAAATGAAATTCAACCTTTTAAGAATTATCTTGATATAAAATGCTACAATTTGATGAAGTTGACCTATAATTATGGATGTTGTTTTTGTTAAGTGCTGTCGAGTTGATTCCGACCCATAGCAACCCTGTATAGGGTTTCCAAGGAGCAGCTGGTGAGCTTGAACCACCAACCTTGCCTTGCAGTTCAAACGGCTTTGCAGTTTGGCACATTAACCCACAGCGCCACACCAG
Source organism: Chrysochloris asiatica (assembly GCF_000296735.1). NCBI lineage: Eukaryota > Metazoa > Chordata > Mammalia > Afrosoricida > Chrysochloridae > Chrysochloris > Chrysochloris asiatica. Next base: position 1,742,706 of record NW_006408752.1, read on the forward strand.
GACTCCAATTATGAATGCAGTAGCTCAAAATACCAAGGAGTATTTTGAGGAGTCTTCACATCAAGGATCAAACCTATCCCTTCTGTACACAAGGTTGGTAGGAATGGGCAACTTAGGCATTTGCTACCTAAAATGGGGGCATATAAAGGCACAACGTGGCTGGCCTACAAGTTTTCAAGAAAGAGTTTAGTTTCAGAATGCAGGAAAAGGTAGAATCCCCACTGAATAGTTTTCATCTTGTCTAGACAGGTCTGGCGAAAGGAGATGGGGATAGGACTCTTTTAATTCGATAGTGAATAATTACTATTTTGACTAATTGATATTGTCACAACTGTAAAGGTAGAAGTTTTGTAACATAAAGTGGGGAGTAGTTAATCTTACATTCCAGGAACAGAGGACCTAGGACCATCAAGAGAGAAGAGCATGAGCAAGAACGTGGGACCCTAACCAGAGAAGCAGCAACACCAGAGACAAAGGCAGAGATGATGGCAGGGAGAGTTAGAGCATCTGAGGACTCTAGACTCATGGGAAGAGTAAGGCAGTGTGCTGGCGGCCAGGAGGCAGGCTTGCAGAATATACCCTTTGGGTGTTTAAATGATTATATATTTTGAATATTTTTGTGTACCTAAAAAAAAGGAAATAGAAGTAAATACTGTTGAATGATGATGCATGGAGGGGATCGTAATCATTGCAATGAAACACAATGCGATATGATGAGTGCAAAACCAATGTTCTCCCATGTAAACTATCACTCAATTCACAATGAAGCCTTCAACAAAGAAAAAAGAGAATTATCTTGAATACACTTGGGAATACAAGATTTTTAATCCATCTCTCACAGTTTATCAAATCTGACATTTAATATGGGGGGATTTTTTTGTTAATAGTTCAGAGTAGCTACACAGAACTATGTCGTAATTAAAGCAATTATGAGCAAATCAAGAACTTTGTCTTTAGAGTCTTATTTTCTACTATTTCAGTTGAGTCATAAAGTATTTCTCTTCTATTCACTGACTTAACATACTGAAGAACACTGCCCCAAACTGAAGCTGTATGTTCACAGCCATCCCTACAAACTGCTGACAAGTATACTAGTGCTTGCCGTCTTGGCATGGGGAAGCAGGATAAGCACTGGATAGTTAACCACAATGTTGGCAGTTCAAACTCACCAGCCACTGCATGGGAGAAAGATACATCTATCTGTTCCTATAATGGTTTACAACCTCAGAAATCCTATTTAGGGTTGCTATGAGTCTAAATCACTCAATGGCAGTAGATTTTGGTATACTGGTGTTTATACCATCCTGAGAACAACTTAGTGACTTTCTCCTAACATTTAAATATAAATGAATAAATAGACACAAAGATTATTAACAACAACAACAAATTTTAAGCAAATGACAGAAAACCAGAGTAGAATCATACCTTTTGGTAAAAATCAAAGTAAAGGTTTTATGTGCAAATTTAAATGAGTAAACAGAGTTGTCACAATAAGAAAGGAGAAACATTGCTAACACTAATTACTTCTGGGATAAGACTGAGGAGAAGAGAATTAGGGAATTCTTAAGAATCTCTGGTGGCACAGTGGGTAAAGCATTTGGCTGCAAACAGAAAAGTTGGTGTTCAAATCCACCTGGGAGAAAAAATGATGTCAGTCTGTTTCCAAAAAGAGGATAGCCTTAGAAGCCCTATGAGGCCATTTTACTCTGTCCTGTGGGTTGAAACCGCAAGGTCGGTGGTTCAAACTCATCAGCCACTCCTTGGAAACCCTATACAGGGTCACTATGAATTGAAACTGACTCGATGGCAGTCAACAACAACAACAAAAGGGTCTCTATAAGGAACCCTGGTAGCATAGTGGGCTACAAGTTGGGCAACTAACTGCAAGGTCAGCAGTTTGAATCTACCAGTTACTCTGTAAGAGAAAGATTCGGAAACCCTATACAGACTCCACAGCACACAACCAACCACCATAGGGTCGCTATGAGTTGTAATTCGATTTACAGCAATGGAATTGATATATATAAGGGGCTTCAAAAAGTTCATAGAAAAACTCAGTCATTATCTTTCAATTCCATTTTTCCATGAACTTTTTGAAGCCCCTTCGAGTGTATGTATGTGTGTTTCTTTTACGTGGTAAATTTATGGGTATTTTGGCTTTGTATCTATGTTTCTTAGTATTTGCAAATGGTTAAAAGAAAAAAAACAAAAGCAGGTCAATAGATTAAATTTCTAGGCACATACCTTCCTCTGGTTGTCACTAAAAGCTTTTTTTTTTTTTTTTTTGTAAAACATGCACAAGGACCTTTATCTATGCCACAATCTGGTCTACCAACTGCTAATACTCCAAAATTCTGACATCTTAATAAGTTACTTGAGTTGTAAGACTTCCAGTTCTGACATCTGGATTCTCCCTTTTCTTGCCTATTTCTTCTTATTGAGTACTATGCCTTTGCTAACTTTTAATAAAAAGGTAATCGATTAGGAGATTTGATAAGCTCAATAAAGCAAATTAATCCCCTAAATTTACATTTAATTGGAAATCTTCTGTCCCAGAAATAGAAAGATGTTATTTGTTTCTCCACTTGTCCCATACATTTAGCAAAGAACATGGCACTGTGTGGTTCTGTTGTTTGGGGAGATGACAGCTGTAGCTCACAGCTGAATCTCCAGTACCTGGAACACGGCAGAAACTCAAGAAATGAATGAATGTCAAACTTACAAACAAATTCCATGAGAAGGTAGCAGGAAATAGTGGAAAGAGCATGAGCTTTGGAATCAATTTCTTTAATTGTATAATGGAGACAACAATACCATTGTAGCTCTTAGGGTTTTACTGAGGATTGAGAGAATTTAGATGTACCTAATAAAAGTTGTTGTTGGTTACTGTTAAGTCAAGTCCACCACATGATGGCCTTCCATACAACATAATGAAACACTGCCCAGTCCTGTGCCATCTTCATAGTGAGGACTGTGCTTGAGTTCATCACTGTGGCTCTTGCGTCAATCCATTTCATTGAGGGTCCCCCACGTTTACAGAGACACTCTGCTTTATCAGAGATTATATCGTTTTCTAGCAATTGGTATTTTCTAATGGAGTTCTGGTGTGGCGCTGTGGGTTAATGCGCTAGACTGCAAAGCCGTTTGAACTGCAAGGTTGGCAGTTCAAGCTCACCAGCTGCTCCTCGGAAACCCTACACAGGGTGGCTATGGGCCGGGATCGACTCAACGGCACTTCACAACAACAATGGCACATCCAAGAAAGAACTATAGCTAAACGTTGTTGTTGTTGTTGTTAAGTGTCATCAAGTTGGTTTGGGCTCATGATAACCCTGTATAGTGTCTCCAAGGAGCAGCTGGTGGGTTTGAACGGTTAACCTTGTGGTTCTAAGTCTAGTGCTGATCCTACAGCGTCACACCAGGAGTCCAGCTACACATTAACCCACACACCCACACTGCAAAAAACAAAACAAAACAAATACAAGTTGCCATCAAGTCAATTCCAACTCATAGCAATCTTTAAATGACAGAGTAGAACTACCCCAGAGGGTTTCCAAGCCTAGTTTTATGGAAGCAGATTGCTGCATGCATCTTTTCCCCACATAGTGACTGGTGGGTTCAAACAGCCAACCTTCCAGTTAGCTGCTGAATGCTTTAACCACTGTGGTAGTTCTTTCTTATACACAGAACTATCTGACATTCTTCTCTTTTCCACAAATGTGCTTGTGAAAAATGAAAGGCTATTTTTATATACTATTTTGTTCACCAGGAGTCCTGGTGTGGCACTGCAGGATAAGTACTGGACTGCTAACCATACGGACCATGGTTAAACCATATCAGTGGTTCCTCAGAAATACTTTATAGGGTTGCTGAGTCAGAATTGACTTGATGACACACAACAACATTTTGTTGACCTAGAATGTCTTTTACCCTATTTTGTCCTATCAAACCCATACTCACCATCAATGCCAAGTTCAAGCACCTCCTGTGCCTTAATACTTTTATTCCTTTTCCCTACAAGGTCATTTGAATAGCAGGATCAGCAGTTCAAGCTCACCAGCGGCTCCTCAGAAACCATACACAGGGTTGAGTCAGAACTGACTCAATAGCACTCAATAACAACAACAACAACAACAACAACAACAACCTCACCCCTAGTCAAAAGAGGGCTGTCCTGCATCAATACACATATTGGCCTGCCTCTCCCACCATTTCTCACATGACTGAGTTTAGTTTTCATTTCTACCTGGGACATCTCTCCTTCTTGGCTATCAGCTCCCTGAGGAACAAGAGAAATTTCTGATTTCTAACTGCATTCCTCAAAAGGATTGTTCATAATGCTTTTCAGGTAACAGATGTTTAGTGGATTCTTAAAAACTACATTAATAAACTTGATCTTATTTTCCCTTAGGAAAAATGATCTGATCAGCTATGATATGCCTGTTCAAGGAATTCATACAAAATAAATCACAGATAAAACGAACAGGATAAAAGCAAAGATTCAATAAAAATAACTATCAAATGATCAAATTAGGTCTTATGTTCTATAAAATATACATAAATGAGAACTATATACAGTATTGATCACAAAGTCTCCAAGCAGCAAAAATCTAAAATGAACCTAAAATGACAACTCCGCCATGCCATACATGTGTCCTAACTCCTATTACCAGCTGTAACAAACATAAAGCTTTCGTCATAGCAGAATGATTTGGATAAGCTAATTACTTTAAGTCAATGCCTTCTTTTGAATGAGACAATAATAAAGTCTATCTACTACGTCAGGAATGACAAACTGAAGATGAATGGTTCTGCATTCATTGTCAAAAGAGCATTTCAAAACGTGTCCTGAAGTACACCATTGTTGGTGATAGGATGATATTGATATGCTTATAAAGGAAGATCAGTTAATATGCCTATTCAAATTTACACATCAATCACTAATGCCGAAAGTGGGGAAACTGAAGATTTTTACTATCGACTTCTGCAGTCTGAAATTGAACAAACATGCAATCAAGATGCACTGATAATTGCTGATGGTCAGAATGCGAAGATGTGAAACAAAAAAGGAATAAGTACAAATCACATTAAAGGCACTGGTGAAAAACAAGGCTCTAGGAATCGATGGAATACAAATTAAAATAGGCACTACTGAAGTGTTCATTCAGCTATGCCAAGGTTGCGAGAGGTCCATATTCATGCCCAAGCTAAAGAAAAGTGATCCAACACAAGGTAGAAGTTACCAAACAAGATCATTACTATCACATGTAAATAAAGTTTTCCTGAAGAGAATTTTAAAATGATTGCAGCAGTACATTAACAGGGAACTGCCAGAAATTCAAGCCTGTCTCAGCAAAAAGATCTAGAACAAAGGATATCATTGCTGATGTCAGATGGATCTTGGTTGAAAGCAGAGAATACCAGAAATATGCTTGCTTATGTTTTACTGACTATGCAAAGGCATTCAGTTGTGTGGATTATGGCTAGTTATAGCTAACACTGCAGATAATGGGAATTCCAAGAACACTTAATGTGCTCACACACAGTCTGCACATAGACCAAGAGACAGTCATTCTAACAAAACAAGGGGATACTGCATGGTTTAGAATTGGAAAAGGTGTGTGTCAAAGTTGTATCCTCTCAACATACTTATTCAATGTTGAGAAAATAGTCCAAGAAGCTGCATTATAAGAAGAACATGGCATCAGGATAGAGGGAAGGCTCATGAACAACCTATGATCTGCAGAAAACACAGCCTCGCGTGCTGAAAGATGTAATCCTTCACTATGGGTTACATTGCAACATAAAGAAAACAAAAATCCTCTCAACTGGACCAATGAGCAACACCATGATACATGGAAAAAATATTAACGTTGTCAAGGATTTCATTTTACTTGGATCCACAATCAATGCCCATGGTAGCAACAATTAATCAAACGACATAGTACGTTGGGCAAATCTCATGCAAAAGACCTCTCTCTCTCTCATTATTCAAAAAATATTTATTGTGAGTTGAGTGAAAGTTTATAAAGCAAATCAATCAGTTTTATGTTCAACAAATCATATATTTCAATTTAGAGACTTCAATCGTCTCAGTGTAACAATGAGGCAAAGGTAAAGAGGCAATGTTGTTGTTAAGTGCCATCGAGTCATTTCTGACCCAGAGCGACCCTGTACAGAGTTTCCAAGGAGCTTGAACTTCCAACCTTGCAGTTCAAACCAACTTCGTAGTCCACCGCATTAACCCACAGCACTACACCTCTTTAAAGTGTTTTAAAGCAAAGATGTCACTTTCAGGACTAAGGTGCACCTGACCCCAGCCATGGTGTTTTCTATTTGTTCATTTGCATGTAAAAGCTGGATAAGTAAGGAGGATGAAAGAACAGATACAGTTGAATTATGGTGTTGGCGGCGACTACTGGATATAGCATGCATGGTTCAGTAAGTACGTCTGGGGATGGGGTCTCAGAGTCTGCATTTCTAAGAGCTCCTAGAGATGTTAATGCTGCTGATCCAAGGACCACATGTTGAGTAGTGAGATGCTAGTAGAGCCAATTATGCAACCACACAATTGGATTCATATCCCTTCTTCCCCCCTGAGCCACCAGAATAACCTGCCTTATGTCCCAGTTTCTCCATCTGTAAAATATAAAGTGGCTGATGAAGGTGAGATGAGACTGTGTAAGGGTGCTTTAAAAAGTTCACGGAAAAACAGAATTAAAAGATAATGGACTTTTCCCACAAACTTGTTGAAGTCTTCTTGAACTAGAAGAATTTGACATTTGGTGAGCCTTCAACAAATGAACGCTCATATTGGTAATAGTGGAAAACTGGGGGCTATCAGATCATGGTTACCCCAGGATCCTTGCTTTTCATTCTTTCCATCTGTTCTTGACCCCATTCCTTCTGTCCTCTTGTACCATACTTTATAGACTATTTCCTCTTTCACTACTATTACCAATATTTCCTCCTTCAAAAACGTTTTCTTGAAATATGAGAGGTTCAATTACTTGCCTTTGGCAGCTCCATCTTAACTTTTTGCCCCAATTCCTTTACTTTTTGTCATCTAGCTTTTACCCCACCAATCAATGGAAACCACTGTTGATGCTTGAATAAGGAAATGCTATCATTTCTTGTGGTGGTGTGGGGGCAGTGGTGATCCACTGATAGAACTCTTGCCTCCCATGTGGAGACCTCAAGCACAGACACCACCCACCTGTCAGTGGAGCTTGTGTGTTGCTGTGATGTTGAATATGTTTCAGCAGAGCTTCCAGCTTGACACAGACTAGGAAAAAGGATCCAACAGTCTTTCTTTAAAAATCAGCCAACCAAAACCCTCTGGATCAAACTAGCCTGATGGCAGAGAATCAGGGTAGTGTTTTATTCCTCTGTGCATAGAATTGCCATGAACTGACAACTAACAACAATAACAAAGCCTCTTATGAATTCTCCTTCTCCTTTACTTTTCTGATATTGGTGGCCAGTCACTGTGGTGAGCTAGGTAGCAGGCGGGAGAAAGGTTGGGCTACTTCAATGCAGTTTTAGCATATCTCCTTCTATTGGGGGCTTGGACAATGCTCCCCACAAGGATTCCATGAATAAGGGTGTCCTCCAGTGATGACTTAATTCCTAAACAATGAGAGAGAGGTCTGAGAGGAGAGTCAATGCTCTGCATGGAAAAAGCACTGGTTTCAAGAGAACTGGGGCTTGCTGTGTGGTTCCTGAGCCCTCCTCACTCCCATCTAGCTGTTGAAGTAAGCTAGACTGGGAGCTGGAGACCCTTCCAGAGAAAGCCTGGCCCAGCAACCCACCGGTTCTGCTGCAGGCTGGTCAGAGAAGTCTCTGATGGCTCTTCCTTCTCCCAAAGGAGTCTCCACATGGTCTAGGGAACTCATGGGCAGCAAGAGTTTAACAATCACTGTTCTCTGTGTAAACAGATCCTTTGGAGACCGTCATTGAACAGAGTAACTGACAAGAATGGGATTCAGAAGCTCTAGGGTTCCTTATACAAATGTCATCTTCATGTCCATATCACCCATCCCTGAAGAGGCTATAGCTCCAGTTCTATGAACAGGAAGTGGAAGGTTAAGAGAGAGCATGGGAAGAAATGAGACACTAAAAATACAAAACATAAATGAAGCTAGTTAATGCTCAGTGGCAGTCACTATCCCTTAGCCAAACATCTTCCATTCCTAAGACTCAGTCATGCTTCCACCTTATTTAACAGTTAAATAAGGATAATCACTAAGCTAATTGGGCATGTAGAAATACACTGTCGTATAAGGAAATCTCTTCAAAGAATTTGCTCATTGGTTATGTGTTTCAGAAAACATTTATTCTAATCTCAAACTAAACAATTTCTCAATCCACCTGAAAACAACTTATTTGATCACTAAAGACACTGCCTTTATCTGCACTCTTTCTTCTGATTGCTCTGGTAAACCATCTCTTTGTGATCGTTCCACATAATATCAGAACACATGTGAAAGGTGACTTACCTACTACCCATTGTCTGGGGATTGGGACAACAGATGACTGATGAGGCTTGCGGAAAAATCATAGCACAGATTAGGATGGAGATCAAGGAACAAGACAAGAGGTTAAGAGTGATGAAGCAGAGGGCAAAGGTTTCAAAGTCAGTCCACAGGAGGAGGTTCCTGAACAATGGTGCTACACAGCACAGTCACCTAATGGACAGCCTGGGGCCTAGGCCCCTCTGGAGGTTCACCACACCATGCTGACCCCTTTATTCCCTGAGCAGTGCATCCAGCACAAGTTTGCACTGAGTCTCTCCAAAAGGCCTTGGGAACAGGGCAGTTCTCAGTTTCAAAAGAAGTACCATTACATGTTCCCAGAAAAATGGGGAAATCAGACAAAATACAAAGAGACTAGTCCATATCTACACATCTTAATCAAGGACAATTTGAATTATCTCAGAAAAGTTTGCAGTCTAAACCTGAGGCAAATTTCCCTGAAGAGTATTTCATATTAAGAGGAGAGCCTCTTTGTCAAGCATTTTGATTTTTCTAATTAAACTCTGGAAGAAGGACCAAAGAGCTACTTTCCTAACACGTAAGTTTCCTAGCATGACAGGGCTGGCCTCAGATGTTGGGGAGAACAGACAAGAAAGGTACCACTGACGAGGCACAATGAACTAAATCCACTCATGACATTTCTGGAAAGAAAAGACAGATGTATTTTATGGGAGTCCTGGTGTGGTGCTGCAGGATAATGCACTGGACCATAAGGTCCATTTGAGTCACAAGGTTGGCGGTTCAAGCTCACCAGTCGCTCCAAGGAAACCATACATAGAGTCAAAACCGACGTCAACGTACGTCACAACAACAAAAATGTTTAATAATAATAATAAAAACCCTCATAACATTGGTATAGTTCAAAATATTATTCTGAACATTGGAAGCAGTGGAGAAATTATTATATTTAAGTCACTGATGATTAGTTACTATGATTGAGCAAAATATTCACCTCTGAGCTTCCTAGCAGCAAAGGAGAAAGGGAAACATTTTGGCATATTGTTTTCATCAGTGGATACACTATCCTTGGAAGAACTTTTGTGTGTAGATATTGAAGTCTGTTGTTGTTGCTAAGTGTAGTCAAGTCAATTCCAACTCATAGCAACCCTGTATAGGGTTTTTGAGGAACAGCTGGTGGGTTTGAACTGCCGACCTTGTGGTTCACAGTCTAGTGCTGATCATACAGTGCCACACCAGGAACAGGTATTTATTGTGCTTACAGCCCCATAGATTATTATGTCTTGGTTTTGGGGTCAGCTGATGTTTACGAGGCTTCGCATCTCCCTAGCTATTCCATAACAGTACCCTGAGCAGCTGCTATCCAGATGTGTCAAAGGCCATAGTTATGGGGTAGAGGGTTACAGACAAGACAACTTGCAAGAACACTACCAGATGGTCACTAACAAAATAAAAAAGGAACAAAATAATAAAATTCTGTAAAACCATTAGTCTGTGGGTACCAACATCAACAGAAAGGCCCTGACACAAACTATAGGAAGAGTAGTTTCATATCTGATCAAATTACCTGGTACATTTTTGCCACCGGCAGTCCATTTTGGATAAAATGGCTTTTGATTTACTTGGGTAGAGTTGTTTTGCCTGCTGAATAAACTGCTCTGCTCTGGCATCTTAATAACTGTACCCTGCTAACTTAATTGTACCCTGTAAAAATGATTTTAAAGGGCTTGATTCCTTGAAAAGTAAATACAGGTGTGATCATTAGATAAAGGTGACAAGCGCACACAGGACCTGATGATCTCCTTGTGAAATTACTTCCAGGTACTTAGCTCCACTGTCCCCAGATCTCCCCCACAGCCACCTTTCTTCTGCGACTCTAAAATCAGGCCCCGCTTCCCAGAGTTGTACAATAATCAAATATCCTGGTTAGCTCAGAATGGTCCGAGTTCACAACTGGTTTAATTACTAAGTGCCTACTTACGCTGTAAAACATGTGTCCACCATAATAAGAGCTAGGTCATAGCAAGTGTTGGTAAGGATATGGAGAAACTGAAGTCCTCATACACTGTGGATGGTAATGTCAAACAGTGCAGCTGCTTCGGAGAACAATTCAGTAGGTCCTCAAAATGTTAAACATAGTTACAACTAACATAATCATTCCAGTCCTAGGTATATACTCTGGTAGTCAGAGAAACGAAGACACAGAAGCCATACAAAAACTCATACACAAATGTTCATAAAGGCACTTTTCATAACAGCCATGAAGTAAAAACAACCCAAACGTCTACCAGCTAACTGAATGAATAAATAAAATATGGTACATCCATACAACGGAATATCAGTCAGTCATTGCTGTTGTTGTTAAGTGTTAAGTTCCAACTCCTGATGACCTTGTATAGAGTTTAGGAGGAGTGGCTTGTGGATTTGAACTGCCAAGAGGGATTAATACTGATGCATGCTTTAATATAAATGAACCTTGCAAACATCGTGCTACGTGACATCATCCAGGCACAAAAGGCCCCATATTGTAAGAAAGCATTTATATAAATTTCCACAACAGGCAAATCCAGAGAGGCAGACAGTAAATTAGTGGTTGTCTAGGGAGAGGGTGGGAGAATTTGGAAGAACTGAATAGTGACTGCTAATGGGTCTGAGGTTTCTTTTTAGGGTGATAAAATGTTCTAAATTGATTACTGTTACGATCACACAACTTTGGGAATATTGTTAACAACCTTTTAATTGTATACTTTAAATGGGTGACTTTATCTCAGTGACGCTCCCATAATAATAAATATTCCCATCAGGAAATCAATGTGATTCTTCTGTTGTTGTTGTTGTTGTTGTTGTTGTGAAGTGCTGTGGAGTTGGTTCTGACTCATAGTGACCCTATATTGGGTTATCTAGGAGCAGTTGGTGGGTTTGAACCACCGACCTTGTACTTAGCAGTTCACTGCGTATCTTACAATGCCACATAGGACCCCTTGTTGTTATGACGTGCCGTTGAGTCGGTTCTGACCCATAGCGACCCTGTATAGGGTGTCTGAGGAGTAGCTGGTGAGCTTGAACCGCCGACCTTGCAGTTCAAACAGCTTTGCAGTCTGGCGCATAACCCACAGCGTCACACCAGGACTCCATAGAACCCCTGGTTGTTGGTGGTGATGCGCCGTGGAATCGGAACCAACTCATAGCGACCCTGCACAGGATTTCCAAGGCTGTAAATCTTTACAGGAGCAGAACGCCTCATCTTTCTCCTGTGGAACAGCTGGTAGTTTCGAACTGCTGACCTTGAGGTTTGCAGCCTGTTTCATAACCACTACGCTACCAGAGCTCTTTACAGTACAAAATAACAGGGGCTGTTAATCCAATGGTGAAAGTGGGAATGGAGTGAAACTTGGAAATCTTTCGCAATGACCTGAAGAGTCCTCTTCAACTCAATTAACCCAAATGTGGTGCTATATGATAAGCACTGGACTGGTAACCACAAGGTCAGCCGTTCAAACCCACCAGCCAATCCTCAGAAACCCTATGCATTGTCGCTATGAGTCAGAAGTGACTCAACAGCACTTAACAACAACAATATTTTCAAATCACCCTATTTTGATGAGTGTGGGAGATGATGAATTCCAGCAATTCAATGTTTAAGTAGAAAAGAATCAAACTTTCTCTCTGTAACAAAACAGAGTCCATAACAGTATTTCAGAAATGAAGAATTCAACATAAAGCTCTTAGTACTAACAAATAAAAACCTATAATCACTTAAACAAGGTTCATGAAACAGAGATGTGTTTACTTAAATATGTTCTCAGAAATCACAGTGAAACATAAGAGTATATTACTTAACCTACTACTGTAAGATCAGCAAATGAATAAAACCACACATTGGTCTTCATTTACTAAAGACAAAACATTTCCCATGCTCTGACAGAAAAGGATTCTACCCTAAAATTTCACTAAGTCTTCACCTCATAACAACATGTGGCCCTATTTTAGCTACTGGAGTCCTAGTGTGGTGCTGTAGGATAAAGCACTGGAATGCTAGATCAGTTTCAACTACAAGGTCAGCAGTTCAAACTCATCAGCCTCTCCTTGGGAATCCTATACAGGGTCACTATGAGTTGGAACCAACTCGACAGCACTTAACAACAACATTACAACTACTACTGACCAATCAAAAACTCTCCTTGGTGGCCTCTATATGACCCACTAGCATTTTGCTTTGTTTTTTCCATTCACTTCTATTTTGAGGAAAGCATACAACATTGTTTATAAAGAGCATGTCTCAGAGTCAAAAGTGTCTGTTTTCCTGAAATGAAAAATATCTAGGAGAGCCTATAAAAATGACTACTTACTCACATGGCTAAGTTCCACAGACCTGGTTGTTGTGTGACCATATCAGATCACAAAACAAATGACAACATCATTACATAACTGCCAAATTACATCACCATGTAGCATCAAATTACATCACTACAAGCATCAAATTACATCACTGCCAAGCATTGAGAATCATGGCACAGGCAAACAGATACATTAACTTAACCATTACAGCCAGAATTGCTTTTGAATCAATCAAGTCCTGGCATTCATTACTACCAGATGTACATGGTTAATGCACAAAATAGTCAGATTTTTTACTATTGTCATAAATGTGAAATGTCACATAACAAGACAGTTGAAAAGTGCAAAGTAGGTGTAGTATGTCAGGCAGAAAAAGAGCAAAGTTTTCCTGAAAAACTGACAAGCACTTATTCTTGTGAAATCAGTTAAGAGTGTTTAAGTGAGCAAAGCAGGCACCCTACTCTTAAACAAAGAGGTCCTTGAGCCATGTGGTTTGTAAAATAGACTTTGGCAGAGAAATTAAGCCTTCCCTTCAGGCCCATCAGGACTCCTCTGGAGGATCTGCTGCGCTGGGTTCTATAAGCCAACATATTACAAGTGCACTTTCAGACAAAAGTAGAAAACCAGAGAACACAAAGACCAGATCCATACATGTAATAAGAAAGATGGAATCCTGGTGTGGCACTGTGGGTTAATGCACCAGACTGAAAAGCCGTTTGAACTGCAAGGTCACCAGTTCAAGTTCACCAGCCGCTCCTTGGGTCGCTATGGGTCGGAACTGACTCAATGGCATTTAACAACAACAATAAGAAAGATAATACAAAGTGCTTAATTAAGGAAATATGTTTACTGTGGTAAAGTTGGAAAGAGATGTACAATATACACACTTAATAAATCCTGGTGTGGCACTGCGGGAAAGGCACTGGAAGCTAACTGCAAAGTCAGCAGTTCAAACCTGCTGCTCCTCAGAAACCCTATCAGAGTTGCCATGAATCAGAACCCACTCAATAGCAGTTAACAACAATAAAATACCTATCAAAATTGCCATACAGTAGTGGCTTGAGTGTTGCTACGATACTGGAAGCTGTTGTTCTTAGGTACTTTTGAGTGTATTCTGCCTTACAGCAACCCTAGGTAACAGAGCAGAACTGACCCACAGGGATTTCTAGCCTGTAATTAACAACAACGACAACCTTCACAGGGCAGACTGCCCCCTGAGCTGATGAGAGGATTTGAACTGCCAACCATTCCGTTAACAGCCAAGTGCTTAGCCATTGTGTCACCATGGCTCCTTCTTACTTGAAGCTGTGCCACCAGTATTTCAAACACCACCAAAGTTGTCCATGGCGGACAGCTTTCAGCCAAGCTTCTCAGACTAAAATAGTCTATGAAGAAAGGCCTGATGATCTCCTGAAAATTAACCAATAAAACTCCATGGAGCACAGCAGACTGCTGTTTGACACAGTTCTCAAGGATGATCCCCCTCTAGGTTGGAAGGCACTAGGCATACATAAGGGTTGCAACCTGGACTCAAACATGCCAAGTACTATGAAGATAGCACAGAACACCAGGCCACATTTTGTAATGTTGTCCATGGGTCATTATAAGTTAGAACTAACTTGATGCAAATAACTACAAATAAGACAGAACTACAAAGTACGGAAATGAATTTTTCTGTAAAGGCCCGAGGTGTTACTTTCTATTCCTATGCTTATATAATTATGCATTTAAAAAGTGAGCATCAGTATTATGCTTCCAGCATAGACTAGTTCTTGGATACTTCCGCAGGGGCACAAAACAAGAGGGAACGATGCCTGTTGTCTGCTCTCAGTTCTATTTTTGAAAAACTAATGATTATGCTTCACAACTCCATGAGGAGACTGTGGGCAAGATAATCAGTGATTATTTTGGCAAGAAAAAATATTTTCCTTTTTATCTGTGAGCTTTTCACTCTGTCTATTGTCTTGTTTCTCTCCATTTTCTGCCGCTGTGCCCTTTTTTCCCCACCAACCACAACCCCATTTTCACATGCAGGATTTTTCTCATCTGAACTGACCGTAGTACAGACATGAAGTATTTTGTTACAACTTGTTCTCGGTAAAGTGAATAAAGGCTTGTGCTTCCTGCTGCTCTTTTGAAGGGGTACAGTCTCATTTAAAAAAAAAAAAAAATTTTTTTTTTTTTCATTCAAGAAGAGGAGGTTTTCATGTTAAAAGAAACATTCTTTAATGGTAACCAAGGATGGGGGGAAGGGAGTGTAAGGAGAGTAATTCACTGGCCAGGAAGGCAATGTACAACAAGAGGGAGGCTGGAAGAAGAATGAAGAATATGGGTAAAGATACAGGAAATGTAAGTGCTAAAGTTGTTGTTGTTAGGTTCCATGAGTCCAGAACGAAACACTGCCTGGTCCTGGGCCAACCTCACTATTGTTGCCATGCTTGAACCCACTGATGCTGCCGGTTTGCCAATCCATCTTGATGGGGGTCTTCCTCTTTTTCTCTGACCCTCCATCCTACCAAACATGATATTCTTCTCCAACAACTAGTCCCTCCTGACAATATGTCCAAAGTTTGAGAGACAAAGCTTGGTCACCCTGGCCTCAAAGGAGCACTCTGGCTGCACTTCTTCCAACACAGATCTGTTAGTTCTTTTGGCAGCCCATGGCACTTTCAATATTCTCCTCCAACACCATAACTCAAAAGCATCAATTCTTCTGTGGTCTTCGTTATTCACTGTCCAGCTTTCACATGCATATGAGGTTATTGAAAATACCAGGGCTTGGGTCAGGTGCACCTTAGTCCTCAAGCTGACATCTTTGCTCTTTAAAACTTTAAAAAGGTCTTGTGCAGCAGATTTGCCTAATGCAATACATCGTTTGATTTCTTGACTGCTGCTTCCATGAGTGTTGATAGTTGATCCAAGAAGAATGAAGTCCTTGACAACTTCAATCTTTTCTCCATTGTTAAGAATGTTGTTTATTGGTCCAGTGGTGAGGATTTTTGTTTTCTTGACATTGAGATGCAATCCATACTGAAGGCTGTGTTCTTTGTACATAGAGGTAAATACTGTTAGATATATACAACCCTGCAACAACAGTGTTCTACATAGGCAGATACACAGGCTGAACAGGTATGAAAGAGAGAGTGGGAGTATACCCACAAACATATGAATCTGACAGAAGATATTTATACATGGGTATTTACCCTTGCTGTAAACATTATGAGTGTGTTTATATATGAAGGGGGCAAAATGATAAAACAAAACAAAACTTCCTAGACATTACCAAACACCTTGAGGCAATGAGTTGCTGGGTCTGGGTCTGGATAAAATCAGTGCTATTCAGCAGAGTTTGGAATCAAAACAAACCACTTTTACTAGGTCTCATTATGACAGAGACAACGTTATTCAGATGAGTTGTATAGTGAACAAGTTAATTGCAAAAGAAGCTGAGGCCTCAGGTAGAGGAAGAGTTTGTGAAAGAATGAGAATGCATGGTGGCTGCTATAGGGCAGTTAGCACCAGACAAAGTAAAATTATTTCCGGGTGTTAGTTTGTGTCCTAAAACCATTTTAGATTGGATTACTGACTTAGCATAAGATATTGAGAAAACATTGAAGGACTCTAGGAAATTTCCAATTTTCCTCTCTGGCTTATGACAAGACAATGGATATAACAAATACTACCCAACTGGCTGTTTTCATTTCTGGGATAACTGCAGAGTTTGACACATGAGAGGACCTGCTGGCACTGGAAGTCATGCATGACACTACATGAGATGAGGACTTGTTTGTAAGACTTGTTTTATCATTGAAAATAATGGAGTTAACATTTGAAAAAGTTATGAGGCCTTACTACAAATGGAGTTCCACCATGGTGGGCTCACAAAAAGGGTTAACTGCATTTGTCAACAAAGAAGTGAATCGTCTCAGTCTTGACCCAAGTGATGTAATTATATGCCACTCCATCATACACCAAGAACATCATACACAGTCATAATGTGATGTCAACAGGAGCGTTATACAAAAATTTTGTCAATAGCAGAGGTTTTAACAGTCCCTAGTTTAAGGAGTGACTAAATGATCTTGACTCTCATTATGGTGATCTTGTTTATTGCTGTGAGGTACGGTGGCTGAGTTGCTGGGAACATGCTCATGAGGTTTTAAGAACTGTGGGATGAAGCCAAGCAGTTCAGTCAGGGAACTCAGTGATAGCAAGTGGTTGTGTGATCTAGCCTTCATGGTGGACATTACCAAGTACCTCTCAGAGCCAACCAGCTTCTCAGCTCCCAGCTTTCAAGCATAAAATCATCTGAAGCTAAATTAAGGCTGTGGAAAATGCAACTCGGAAGGAATAACATGGTGCATTTCCCCACTCTGGGAGGACAAAAGCCTTCTCTGATACTTGAATATGATGGTGAATATGCAAAACTAATTGAGGCATTTAATGAAAAATTCAAGGACCTGAAAAGTAAACAAATGGATTTGAACATCTTTGCTATACTGTGGAGCCAGCTGATGTGCCTGGTAACTAACAACAAGAAATCATTCATCTGCAAAGCAGTGAAGAGCTGAAAGCTAGGTACAGTAACCTCCCACTGCTTGAGTTCCATAAATGTTACATAAGATATGATAAATTTCCCACTTTGAGGAGACATGCATTGAAATACACATCTGTGGTTGGAACAATTTACTGCTGCAATCAGTTCTTTGCAAAACTTAAGCATCACAAATAGTTGACTAAGTTTCAGACTGACCAGTACAAACCTGGAAAAGCAGCTAACATCACATGCCTCACCAAAAAGAAGCAGTTCTAGCCATCACATTGTTGTTGTTGTTAAGTGCCGTCGAGTCGGTTCCGACCCATAGCGACCCTGTACAGGGTTTCCAAGACTGTAAATCTTTATGGGAACAGAAAGCCTCATCTTTCTCCCACAGAGCGGCTAATAGTTATCAACTGCTGACCTTAAGGTTCGCAGCCCGATTAGTAACCACTACGCTCCCAGAGCCATCACATTAGGGGTGAGTTAATTAAATGTTTGAAAAATATAGCAGGCTAACTTGTAAACTGATAATTTTGTACGGCTTGCAAATGATGTTACAAATATCCAAATGGCCCTTGACAGAAAAAAGATTCTCTGTCCCTGCTGCATAGGGTTTCTGAGGAGCCACTGGTGGGTTTTAACCACTGACCTCATGGTTAGCAGTCCAGTGCTTATCTTACAATGCCACACCAGGACTCCAGATACCTATATACAGTTTACAATAACACTAGTAAGGTATGCTCACCATGGAACAGCAAACCATTCCAGATCAAAAGGGCAACTTTTACCTCAGGACAAGGTTGAAAGGGGTTGGGAAGGAGGGTGGAATGGAAATAAGAACCTTGGGGGGAAGTAGGATAGCTGTTGTTACAAGGAGGAGATTGCAATCATTGTGATGAAACAAAGTATATGGTTGGTTGAATGTAAAACTGATGATGTGCTCTGTAAAACCTTCACTCAATTCACAAGAAAAAGTTTAAAAAGAAACTCTTTCAAGATTACCCCTCTAGGATTCCCAAAAGCAGTCACCATAACCTTCTAAGGATCTCTCTGTCTTGAATTTAACTGGCCCAGCAGATCCCTTCAAAAGCCACTGTTTTGATTGGAACTTTTTCCTTGGAGGTACCTAAGGTCAACAAGTTATTATAGAGAGAACTTGTTTGTACCCATACACTGATTGCACAGACCTATTTGAACATGTTTTGTTTAGAATAAATCTGTGCAAGTAAGAACTGAATACTTTTTTTTATGTATTTCCACATGGAAGGGAATCTGACACAGCTGCCGTTTTATAAAGTGGGTACAAGAAACATTTGTTTATGACAAGGATATAATAAAGAAAATCATTTTGAAGGGTCTTGGAGTCAGCCTTATGTAAAGTTTCCCAAGAGGATTCTTGTTTTAACAAACTGTTTCTGGGAAATGAGGTCTTCGTACCAAATGGTTATCTCAAATACCTGAGACATTGGTTGTTGTTGTTAAGTGCCGTCAAGTTGGATCCAACTCATAGCAACCCTCTATAGGGTTTCTGAGGAGCTGCTGGTGAACTTGAACTGCTGGCCTTGTGGTTCAAACTGACCTTGCAGTCCGGCACATTAACCAATAGCACCACACACATCTGGTTGAAACTGTTTAAATATAAATTTATGATCCCACCAGAAGGACTGTTGTTACTGTCAATAAATGCCTTTGAGTCAGTTCCCACTTATGGCAACCCTGTACAGGGTTTCTGAGGCTTCTAAATGTTTGCAGGAGCAGAAAGCCTCATCGTTCTCCATTGGAGCAGCTGCTGGACTTGAACTATAGACCTTGTCGTTTGCAGTCCAGTGATTATCATATGGAGCCACTGAGCTCCCCAACAGAAGGATATGTGACTATAATTGAAAACCTCTGTAATCAGTCCCTGGAATCATTCACCCTTCTGTACTCAGTTATCCAATAGAACCCCACTATGCGCCATGGAGTCGGGTCGAACTCATAGTGACCCTGTATAGGTCTTCTGAGGCTGTAAATCTTTACGGGAGCAGAAAGCCTCATCTTTCTTCTGCGGAACAGCTGGTAGTTTTGAACTGCAGACCTTGAGGTTAGCAGCCCGAGTCATAACCACTACACTGGATGCAGGCAATATTTCTTGATGTATCAAAGCATTACATTTTATTAAAATATTTTTCCAGAAGCATTTCCATAAAATGGTGGTTAATTTTAAATGTCACTTTTTTACATGCTCCTCACAAGAGGCCTTTCCCAACAAGAGTTTCTTCCTTTCCCAGTAAGATAGTAAATTAAAAAGTTGATTTCTGAGAAATACTTTTCATTAAGCAAGGTCTTAAATTTCTACTGCCATATTAAACTTCTTTTAAAAGAATCTTAAGCAATTAAATTAGCTTATCCTTTATGTCTTGTAAGTACAGCTAAAAGGGTGAACATCAGCTTTATTGTATATTACGCTTTTTCCTACACTTAGCAGTGTATCACATGGCTTAAAATTGAAACAAGGATCCCCATGCTTGGACATTCATCTGTATAGGGCGTTCTTGAGGATGCAGGGTACATTGTAGCCAGCACTCTACACTCATCTCCTACCTCCAGCCATTTCTGAGAGGACTAGGCGAAAAGTGCTGGGTGAGGAGGATTTTTCTATGAGGTAGGGTTTGCTGTAGAACTACCTGCACCCTCAGAGCAGGGATTCACGACTTGCCGTCAAGATGACTCTAGGTCATGGCAACCCCATGTGTGTCAGCGTAGACCTGTGCTCCAGAGGGTTTTCCATGGCTGCTTTTTCCAAAGTACACTACCAGGTCTTTCTTCCAAGGCAACTAACTGAGTGGACTCAAATCACTAACCTTTCCGTTAGCAGCTGAACATGCTAACCTTTTTTTTTTTTTTTTTACCACCCAGAGACTTCCAGAAAAGGAAAAGGGAGAAGCTACGCCCCCTACCTCCACCCTCCACCCCCCACAACTAAGGGCAGCCAGCAAGAGAACTTTTCTAAGAAACAGGAGGTGCTCTCTAGAAGAAAGGATTTCTGCTATGCATCCCGCTACCATTAAGATTACAAGGGGGCTTCAAAAGGGGGGATGATGGAAGGTCCACAAAGTGTTATCAAAGTATACCATGTAAGAAGGTATTCAGTAGCCTAAAAAAAGACTGACAAACACCGGCTAATGGATCCTGGAGCCTTGGTGGAGCAATGATTTGTGCTTTGGACTAATAACGAAAAGGTTGGTGGTTTGAATCCACCAGTTGTGATTGGGAGAAAGATGAGGTGGAAACCCTATAGGGTAGTTCTACTCTGTTCTATGGGCTCACTATGAGTCAGAATTGGCTCAATGTCAAAGGGCTAATGATTCCATTTCCCCACTTTTACCTCTCACTCAAGGCCGCTGGGTGGGTTAAAGAGTTCACACTCCACACTCGGATCAAACTAAGGAGTCCTGGTGTTGTGTCATAGGCTAAGGGTTGGACTGCTAACCTCAAGGTCAATGATTCAAATCCACCAGCTACTCTTAGGAAACCCTACACGGGGTTGCAATGAGTTGGAACTAATTCAATGGCACACAACAACAACAATTAACCTAAAAGTCAGCAAAACAAGTCCACCCAGTCATACTGCAGAAAAAAAGCCTGGTGATCTGCTTTCATTAGTATTAAAAGAAAAAAAGTTGCCATTGGCTGAAATCTTTACAGAAGAAGTTCCCCAGGCTGTTAAGATTACAGCTAAGAAAACCCTATGCAGTTCTACTCAACACATGGATTTCCGTGAGTCAGAATCTATTTGACAGCAATGAGTTTTGTTTTGGTTACCGCTCAACTCCCCCTGCCCAGGTACCAAGGAACTGGAAGCCAGTGCAAGAGAAGGTGGAGCAAGAAAGCCCAGACAAAAGGTTAGACCCCCTTTCCTACTACAGGTTTCCAAGACACTTTCAGCCTGAGCAGCAAGAGGGGGGAAACATTAGGCTGAGAAGGGAATTTTAATTCAGATCAGATTGGACTTGTTAATAACTGAAAATAAGACTGAAAAGCTATGGTACCTGCCTGAGATATAACCCAGGGACATTGAGGAAAGATCTAGAACAGATATGAAAGAAGTGATAGAGGAAAACAAGCAATGGAGGAAAACAATGTTTCCTGATTGTGGTCTTCCAGGTCCATGCTATTCCTTAAAATGCAAGAATTCTTTCATTCCATTTTCAGTCTGGGGTCACAGAGGAACTCTTGTTGTTGTTGTGAAGTGCCGATGAGTCAATTCTGACCCATAGTAGCCCTGTATAGGGTTTCTGAGGAGCAGCTGGTGAGCTTGAACCAAACTTGCAGTTCAAACAACTTTGCAGTCTGACGCATTAGCCCACAGCACCATAGAGGGGCACTAAATGATGAACTATTAAAACAAAGCTACAGTATGAATGAATCACATCTGCTTCCCCATCCTATTTTGTGGATTTGCAAACCTCTTACCATGGCACACAAGGCCTTATGTAGTCCACACCCTGCCAACTTCTCTGGCCTACACTGGGCCATGTCCTGGCCTCACTCTGTTCCACATTGGACTGTTTTGGATTCTTCTAACAGTCAAACTCTTTTTGACCTCAGGACTTTTGCACACTCATACTTTCTCTTCTGCCTGGAACATTCTTATCTGAATTGCGAAAAACATGTTTTCTGATTCGATTTGTCTTTTTCTCCATTCAGTTCTGTCAGTTTCATGTATTTTGAAACTATTACTCAATACATAAACTTTTAGTATTTTTATGTCCTCTTGATTCCTTAACTCCTTTATTTTTGTACAATGACCATGTTTATTACTGGTAATACTGTTAGTTCTAAAACTCATTTTGTTTGATATTAATAAAGACATTCCACTGTTAGCATGTTAGATCTTTTTCTATAGTTTTAAATGTTTCCTATGTGTGTCTTCATTTTATAGTGAGTGTCTTGTTGGGTCTTGATTTTACTATTATTAATCTGATAATCTCTACTTTTTAATTAAGGTGTTTAGACTATTTACACTTAATATGACTACTTATAATATTAGGTTTAAAGTTGTTGTTGTGAAGTGCCATCGAGTCAGTTCCGACCCATAGCAACCCTGTATAGAGTTTCCAAGGAGCAGCTGGTGAGCTTGAACTGCTGACCTTGCAATTCAAACTGCTTTGTAGTCTGGCGCATTTACCCACAGCGCCACACCAGGACTCCCAGGTTTAAAGTATCATCTTTCTATTTGTCTTGTTCTACTATTATTTTTTTTTTTTCTTATCCTTATGGCTTCTTTTGGATTTACTAATTTTTTATGTCTAATGTATATGTCTCTGTCTAGTGATAATTTATTTTATCATCATTAGTTTGTTAGGTTTGCCTAATTTAATTAGATTTTTAATGATTGCTTTAATAACTTAGACACAATGTACAACTATATTCACTATTATTCAACTCATGGCTATTATTGTGACATCTGGGAAAATGTTTCAAACCTAGTAGGGGTTTGATAAATTGATAGTCAATAAATTGAGTAGCAGAAGCAAGCAAATACTTGTTAAACCAAATGTTCAAGTAATGAAGTATTCTGGTTAACTGAATTTCTAATCAAATGGGGGTTTATTCAGAAAACCTTGTTTGGTTCAATGACCCTCTTTTGGTTTGAGATTTTCCCTAAAAGGTAATAGTTGCTCTTCCTAAGTAACATTCTGCTTGTGGTGGTGGCAGTGTGCCATGGTGGTGGAAGTATGCTATGGAGTTGGTTCTGACTCATAACAACCCTGTATAGGTTTTCCAAAGATGTAAATCTTTACAGGAGCAGAAAGCCTCATCTTTCTCCCATGGAACAAGTGTTTGAACTGCTCACCTTGTAGTTAGCAGCCCAGCTTGTAACCCACCACATGACCAGAGTGCCCTAACAATACAGTCTACTGCCCTGGAAGTAATGTGAGAATACCTCTTCCTCAGCATTCTAAGCACCAGTAATACTGACATATGGACAAAGAAATGAAAGAGAAGGTATAGAACAGAATAAATCTTTCAGATCCCTGGACATACTCTGGTGATTCTGAATCACTGACCTTGCGGTTCAACCGACCTTATAGCCAAGTGCTTATCTTACAGCACCACACCAGAACTCCTAGAAGTTTACTCAGTTTCCCTCTCTCTTTTTTTTTTTTTTTTAAATTTAATCTTAATGTGGCTTGTTTTGTTTTTCTCTAATCTGTTTTTATTCTTAACACAGAAAAAGAAAAAAAAATTCTTCCAGTAGCTGAAGATTGCTGAGTTTGATTCCAATTAAATGATAGTATTGATTGTATGGTAAAATAAAGTAATGAGAAAAATTTGTTTTTGTATCTGATTCACAGAAACCACTATTGGATTTTAGAAATGAAATTGAATCAAATATGATTATGATAAAAATAATAATGTATATATGTGTTGAAGAAGTTTAAAGTGACAGTTTCCACTTAAAACCAAATGGCCACCACTCGTCTGTATAGTTTGTCATACTGTGGTGGCTTGTGAGTTGCTGTGATTCAGAAAGGTATGCCACCAGTATTTTAAATACTAGTAGGGTCAACCATGGTGGACAGGTTTCAGATGAACTTCCAGATGAAGACAGACTAGGAAGAAAGAGTGACGATGAACTACTTCCAAATCTTTAGTCACTGAAAACCTTATGAATAGCAGAAAAACACTGTCAGATATAGTACCGGAAGATGAGCCCCTTAGGTTGGATGGCACTCAAAATGCGACTAGGGAAGAGCTGCCACCTCAAAGTAGAGTTGACTGTGATGACGCGAATAGAGTAAAGCCAGTGTGAGAAACGCCCGCGGGATCTCATTTGCTGATGGGGCACAACTCAAAATGAAGAGAAACAGCTGTAAACATCCACTGAAAATCAGAACATGGAATGTACAAGTATGAATCTGGGAAACTTGGAAACTGTCAAAAATGAAATGGAACATGTAAACATCCATAACTTAGGCATTAGTGAGCTGAAATAGATTGGTATTGGCCATTCTGAATCTGACAACCACATGTTTACTATGCAGGGAATGACAAATTAAAGAGGAATGGTGTTGCATTCAAATATGGGAAGGAAATGGGTAAAAATCTAGAGTTTAAAAATCAAAAGGGAAGAACATGCACAGCATTTCTCAAGCTGAGGGAAGTGAAGAAAAAATTCAAGCCTCGACTAGAATTATTGAAGGATACTCTGGACAAATTATTGAATGATACAGAAAGCATCAAAAGAAGATGGAGGGCAGCTGATAAGAAGAGAGGGCATATGCATAAGAACACCCACACTTGCAGATAATACCCACTTATCCTGGCTTCAGTGACTGGATGATCAGAGCT
>NW_006408752.1:1769858-1770840 GCF_000296735.1 Chrysochloris asiatica
TGTGACAATCCATGTTCTTGAGAGTCTTCCTCTTTTTCACTGACTCTGTATTTTACCAAGCATGGCACTGTTCTTCAGAGACTGCTCCCTCATGATAGCATGCCCAAAGTACGTCAGATAAAGTCTTGCCATCCTCACTCCTAAGCAGCATTCTGGTTATACTTCTTCCAACATAGATTTGTTCATTCTTCCAGCAGTCCATGGTATATCTAATATTTTCCACCAACACTATAATTCACAGGCGTCCATTCTTCTTCAGTCTTTTTAGGGGAAATAAACTGACTGGAAATCTGAAAAATAAGACTATACCTTCTGAGAACTGGTAAACATCTTGGGGAGCTGAGGTCTGGAGTTTATAAGAAGTTAAGAAATGGCTTTGTACTCTGTGTTACATGGCATACTGGGCCAACACTGTAAATATCTAGGCTCCTCAATAAGGACAAGAAGACAGAAGATGTGTGCCTATACATATGTATGTACATGTACGCATGTGCTCAAGTGTACTGGGAAGGAGTGCTGCATCTCCCAGCTTACAGTGGAAGGTCCACTGGACAGAGGTCTCACAATCTGCTAGATCTGGAGAAGTGACTCACTCTTTGCACTTACAGACCACAGAAGTCTGCTCTGAATAGAGACCTTCCTCAATCACTCCTACACCACTCTGTCAACTTGTCATACTATGGCTTTTGTGTTGCTGTGATTATCGAAGCTATGCCATAGACATTTTAAATACCAGCAGGTCACCTATGGTGGACAGGTTTCAGCTGAGCTTCCAGACAAAGACAGACTAGGAATATGGAGAGATTAACTACTTACAAATATTTAGTCAGTGAAAACCTTCTGAATAGCAGTGGAACACTGTCAGCACCAGATTACTGAATACTGATACATGATGAAGAGCATCAGTATACTGTCAGATACAGGGCCTGAACATGAGTCCCTGGAGTAGGAAGGCACTTAAAAAGTGATTGGGTAAGAGTTG
>NW_006408752.1:1774365-1828713 GCF_000296735.1 Chrysochloris asiatica
AAGAAAGCAAAAGGTCATTAAGAAGACAAGACAGAAGGGAAAGGCCAAAACGGATGTCAGAAGAGATTTTAAACTTGCTCTCCAGTGTAGAGAAGTGAGAAGGTAGAAGAGCTGAACAGAGCATTTCAAAGGTCAGCTTAAGAAGACAAAGTCAAATATCACAAAATATGCAAAGACCTGGAGTTAGAAAACCAAAAGGGAAGAACATGCTCAGCATTTCTCAAGCTGAGAGAGCTGAAGAAAAAACTCAAACCTTGACTTGAGGTATTGACTCTATGGACAAAATACTGAACAATTAAGAAAACATCAAAAGAAAAATGCAAGGAATACACAGAGTCATTGTACCAAAAAGAATGTAGCATATGATCTAGAGCCGATGATACTGAAGGAAGAAGTCCAAGGTACACTAAAGCCATTGGCAAAGAACAAGGCACCAGGAATTGATGGAATAAAAATGGAAATCTTTCAACAAACTGATGCGGCACTGGAGGAATTCATTCATCTGTGTTAAGAAATTTGGAAAACAACTCCTGGGCCAACTGACTGAAAGAGATCTGTATTTGTGCCCATTCCAAAGAGAGGTGACCCAACATAATGCAGAAATCATCGGACAGTGTCATTGATATCCCATGAGAGTAAACTTTTACTAAAGATAATACAAAAATGGCTGCAACCATACATTGACAGAGAACTTCCAGAGGTTCAAGCTGGATTAAGAAGAGAAGGTGAAATAAGGGATGTCATTGCTGATATCAGGTGGATCCTGACTGAAAGCAAAAAATACAAAATGTTTACCTGTGCTGTATTGACTACATAAAGGCTTTTGATTGTGTGGATCATGACAAGCTATGGACAACATTGTGAGGTATGAGTATTCCAAAGCTTAATTGTGCTCATGAGGAATCTGTATATAGATCAAGAGACAGTTGTGAGAACAGAACAAGGGAACACTGAATGATTTAAAATTTGGAAAGGTGTGTGCTAGGGTTGTATTCTTTCACTTAGTCAATATTTATTCAATCTGTATGCTGAAAAAATAATCCAAGAAACTGGATTATATGAAGAAAAACATGGCATCAGGATTAGAGGAAGGCTCATTAACAACCTGTGATATGCAGATGATATAACTTTGCTTACTGAAAGTAAAGAGGACTTAAAATACTTACTGAGGAAGATCAAAGACCACAGACTTCAGTATGTGTTACAGCTCAATGTAAAGGAAACAAAAATCCTTACCACTGGACCAATAAACAACATCCATATAAATGAAGAAAAGATTAAAGTTGTCAAAGACTTCATTTTGCTTAGATCAACCATCAACACTCATGGAAGCAGAATTCAAGAAATCAAATGACATATTGCATTGGGCAAATCTGCTGCACAAGACCTGTTTAAAGTGTTTAAGAGCAAAGATGTCAGTTTGAGAACTAAGGTGCAGCACCTGACTCAAGCCATGGTATTTTCAATAACCTGAAGATCATAGAAGAATTGATGCATTTGAGCTATGGTGTTGGAGGAGAATATTGAAAGTACCATGGACTGCCAAAAGAACCAATAGATCTGTGCAGGAAGAAAAACAGCCACAGTGCTCCTTGGAAGCCATGATGGCCACACTTCTTCTCATACTTTGGTGATATTATCAGGAGGGACCAGTCCCTGGAGAAGGACATCATATTTAGTAAAGTGGAGGGTTAGAGAGAAAGAGGATGGCACCCAGTGAGTGGCAGAATCAATGGGCTCAGATGTAGCAGAGATGTGAGGTTGGCCCAAGACCAGGCAGTGTTTCATTCTGTTGTGCACAGGGTCATTTTGAGTCGATATTGACTCGATGGCACTGAACAACAACAACAGTCACTCCGCTTTTCACCAAATACTGCCTATAGCAAAGACTGCCAGATCTGCCACCCCCTGAAAATAAGACACTACCTGAGAGCCCCCCAAGCTTCACTGCATTAGTGCTGAAGCCTCCAACCCAGGAATAGGCAAAGGAAATGGAGATCCATGAAAGAAGTCTTGGTCCCTTAGGGGAAAAGTATCAAGCTGAAATCAAGTGAATCTCACTAATGAAAGCAAACTCATGGAAGAGACAAAAGAAGAAAACATTCCAAGAGAAAGAAATGCCAACCCTTGAAGTTACAAAATTAGATCACGAATTCTGTGGCTCTGTGGATTAATGTGCTGGACTGCAAAGTTGGTTTGAACCACAATTTTGGTGGTTCAAGCTCACTCCTTGGAAACCCCATACAGGGTTACTATGAGTCAGAACCAACTTGACAGCACTTAAGAACAACAACAACAAAACTAACAAGATTTTATGGGAAAAAAAATTGATAATCTAACTGAAAGAACATGTACATGTGCTGAGAACAAAATAAGTTTTCTGGAATAGATGTTGGCAAACTTTTACATAAAGGTTCAAGCAGTACATTTTTTCATCTCTGTGCGCTGTATGGTCTCTGCTGAAATTATTCCACTCCGTCATTATAGCACAAGAATCTCCACTGACAATACACAAATGAATGGCTTGGCTGTGCCCCAACATAATTTTATTTACAAAAACAGGCAGCAGGCTAGATTTGACCCACAGGCTAAAATTTGGAGATCTCAGGTCTAAATAATCAAATAAAAAATTTGTCACAACACTGGGAGAAAATTAAGAAGAAATATACCAAGATTTAAAATGCTAAATCCTTAACTCTAATGAAAAAAAAAAAGGAACACATAGAGAAGAAACAATACAAAACTTTTCTTAGAAAAAAATTAAACCTTGAGGTATATCCTATTGAAATAATCTGAAAAAACAGAGCGAAGAGAACATTTTAATAGCTAGCATTAAGAAAAGTTTACGTAAAAAGATGAGGATATTAGTATGCAACTTCCTGTCAACACTGAAAGCTATAAAATGGAGGCATAATTCTGATAAACTGACTAGATATGATAAATACATAAACATTTTCAATCACCTTATGTACATGTGAAAGTTGGACAATGATTAAGGAAAAGCAAAGAAAATTCAATTCATTTGAATTATGGTCTTGGCAAAGAATGTTGAATACACCATGGTCTTCCAGAAGAGCAAGCAAATGTATCTTAGAAGTACAGCCAGAATGTTCCTTAGAAGCAAAGATGTCAAGACTTTGTCTCTCATACTTTGGACATGTTGTCAGGAAGGTCTAGTCCCTGGAGAAGCACATCATGCTTGGTAAAGTGGAAGGTCAGCAAAAAAGAGGAAGGCCCTCAATGAGATGGACTTGCACAGTGACAGCAGCGATGGGCTCAAACGTAACAATTATGAGGATGGTAAAAGACCAGTTGTGTCTTGTTCTGTTGTGCATAATTATTATGAGTCAGAATCAACTGGATGGCACCTAACAACAACAACTCTCTAATACCAGAGAAGCCCTAGAGGTCCAATCATTAAGTATTTGGACACTACTAAAAAGTTGGTGGTTGTTAAGTTACCAGCTGCTCCATGGACGATAGCTGTGGCAGTCTGCTTCCATAAATAGTGTAGAGGGCAGCTGTCAGTTGTATGGGGTTATAATGAGTTGGAAACAACTTGACAGCAATAAGTCATGTATACTACCAGTCACATGTAAGAAACAGAAAACCAATTCCAGTTACAATAGCAATCCTTTTTATTAAGTGCCATCCAGTCAGTGCCAACCCATAGTAACCCTGTATAGTGTTTCTGAGGAGCAGCTGGTGAATTTGAACTGCCAACCAGGCGGTTCAAACTGACCTTGAGGTCAAATGTTCATCATATAGCACCACACCAGGTTGCAATGACACCTACTAAATCCAGAATGGAATCTGATGACTGTTAAGAAAATTATGTATTTTTTAATTACTATTTCAACTTTAATATGCAAAATTCTAATCCAAATCACAACAGTTTTTAGAGAAAATAGAAGCAACTATTTTTATACTCATATGAAAGAGCATATTAGAATTGTCAAGAAAATTTTACCAAATAAATAATGAGAGATTTGCTTCACCAGATTAAATCATGTTATAAAGTGATTGTATTTTAAACAACATGCCATTAGCATAGGAGCAGGCAAATGTGTCAGCAGAATAGGGCAAAGCATCAATAAATAGATTAAAGTAAACATTGAGACTTAAGATGAGGGGCTTTAAAAAGTTTGCGGGAAAAGGGAATTAAACACCATAATTCAAATGGTATTTTTCCATGAATTTTCTAAGCCCCCTCACATATATAAATCATGGAAATGAAGGGCTTGTTTCACAAATTATATTAGTCACATAGTTAGTCATGTGTTTAACAAAAGTTAAACTCTATATGAGATACAAAAATTAAGTTCCTATGATTTAAAAAGGAATTTTTTTAATTAGAAAGAATTTAGGAGACTATTTTATAATTTCAGCATCAGACAGAACTTCTTAAGTATGTCAAGAACACAAAGTCAAAAAGGAAACAACAGACATGCTTAACTGTAATCATTTTATGGCAAAAAGACATCATTGATTCAAATGATAGCAAACATTACCTGAGGCAACTGCTAAACACACAGATGAAAGATGAGGTTAATATCTCTAATAAACAACTCTTTTAAAACTGATTACAAATAGAAAGAGTATTCCAGTACAAAAATACATGCAGGGGTTGAACAGAAAATTTATAAAGGAGGAAATGAAAATGACCAATAATTATATGATAAGATACTTGGTCTCACAACTAAGCCGTAACCAGTGGTCACCAAGTAGATCCTGACTCTTGACAACCCCTCATATGTCAGAGGAGAACTGTGACCCATCGGGTTTTCCATGACTGGTCACAAGGCCTTTTTTTCCAAAGCATTTCTGGGTGGACTCTGAAGCGCCAATCTTTCAGTTAGCAGTCGCATGTATTAACCACCCAACGACTCCAGTAGGAACAGACACCTCAAGACCAGATAGCATTTTTTGCAGCTTATACTTGCAAACATTTACAAGGTTGATGACTTCCGAAGTCATCAATGGCATGATAAACAAGCATTCATATACGGCTGGTGGGACTGTGAATTCCTCAAATCTTAGGAAAATAATATGCCTTTAAACTAGAATTTCCACTTGGGGGAATCCATTCTCATGTAACAAACATACCAATATAAAGATACCACTATTGGGTGTTTACTTGCTGCTTGGCTTACAGCACTTAAAAAAAACCCAGAAAACAACCTAAACATCCATGATTATGAGACTGGCAAATGAATGATAGCAAATCCATACTATAGATAACAATGTTATGTGTTATTAAAAGAATGAGTTCGATATATATGTGTTGAAATAGAGGAACTTGCAGAATATCAGAATTTAAGTATTTTTCCATGTCCTACATAGGTGTTGGGCTCCTGGTGTGGTGATACAGGTTAAGCATTGTACTACTAACCACAAGGTTTGAAGTTCAATCTCACCAGCTAGTCCATGGAAACCCTATACTGAGTCACTATAAGTCAGAACTGACTCAACGGCATTAAACAACTTTGGGATGAAAGTGTGTGTGCGTTTGCAGATATTAATAAGTATGTGTGTGTGTGTGTGTGATAATTATACATTAAAGCTTGTGACGATCACATGTACACATCAATGTAAACATCAGTAACTTTGAGGGGGTAGAAGAACAGAATGTTAACAACTTTGTACACATCGTATGCTATTTGTTTTTGAAAGTATGAACTACTTATACCTTTTGAAAAATAAATTCAATAGAATAAATTAAAAGAAATCAGGAATGTCCAGGTTCCCAGAGGATAATGACAGTTGCTTAAACCTGAATCTCTTCAACAACTATAAACACCAACAGGAAAGCAAATAAAACCATCAACAACAGGGCCCACTACATAATTTCCTTTTCTTAGTGAGAAAGAAAAATGTGAGGCTCTAACTAGGGATGGAGAAGTCCCAGGTGCTTGTTATCCCAAATCACAATGGATTGTAGGCCCCCAAGGAGCTGTACCTCCATTCTATTATATGCTTCGTATCTGGATTAGCAGTGAGCAAGATGTCCCCACTGAGTCACCTGCTCAAAATGTTGACAAGCTGGGAGAGGGAAAGCTGCTACCTTGCACTGACCTCAACCCTTCCTAGACCTGTGCCCAGATCCCCAGTGGGGTGTAAGGCAATGACAAAGCAGGAGACTCCTCTGACCATGCAACAAGATCAATGCCCTAAGCAAAGAGAGGCAGTCAGTGGGCACAGGGCACTGATGGAAAGCAAAGCCCGTCCAAGGGGAGGGAGGTGGGGCAAAACTAGTAAAAGCCAAAGCTCTGAACTTTTGATGCATGCTCAATTATCGCATCAGACTTCACTTGTTGTTGTTGTTGTTAAGTGCCATCAAGTTGGTTCCAACCCATAGCAACCCTGTATAGGGTTTCTAAGGAGCAGCTGGTGAGTTTGAACCTCCAATCTACCTTGCAGTCCAATGCATTAACCCACAATGCCACACTGTAGTGTAGTGGTTACGAGTCACATTGCTAATCTCAAGGTTGGCAGTTCAAAATGACCAGCTGTCTCGCAGGACAGAGATAAGGCTTTCTGCTCCCATAAAGATTTACCACCTTGGAAACCCTATGCAGGGTTGCTATAGTTGGAACCAACTCCACAGCACACCACCACCCACCACCATAGTCCATATTCTCCTTACTTGGAAGAGTTCTCACGGAGCAGCTGGTCACAGCTCAGTAGATTACTAAGAATTTCAAGACAGTGAATACAGAATGTTAAACCTCAAGCACGAGGCCCCAAAGAGCACGAGTTCCTGTGCAAGTGTCCATTGGTTGTATGCCCATGAAACCAGCCATGCCTACAGCATAACCAAGATATGGGACATTCTATAAACTTCAACATATACAAGAAGGGAAACAAAGACCTGAAACCAGCAGAAACCTGGCAGAGAGGAGAATTGGGCAGAGAGTGGGCAAGTAGAAGGTAGCAGGACCTGGAAGGAGAAAGCAGATTTAAAAAATAACCTCTAGACAGAGGGTCCTGTCCTGGGTATGGAAATACTGACAAGTCTGATATTTGACTACAGAGGAAATGGAAAGAAGTCATGGAAAAATTTATGGGGTCAAAGATGGCGGTCTTGGGAAGGCAGAAGGCAAGATCTGGAAGAGACTTGTAGGTTCACATTCCCTGGATGCCTGATAATGGGCAGGGGGGCAAACAATAGAAATGAAGGATCCTTTAGAAACAAAGTGGGTACTGGTGGTTGAATTCTCACCATCCTCTTCTAGGTTTGCTTCCCAGTGGATGTACAACATGCACAGCCTCTACGCATTCTGTCTATGGAGAGTTGCATGTTGCTATGATGCTGAACGGAGTCCTGGTGTGGCGCTTCAGGATAATGCACTGGACCACAAGATCAGTTTGAACCACAACATCGCAGTTGGCAGTTCAAACCCACCAGCTGCTCCTCGGAAACCCTATACAGGGTTTCTATAAGTTGGAACCGACTCAATGGCACTTAAAACAACTGTGGTGCTGAAGAGGTTTCAGCAAAGCTTGAAGACTAAGATGGATTAGGAAGAAAGACCTGGTAAATGATCCATTAACAAAGACCCTGTGGATCACTACGTTCCTATCTGAAACTGCTAATGAGGATGGTGCAGGATTGGGCAGAATTCCATCCCATTGTTCATGGGGTCAATCTTGAAGGCAGCTAACAACACAGAAACAAGAGAGACTCAAAATCAGAAGACAAATGCACTCTCCCAGACTCTCCCCCAAAGGCACCACAACAGGTATTAGAGAATGTACACTTCCTTGTGCCTACAGAAGAGGGCGTACATAAACTAAGAATCTGATGGCTCCCACCTGTGCTTACACAAAATCACCTGTGCTTGTCCTTCCATGCGAACATCAGACATTTCAAGATGAACAGAAAATGGCAGGCACAAAAGAAACCAGCCAACGTGTAAGAACTGATAAAAATGATAAAAAAAGAAATGAATTACAATTATTATTCTTTTAATATCAAGTTACAATTAATGTTCCCACTACTATTCAGCTGTATAGTGTACTTCAGAAGTGAAAACTTAATTGGAAGGAAAAAATACAAAGGATAGAAGATCAGCCCCTTACTGAGAAAGACAGAAAGATGCAAAGTACGTCATCACACACCTGCTTTGGGGGTTTGGTGTAACAACACAATGACACAATGACTAGAGAAAAGAGGCAGCTAATAAACCCATTAGTGATGGGAATCTTAAAAGAGCATCAACCTATCATTCTGCAGAGCAATTATTTCCAGTTTTTAATGGCTGAATTTTCAAAATTGGTGAGCATTTATTCAAAGAGTTCCGAGATTTTCTCCATCTACTTTTGTGACAGTGTTTCACCATGGGTCCTTTCTGAGCACAATTCATAACTACTTTAAAAATTAAGAGGCTTGCAGTGTCCAAGTTATTTCTCAATTTCTAAAGTGTTAACACTTAAAATTCATTCAAAGGTTTCCATTGTATATGATCTGGTTGCTTAGCAACAGGATTCTTTTGTAACTGATTCACAATAGATAAGGGATGGATCTGAAAGGTAACATCATAAAATTTCTCAAGATGCAATCTTACAGACGGAACACAAATTCCTGATGTCTTACTTGTTTTCAGTAACCTTTTCAGTCTTCATTATCAACAGTGACTTTAAAAACTTTAAAAACACATTAAATCCATCCATGTATAAAGGTAGGTACATACCAATTTACAATTAGAGGAAGATACTTTCTTATTAACTATCTGTGGTAAGTGATCTCACCTTAAGATTGCTGTTTTCATAGGGACTAATTTCAACTGGAATCTGGTGTGGCGCTGTGGGCTAATGCTCCAAAGATCATTTAAAACTGCAAGGTCAGTGGTTTAAGCCCACCAGCTGCTCCTTGGAAACCCTATACAGGGTCGCTGTGGGTTGGAAACGACTCGATGGCACTTAACAACAACAATTTCAATGGAAAACTATGTAACTAAAAACTCCAGACACCCTAAAATTTTATTCAAATACCTTTGCTCCAATCCTGGAGGTCACCTTTGGAGGACAATGTCAAATTAATGTTGAGAGAGAACTGCACTCATTGTAGTTGTCTTTATATCATGGATTTCAAATGAATAAATCTGTGCATGAAGCAATCTTGGATTTCGTTTGCTCTCATACTTGAATGGTTTCTTCTAAGAAGCAGATTGGACTTATTAATATTTTGAGTGGTTTTTGCCTATCATTTTGAAGCCTGATGTTTCAGAGGCAGGAATTGGAAATCTGAAAATTTGAAGGGGGCACAATTGCTTAGGAAAATCTATCCATGACCTATGATCAGCTCCTCTCACAGTCAGCAGTTTTTCTTCGTCCTCACATGCTACTGATACACAGAGGTGTGTTCAAATGGAAAACAGACTTCTCAAGTGTTACCTGAATACTGCTATGCTTTTTCCTTCAAATGTATGCCACTTATACTAAGACTGTAACACACTCAGAAGGTTGTTTTCAATCATCATTGTATTGAGTCAATATTTTCATATATGAAAAGGCAAATCCCCTTTGGAGGGGTGGCCATTGTTGCTCTAAAACAGACAGATTCATATGATCACCCAGGAGGATCCAGGAAGTTGGTTCCTGCTCCTTGTACATGGATTTATTGTATTGCTGCTTTTCCTTGCAATGTGTTTATAACAAAAATCAGCTATGTCACAGAAACGAGATTTTCCCTCTAAAAGCACAATGCAGTCCCTTATAATAGGATGTGGTGTCATAAATAGAGAGAGTAGACTTACAAAGGAACCTCAATCTGCTTAAACTCTGATGCTTTGAAGATGATAAAAGAAAAATGAAAATAAAATGTTAATCAGAATTATTTTTCTCCTCTTCTACCAAATCCCTCGTTTGCTACCAACCAAAATACTTCCCATTCCTTAAAGGCTGCCAGGAGGAAGAATGAGAAAATTATCTACACGCCTTCCAGGAGCCCTGGTGTGATTCTGTAGGAGAAGCACTGGACCACAAGGTCGGTTTGAACTGCAAGGTCAGCAGTTCAAACTCACTAGCCGCTCCTTGGAAATGCTGAACAGGGTCACTATGAGTCGGAACCGACTTAACTGCACTTAACAACAACAGCCCTCCTTCCAAAGACTGGCACTGCAGTTTATACTCTGGATGCTAACAGAAAGTTCAACAATTCAAATCCATCAGTTGCTCTACAGGAGAAATAAGTGGCAGTCAGCTTCCCTAAAAATTTCTTTACCCTATGGGGCAATTCTACTATAGGGTTACTATCAGTTGGAATCGACTCAATGGCAATAGATTTACCCTCCTCCCAAATAAATAAATATAATACCAAGCCCATCTACTCTTTTCCAAAAAGGAAAATGGGAAGAAAAAGGTGTCAGAAAAGTATTTTCATCAAACAAAAAGTAACAAACTCAATCGATGGGCTTCTAATCTTAGATAAAAGTTAGAAGAGAGGATGTCTAATGAAAAAAGCCGGGTTCAGAAGAGGATGTGGAATGAGTGACATCGTTGCTGACGTCAGATGGAAGCTTGGCTGAAAGCAGAGAAAACCAAAAAAAGATGTTTACCTGTGCTTTATTGACGATGCAAAGGCTTTCAATTGTGTGGATCATTACAAGCTATGGACAACATTGTGAAGTATGAGTATTCCAGAACACTTAATTGTGCTCATGAGGAATCTGTACCTGGACCACCAGGCAGTTGTTCAAATAGAACATGGGAACACTGAATGGTTTAAAATTAAGAAAGGTGTATGACAAGGTTGTGTTCTTTCACCATACTTATTCAGCCTGTATGCTGAGCAAATAATCCAAGAAGCTGAGTTCTATGAAGAAAAATGTGGCATCAGGATTGGAGGAAGACTCATTAACAACCTGTGATATGCAGATGTTACAACCTTGCTTGCTGAAAGTAAAGAGGACTTAAAATATTTACTGATGAAGATCAAAAACCATAGCCTTCGTATGGATTGCATCTCAATATAAAGGAACCCACCTGATGGCACTTAACAACAACAAAGACACATGGAACATAGAATTAATACACTATAGGATGTCAGAAAAGGAGCCCTGATAGCATAGTGGTTACACATTGTACTGCTAACTGCAGGGTTAGCAATTCAAATCTACCAGCCACTTCATGGGAGAAAGATGAAGCTTTCTGCTCCATCAAAGATTTATAGACTTGGAAACTTTACACAGGGTCACTATGGGTCGTAACCGACTTGACAGTATACCACCATCACCATGATGTCAGAAAAACTCTCCAGAATGTATCATAGAGTGACAAAAGATATGGGAGAGAGAGTATAATATATAGTGAACACAGTGACAAGGTTTAACATATTTACTTGAAGTTCAAGGAAAGAAATCAGATGAGGCAAAAGTAGCATGTGAAGATTGTAGCTAAGAATACTTTAGAATCATTGAAAGTCATCAGTCCATGAATTCATGAGAGCCAGCAACTCCCAAACAGAATAAATAAAAAAAGAACTCTACACCTAGACACACATCATAGTGAAACTTCAGGAAATTCTGAAAGGCAGCCATAGTAAAAAAAAATACAGATGAACTTCAAATAAATCATCTTCAGAACAGCCACTTCTCAGCAGCAACGTAGGAACATAGTAACATAGGAAGCAGCCAAGAGCAGAACATTATCTAAAACAAAATTACTGCAAACTAGAATTCCATATGCAATAAAAAATTTTACTTCAAAAATGAAAGGGCAATGAAGAAAGAGGTTAAAAAAAAAAGGTAGAATTGCCCAAGAAGATCTGTACCAAAGAAAATAAATGGTGTTATTCTTTAGATAGACGAAAAATGATGCCAGATGAAAGGAATATAAAAGAGATAACAAAGAAAAAGGTACAAATCTAGATAACCTTGACAACAGGAAACAACATTAATATCTTGTAGGGTTTAGTTCATATAGGGAAATGTAAGTGTTACAACAACATGTAAGCCAGGAGTGAGATAAATGGTACTTCTACGGTCTGGGACACAAGAGTGGTCTTGGTTCACTTTAGACTTTGATAAATTAGGGGCATGTTCTACTTTCTCTGGCAACCACGGAAAGAATAGAAACACCCTAGTAGGGGAAGGGATCGAATGATAAAAAATGTGCAATCCAGCTAAAAGAAGGCAAGAGAGGAGTGAAACATAAAACAGATGGGACAAACAGAAAGCAAACAAAAAAAGTGGCATATTTAAACCCAAATATATCCGTGATTATATTAAAATATAAATAGACTAAAAGAAATCTGGTATAAACTTGAGAATTAAGGGGGCTTTAAAGATCTTCCAGGAGTCCTAGTGTGGCACTGTGGATTAATGCTCTGGACTGCAGTCAGCTGGAACTATCAGGTCCAGTGGTTCAAGTTCACCAGCTGCTCCTAGGAAACTCTATACAGGGTCGCTAGGGTTGGAACTGACTTGAAGGCACTTAACAACAACAAAGATCTTCCAAGTTCCAAATTGCATCTTACTTCTCTGTTTAAGGATAACATGCTCTTAGGAGAACATCTAAATTCCTTCGTACTTCTCCTTTCACCTTCTTCACATTCTCCTACCTAACCTGCCTATACTCCATTCTTTGCGCTCCTCGAAGGTTCTTTCTCGAACTTCCTCTAACCTACTGCCTTTCTATTCAAGGCTGGGAACTTCGTAGTAGCAAAAGGATCAAGGCATGGGCTGCTGCCTCTGTGGTCAGACAGCTGGGTTGAGACCAGACTGCATCATTTAGGAAGAGTAACTTTGTGCAAGTTATTAAATGCTCTGAAACCGCTTCTTCATCTATTTAAGGTTGAGAGTAATAGTAATTATCAGAAAAGTTGTCAGAATTTGATGAAATAATTCATTTAAAGTGCTTAGTAACTGCTTCACACCCTAAGTGCTCAGTGTATGTTTAATTATGATGAACTTTTTTGTTGTTTTGCTTTGTCACGTCCTTTGTCTAGGAAATACTCCATGCTAGTTTGGCACTGAGGGTTTCTCTCTATTGAAGAAGGTACAAACTACATTAAAACTTTAACTTGTCGTTCTGTTGTGCATAGGGCCGCTATGAGTCGGTACCGACTCGATGGCACCTAACAACAATCTTCACTCAATTAAACTGTAAGCCTCTAGTTCCTGGCATATTTGTTGTTAAGTGCCATCGAGTTGGTTTTGACGCATAGTGACCCTGTACAGGGTTTCTGAGGAGCAGCTGGTGAACTTGAACCACAGACCTTGTGGTTCAAACCAACTTTGCAGTCCAGCGCATTAACCTACAGTGCCATACCAGGACTCCTGGCACATAGTAGGCATGAAATGTTGGTTGGTTTGTTGGTTGGGCTGGAAGTAAACAGAGGGAAGTAAAGTGAGAGACAGGGTAGAGAAGAGAAAGAAAACAGGGAGAATGAGAGAGAGAAGAAATGAAAGTCGGTTAGGTGATCTATCCAAAGCCACTATGTTGGGCTTTCACCAGCTGTCTCTCAGTCCCACTCTACTCCATGACGCTAAGGTCTGGGAAATATTGTTGTTAGGGACCATCAAGTCGAAGTCTCACCCAGTCCTGCGCCAGCGTCACAATTATTGTTAATCTGGAGCCCACTGTTGCGGCCACTATGGCAATCCAGGTTGGTGTGAGGGGGGGTCGCCTTCTTTTTTAGGTTGACCCTCTACTTTTCCAACCATGATGTCCATCTCGAGGAACCACTCCCTTTTGTTGGTATGTTCAAAGTACAAGAGGCAAAGTTCTCACCAACCTTGCTTCGAGAGAGCATTCTGACTATACGTCTGGGGTTGGGAATTAGTCAACCATATTTCATCTCTCTTGCTGGCTGAGTTCTTATGATTTGACAGTAGGAGGCACTGGCTAGTGGCAAGAGGTCAAGAGGTATAAAGAAAGGGTTCTCATCGTGTTTCCAGCTCCAGCGAGCATCCTTTCAGCACTGGAAGGCAGTCTCAGTTCTTGCCTCCAACTTCTTCTCCAACAAACCCAGAGTCAGCCATTACAGGATCTATGTCCTGGTTTTGTCACATCTTTCTCTTACAGTCCCCAGCCTCACCTCAGGAATGGTAGCTGCTAATATCTGGGCTAACTCAATCCCTCTTTGCTCTTTCAGCCCTCTGATACTTACGTAGCCAGTACCCTATTACATTCAATCATCTGTGCCTGCAACACACAGTTTCTGTTTACAAAACCTATGGAAACAACTGCAAATCTATTTAAGTGCAAATACATGATTGGAATGTAATAATTCTCCATATATTGTTTACCTTTAATTAAAAATATGCTTCTATGCTGAGCTATCTAATAGAAACAGAAATGAGTTGCAAATAGAATTTTAAATTTTCTCATAACTACATTAAACAGTAAAACAAAACAAAACAACCAGGTGTAATTAAGTTTAGTAATAGATCTTATTAAACCAAATATCTCAACATCATTTCAATGTGAAATCAATATAAAAATATTAAAACCCTATAGATTATATGTGAGGGGACTGTAAATGTTCATATAAAATCTAAAAGAGAGGGGGGTGTTTTAATAGCATTGTATGTTTTGTGATTATCTTGGTTAAATTATTTGAAAATTCCTGATACTAAATAATGCAGTGTAGTGAATAACTTAATATCTCTTCTAACCAGTCTCTGTAACTCCCACCAAATAACATTTTTACCTTGCTGGGTCTGGGTAAGAAAAGGTGGGAGAAGATGCTAATAGGATTATATGACTCAGTTGTAAGTGGTTAACAGAGTTAACTGTGATTGCAAAAACACTGACATGTATAAAATGAGCTATCTCAGAAGAAGCAGGGAGAACTTCACTACCATCAAACAAGAATCAGGAGTGGAGTGTGGCCTTTGGACCCTGAGATTGTCCTCAACTCAGGGACAGAAATCTGTGATTTCTGCAGAGATGTACAGGAAGAGAAGCAGCAGTTGGACCAAGAACCAGAGCATGAGACAATGCGATGGGCTTTGTATCCCAAGCAGCAAGCAAAGTGGAGTAACTTTGGATAAGGCATACTTGTAGAATGTGGTGTGCCGCCAGGCATCTAATTGGGAGAGCTTTGTTTACTGATGCATGGATCTAGAGCTGAATGCCTTCAGGTTGAGATTTATGGAGTGGTGTGTCCTGTGGGCATTTATCAACAGTCCTAAAAGAGCCTTGTAACATTGCCAAGCAGAGCAATGTCAGGTCATGGGGCTGAGAGCCAGAAAGAGGCCTGCCCATGGGCACAGCTGTCCTGACTGGAAGAACCGTGCCTTGAGCATTTCCTGATCCTGCACTGTAGCCTGAATTCCTAATAAATCTCATAACTGTGAGTGTGGTGTCTGAGTTCTGTGGGGCCACTGCAACAAATGAACAAACCCAGCTGAGTGGAAAGGGCTGTGGGAGGAAATGGTTGGTGTCATTAAAAAAACAACAACAACCAGTAATTAACCCTAACCAGCTACTATGCAATTCTACAAGAGAAGAACCACATGCGTCGTTCGTTTTTGTATACTTGATGTCAAGCACAGTACCTGGCACAAAATAGGTACTCAACACAGGATGAATGAAGGATGTTAAGGTGGGACACTGTCCAACTCATGATTCCCATTGGCCTGCATTAGTTTGCAAGTACATCAATCAATGCTGAAGCACTGAACTTGCTCATACCAACTAACCATCTACAGCTCTCGTTACATGCATTTAACCCTCCAAGAGGCCTGTGAGGTAGGTACCGTTACTGAGTTCATTTT
This sequence comes from Chrysochloris asiatica, assembly GCF_000296735.1. Classification (NCBI taxonomy): domain Eukaryota; kingdom Metazoa; phylum Chordata; class Mammalia; order Afrosoricida; family Chrysochloridae; genus Chrysochloris; species Chrysochloris asiatica. The sequence goes on from NW_006408752.1 coordinate 1,790,091, forward strand.
ACATTTCACAGGCAAGGGAACTGAGGAGAGTTTTAAGAAGCTTGCCCCTGGTTACATTGGCAGAGCTGTTTGCCTCCCAAACCCATGTGTTCTTAGTTACTAGTGTTAAACACAGCCTCCTTGGCTATCAAAACTGCCTGTTTGTTGTTGCTGTTATGTGCCGAGGAGTTGATTCCAACTCAAAGCAACCCTGTACAGGGTTTCCGAGGCTGTAAATCTTTACGAGAGCAGAAAGCCTCAAGAACCTATAATTTGCACAAATTATGCTACTATGTTGTTGTTGTTGTTGTTAAGTGCCATCAAGTCAGTACCGACTCATAACGACCTTATACACAGCAGAACAAAACACTGCCCGATCCTGGGCCAACCTCACTACTGTTGCCACGCTTGAGTCCATCCATGCTGCCACTTGGCCAATCCATCTCATCGGGGGTCTTCCTCTCTTTCTCTGTCCCTCCACCTTACCAAACATGAGATACTATTTAATCAAGAGCACCTATGTTATATACTTTCATAACTTGACCTAGAAAGAAAATAACATCCAATGATGATCAGCCAAATGTACCTGCATCCTTTCCCTGGACCTGCGACTCAGCAGCCACTTCTTTGGAGCTGTCAGTGGGGCCTGAACCCACCAATGACCCCAGCTGGGAATCCAGTATAAGACCTGTACATTTCACCCAAAACTACAGAGCAGTGGAGACCTCTCCACCTACATCCAGATCGTAGAGTTGGAGCACTCACTGGACAGATGAGAAGGCAAGAGTTATTCTTACACAGACAACAGCCCGACCTGCCCACCCAGAGACTACACCCAGGCCAGGGGGAGGAGGACCTCATTCCCTGCCGGTCCCCCCCCCCCCCCAGTCATCACAGAGGGAGAAAAGGGACTAATTGTGCCCCATTACCAGTAAATAAAGATTTCTGAATCAAGTGACCTTGTTTCAATCCCCACCTTTAAAAGGGAAAAACCTTGACCAAGTAATTTAACCATTTGCTTCTTAATCTGTAAAACGTAGATACTTCCTGCCTCATGGGATTGCTATGAAGATGAAATATACCTAGCTAAAGAACCCGGTACAGAGCCTTATGGAGGGTCAATGCAAACCCACTGCCATTAAGTGGATTCGGACTCATAGTGACCCGACAGGACAGAGGAGAACTGTCCCCACAGAGTTTCTAAAGCTGGAAATCTCTTTAGAAGCACACTATAGCTTTCACCCTCAGAGCAGCTAAGTGAGTTCAAGCTGCCAACCTTTGGTTAGCAGCCCATCCATTTAATCTACACCACCATGACTGCCTATACAGGCATGCAGCAATGCTAGTTCCTTATCCCTCTTTCCAGTTTTATGAGAAAGTAGTCTCTAGATGCATGGTTTTCCTCGTAGGAAGCTAGTCTTATTGTGGTGTTTATGTTTATAGTTTGTTTCTGTTTTGTTGTTTTAATCGAGGGAATTGAGAAAAGCAGTAATACAGTACAGTAATTGTATAATGGGGACATGTGCACAGAGCCTCAACAATAAAAGGAACCTCCACTTGCATCTTCTTATACAAGGCCTGCCATCAACTTGTAATTGCTGTTTTTGTTTGCACCAAGCTTCATGTCTTCTTTCCAAAAAATCAAAATCCAAGTCTGCAGACACTTCAGCCAAATAAATAGTCTCTTTTGTGCTGGTATGCTTGCCCAAGAAAATGTAATTTCTCTAATTTTCATCAGTGGAAAACGAAGTACTTTTGAAGTGGCGTGCTTCAGGTGAACAAGAGCAAACAGCCTTGACAGCTGATCAGTCTGGATGCTGCTAACACCGTCCCCATTTCTCTTTATTCTGCCTAGTAATTGCTGCAAATGTGGCATACTGCATCCCACACATTTCTGAGACATCCACGACTTCAGAAGATGCTGTCAGGTAAATTAAGGACAAAGAAAAAAACCTTAGTTCTAAATATTCTTGATTTCTCCTTGGGTTGCAGCACTTTATTTTGAACTTTTTTTGTTATCACTCGGTAGATATGGTCATTAACGTTCAGAGAATCTGAATTATTTCCCAGAGTCTATACAGCGCAGTGGTTAAGAATCGGGCTGCTAACCTCAGGGTCAGCAGTTTGAAACTACCAGCTGTTTTGCGGGAGAAAGATGAGGCCTTCTCCTCCCATAAAGATGTACAGCCTTGGAAACCTTGTACAGGGTCGCTATGAGTCGGAACTGGCTCCACGGCACATAACAACAACAACAACATACAGCCTTACCTGGAGTTCACCTTTGCCACTTAAAAGCTGTGTGGCCTTAGATAGCTCCTTCAGCCTCTCTGCACCAGAGTTTCCTAATTTCCCATAGTAACACAGCACTAATATGAGTCCTAAGGAGCTCTGGTAGCGTAGTGGTTACGAATCTGGCTGTGAACCTTAAGGTCAGCGGTTCTAAACTACCAGCCACTCCGCGGGAGAAAGATGAGGCTTTCTACTCCCGTAAAGATTTACACCCTTGGAAACCCTGTACAGGTTTCGCTATGGGTCGGAACTGACTCGATGGCACTTAACAACAACAAAAAATATGAGTCCTGGTGTGGCACTGTGGGATAATGCACCAGACAGCAAGGTCAGTTTGAACTGAAACATTATACAAGGTCACTGTGAATCAAAACTGACTCAATGGCACTTAACAACATCTGTGAGTTCTGGTGGGGCACTGTGGGACAAGCACTGGAACACAAGGTCTGTTTGAACCTCAAGGTTGGTGGTTCAAACTTATCAGCTGCTCCTCAGAAACCCTACACAGGGTCACTATGAGTGGGGACTGACTCAAAGGCACCTAACAATTCTGAGGATTGGAGTCCTTGGGTGGTGCCACAGTTCACTCCCTCAGCAGCTCCCTGAAAGGTTGGAAGTTTGAGTCCAGCTACAGGCACCCTGGAAGAAAGGCCTGGAAAATGAGTCTTTTCAGACCCTATGGAGTACGGTTCTCCTCTGTGGGGTAACCATCGAGTTGGACTTGGCTCAGTGGCAACTGGTGTATATGAGAATGAGAGTGAACAGTGTTTGTGGTGTGTCTTTATTAAGCACTTTTTCCTGTTGCTTACCTTCAGCATGGCAGTTGTGCCTGCCCTCACTTCACTGTAACTGCTAGACCAACTGTTGAGGGAACAAGCTAGACCAATTGGTGGGGCAGGAGAAAGTGGGAGTGATAGCTTAATGGCATAGTTGTTGTTGTTGTTAAGTACCGTGGAGTCGGTTCTGACTCCCAGTGACCCTGAACAGGGTTTCCAAGGCTGTAAATCTTTACGGAAGCCGAATGCCTCATCTTTCTCCTGCGGAACCACATAGTAGGTGCAGTAATAAATCAAGTGGCTAGATAGAGGAGCAGCAGTAGGGTGCGGAGTAAAAGGAACTTAATTCATTTAAGTGCTTAGCATAAGATTAGGACACATAATAACAAATGCTTAATCATCACTGATTATGGTCTTAAGGATCATACCATTTGGGGTCTTACAAATCCATGCTGTTGCCTCACAACTTCAGAGCAAACACTATGAGAACAGTCACATATTAATATAACTAAAATAGTTGTAAAATGTGTTTCATGAATTGTTTCTTAAATCACACAGTTGTTAAACACATTATTTGGGACACATTCAGCAAGGACAGAAACTGGACTACAGCATTTATTAACCCGATGCCATCGAGTCCATTCCGACTCATAGCCACCCTGGATTAGGTTTCCAAGGCTGTTAATCTAGGGGTTGACAGTCCAGTACCTATCCTGCAACGTCACCATGGCTCCTTGACCACACACACACATAAAACACACACATAGCATCCACAGAGACCAAGGAAAATAGGAACCAATGCAGCAGGGAGAGGAGACCCAAAGACAATCACCGTGCTCCCTTCTCTAAACAAGGATCTTCTTTGTGATCAGACACTAGATGCTTAAAGAATAGAGTCTGACAATAATACTACCCACATGTCTCTTAACAGAATCTAGTCTTTTCATACAGTCGTTGGGAAGTTACAAGGCATTGATGAAGATGCTTTGGTTTCAAGATGTTTTTCCATTTTAATGTTCTCTAAAAATGAAAAAAGGTATATTTTATTTAAGACAATACAGGTTTCCTTCACTATCTAAAAACAGGGTGTTCTTATTAAACCTTTCATAAGCCAAAATGTCTTGTAAAATGAAGGTGCAATCACCATTCACTTATATAGGAAACAATTTGAGTGTTCGCAGAACCAAAAGTAACGTAACAAACCATACTAAATAACATTTAAAACCTAAAATGACACTCACAGATAGTGTTCACAGACACAATTCTGAGCTATGGGAGGTCTGTTGTAAAAGCCAAGTATCATTAAGAAAACTTTCAAAAACTGGGGGGGGGGGGAAGGGAAATACCTGTATTCATTTAAAAATATTTGTTAGTTTGTACATCATCTTCCTCATTTGGAGTTGTTGTTAAGTACCACTGAGTCGGTTCCAACTCATAGCAACCTTGTATAGGGTTTCCAAGGAGCTGCTTGTGGGTTTGAACCACTGACTTTGCAGTGCAAACCAATCTTGCGGTCGAGCACATTATCCTGCAAAGCCACATCAAGACTAGGAAGACATTTTATTCAACCCACCTGAGAGTAACTACAACCATGCTGAACCCAAAGGACCTGTTTTAGACATAACTCAAATAGTAGTTGCAGGACTTGAAGGAGGGAATTTTGGGGTTGTTTTAAACAATTTAAAAAATACTCTATGTAGGCTTTCTAATACATTTACTATTTTCCCCTTGTCTATGCTTACACTACCCTCATGGGAATCAGTGTCCTGTATCTATTTGATTCATTGTATTAAACTTTTCGTAAGGATCTGGCCTCCTCTACCTTTAGCTTCCCAGTCCCTCACTCTGGTCCATAGAGTTCCAATGCTGATCCAGGCAGAGGGAAAGAGGATGACAGTGAGACGTAGGTAGCTTAGCAGCCTCGGGAGCCAAACAGTCTAAATTTGAACCCGGAATTTGCCACTTACTAATTCCATTACTTAGAGTAAAACATTTCACCTCTCTGAGCTTTAGTGTCTTGCTCAGCAAAATGTAATAACAATAGTAAAGACTGAATTAGTCAATATATATGTAAAGCATTTAAAATAATACCAGGTTTTCAGGCAAATAACTTACGCATTATACTGTTTTGTTTTTCTTCAAACCGTGCAACTCCCTCTTGCATTAGTTTCCTATGTACGCTATGTGCAAGTGCTCATTATTTAGGTGGGCTTGTTATTGGCAAAAAAATATGGTACTTAAGTACTATATAAATGTTATTGTTGGTAGTTATTTTTATTACTATGAGTTGTAGTAGTTAAGTGCCATTGAGTCTTGTATAGGATTTCCAAGGAGCAACTGATAGATGTTAACTGCTGACCTTATTATGGTTAACAGCCCAGTGCTTATCCTACAGCCCACACCAGGACAATTCTGCTGTCTACAACGGAGCTGAGGTCTATAGTAAGTCATTCATATGGGTTCAACTTCTGGTAAGAAGCTTGACCCTACAGTGAATTCGCTGCAGACAGGGAAAAGGTAGTCCCTGAAGTCTTTGTTGTTTCTAAAAGCCAGCTTCACAAGGTTGGCGGTTCAAGTCCACCAGCCACTCTGTGGGAGAAAGATGAAGCTTTCTGATCCCACAAAGATTTACAGTGTTGGAAACCCTATACAAGATCGCTATGAGTCAGAACTGATTGGACAGCACTTAATTAATAACATGGCCCAGTTCTTTGGTTCTTCCTTCCCCATATGGTCTCGTTCTACAGCTGACTCTTTGTCTCTATCCTAATTGGAATGCCCCAGAGTTGCAGTCCTGCTGTTGGGCTAAGGCAGGGGCTAAGTGTCCTGTTGTTCTTTCTCTTTTCAATCTTCTTTACTGGACCTGCTGCTAGAGTCCTACTATGTCCAAGAGTCCATGCCAGATTATGGACTAGCACATTCAACCCCCCTTCTAGATCATTCCACCACCACCTTAAATTCTACCCATGAATGGTTTCTGGGTCTGTAACAACCCTTGAATCTGGATTTGGTCTAGTTAAATCCTTGCCTTTGCTTTTGTAGACCCCATCTGAACTTCCCAGCGTCATTCCTGTCTTGGTGGGAGTGGGAGTGGAAGCTCTTCTTCAACCTGCCCTCCATCCCAACTTCTGGTCTTAAGTTCAGACTAAACACTAACCATCTAATTAATGGTGGTTGTGGACATGAAGCATGTTACAGTGAGTTTGAGAAAAATATTTTTGCAATTTCTCGAACATACACTTCGCATACATACAACCCCTGGATCTTAGATATTTAATCAAGAGAAGCAAATACATATGTCCACACAAAAACTTGTATACCAATGCTCAGAACTACATTGTTCATAATAGCTAAAAATGGAAAACTTCAAATGCTCATTGACTGATGAATGAATGACAAAAATGTGAAGCACTGCATACTCAGCACTGAAAATGAATGAACTACTGACACATACTATCACATGGATGAACCTTGACAATCAAATGAAAGAAGCCCGGCAGAAAAGACTATATATTATTATATTGCTCCATTTGCATGAGCTATCTAAGAAAGGCAAAACCAACAGAAAGAGGATCTGTACTTGCCTGAGACTGGAGGTAGCATTAACTACAAACAGGTACTAGGGGTCTTTTGGGGGTGATGCAAATGCTCTAAAACAGGTTTATTGTGATGATTGCATATCTGTATAAATGTACTAAAATTGATCAATGTATACACCTGAAATGGATGGACTTTATGGAATAATAGTTTTACCTCATTGAAACATTTTTTTAAATAGCAAATAATACTCAATACTAACTCCCAAAGGGCTTAATATTTACTCTATAGATTTTCTTTTCCTTAACATGTTATTTTGCTTTTGGTGAAAGTTTATATAGTAAGTTCGTTTTCCCAATCAGTAGTTCCTACACACATTGTTTTGCAGTCCTGGGTTCCTGTTTCCATTCATCCAGTTTCTCTGTCACTCAGTCTTCTCATATTTGTTTTTGGGCAAATGTTGCTCTGAGATGCACATTCTTCATATTGTTTGCTTTATAATCAAGTCTCATCTAGTAATTGGCACTGTAATTAGTGGTCTCTAAGAGTATCTTCCACTTCAAACTAGAAGGCCTTCCTTCTCAGGGCCAGAGCCTCGATGATTCCACTCCTCTCTTTTCAGCCAGTGAAGTGTGGTGTTTTTATTTTTGTGCTTTGAATTTGGTTCAGCATTTCTTTCTTATCCACTCTAACCAGAATGGATAAAATTGTGGTCTTGGTCAGAGTGTTTGGTAGCGGTAACGGAGCACCCTCTAGTCTATGCTCCCTGCAAGTCATCCGAGCTTTGGACTAATTACTACCTCAAGTTTTCTTTTTTCTTTTGTTCTTCTATTCTCCAGGTGGGAAGAGAACAATAGTTACTTCTTAGATGGCTGCTTACAAGCTTTTAAGACCCCAGATGCTACTTACAAGACTAGGATATATGTCATTATCTTGATGAACTATGTTTTACCAATTGATCTAGATGTCCCCAATGCTAAGGTCTGTAACTTTCAGGACCAGTGGTTCAATCCTAATGTCTACGTAGTTTCTATAACTGTGCTTCCTATATGCTGTTATATATGAAAGGGCTTCCTAAAGTTTGTGGGAAAAGTCCATTGTCTCTTAATTCCATTTTCCCAAACTGTTTAAGTCCTCTCATATGAGTATACATGCACCATTTATAAATACATCTGCAGCAATATCCATCACCATACCTTATATGCAAGGTATGACTTGAAGTGGTTACGAGTCGGGCTGCTAACCTCTAAGTCAGCAGTTCAAAATTACCGGCTGTTCCACAAGAGAAAGATGAGGCTTTCTGCTCCCCTAAAGATTTATAGCCTTGGAAACCCTATACAGGGTCACTATGAGTTGGAACCAACTCCACAGCACATAACCACCACAACCACCACCACCACACCTTACATGCATGCAGGGGATGTACTCCGTGTACAACCTCCCTCACCTATTTAACCAATGTATCTACTCACAAATTATTGTTCGTTATTACTGCTATTGCAGGACTGCACATATATGTTCCTGCATTTACCGAAGATGTCCTTTATTCAACACACCTTTCAGTGTCCTCCTTTCCTTGGCCATGCTGTGCTGAATCTCCCCCATACTGAATATTGTCTTTGCCTTCACCAGAATTAACTTACATTTACTATCGAGTCAGTGCTTCTCCATCCTTCCTTCTCCCCTCCCTGGTAATTATCAATGTTGTTGTTTTTTCTGTGTGTAAACCTATTCTTGACTCTTTATAATAGTGGTCTTATACAATATTTGTCCTTTTGTGTTTGATTTACTCATATTTCACTCAGCATAATACAGTCATTGGTTTCATAAACCATTAGTTAACAAGATTCATCATTATTCTTTATCATTGCATAGTATTACACTGTATGTATGTACCACAGTTTATTCATTCATCCATCGATGGGCATTTAGGTTGTTTCCATCGTTTTTGTTGTGATGAACATGGGGATGCATATCTCTATCCATGTCACTGATCTTATTTCTCTAGGATATACAACTAGGAGTGGGTCCGCACGGATATACGGCATTTCTATTTCTAGCTCTTTAAGGAAGCACCATACTGTTTTCCATAGTGGTTATACCATTCTACAGTCCAACCACCAATGTATTAGACCACCAGTCACCTCACAACCTCACTATCATTTCTTGTTCTCTGAGTTTGCTTTTTTATTGCCATTATTGCAGGGTGAGGTGGTATCTCATTGTACTTTTGATTCACATCTCTCTAATGGACTAGACAGTACTTAACAAGGAGTCCTGGAGGTGTAATGGGCTACAACTTGTACTGTTAACTGCAAGGTCAGCAGTTTGAATTCAAAAGCCACTCAATGGGAGAAAGATGAGGCTTTCTGCTCCTATACAGATTTACAGCCTCAGAAACCCTATACAGGGTTGTTATGAGTAGGCACTGACTCATACGCACACAGCTGCCAACTACCGATGGCTAATATCTGGGAACATCTTTTCATATCTTTGTCAATTGCCTGGATATCTTCTTTAATGAAGTGTCTGTTCATGCTCTTTGTCCATTTCTTAGATTGCCTTTTTGTTGTTAAGGTGTTGACATTTTCTATAAATTTTAGAGATTAGACCCATGTCAAATATGCTAGAGCCAAAATTGTTTCCCAGTCTGTAGCTTCTTCTTGACTCATTTGGTGAAGTTTTTTGACGAGCACAGAGAAGTTTGATTTTTCAGAGATCTCAGTCACCTAACTTATTTTCTGCTGTTTGTTCATTATTAGGTATTTGTATTATATTCATGCAGTGTATTATATTATAATTATATATTATAGACCCTTGCATTGTCCCTACATTTTCTTTTTTATAACCTTTATAGTTTCAGGTCTTTGATCCATTTTGAGTAGTTTTCATATATGGTATAAAGTATGGATCTTCTTTCATTTTCTGTTAATGGATATCCAGTTTGGCTAGCACCATTTGTTAAAGAGATTTTCTCTGTCCCATTCACAGGCTTTGATCCTTTGTCCAAGATCCACTGTACACAGCTAGATGAATTTACTTCTGGGTCCTCAATTCTGTTCCCCTGATCTATATGTCTGTCACTGTACCAGTACCCGGTTGTTTTTATCACTGCAGCTGTGTGAAAGAAGAGTGAAAGGTCATTGTTTTCGGTTCTTCAGTAATGCTTGTTTATCAGGGGGCTCTTTCCTTCCCATATAAAGTGATTCATTTTTTCCATATCATTAAAGAATTCTGCTGGGATGTGGATTGCATTATATTTGTAGACTGCTTTGAGTAGTACAGACATTTTCACAATGTTGAGTTTTCCTATCCATGAGCATGGTATGTGTTTTCACATTATGGAAGTCTCTTGGGTCCTTGCAGCAGGTTTGTAGATTTATTTGTATTAAGTCTTTTGTGTTCCTATATGAAGTATTTTATCTTTTTCAGTGCTATTGTAAATGGTATTTTTTCTGATTTTCTTTTCAGAGTTCTCTTTGATAGTGTAGAGGAATCCCACTGATTTTCACATGTTGATCTAGTATCCTGCCACTTTGCTGAAACCTTCTATTAGTTTCAGTAGCTTCCTGTGGCATCTCTGGGATTTCCTATGCATATGATCATGTAATCTGTAAACAGGGATAGTGTTACTTCTTCCTGACTAATTTGGAGGTGCTTTACGTCTCTTTCTTACCTCAGTACTCTAGCTAGGGCGTATAGTACAATATTGTTGTTAAGAGCTGACGAGTTGGTTCCAACTCATAGCGACCCTGTATAGGGCTTCCAAGGAGCAGCTGGTGAGCTTGAACTACCAACCTTGCAGTTCAAACCAACCTTGTGGGCCAGTGCATTAACCTACAGTGCCACACCAGGACTCCAGTACAATATTAAGAGTGATGATTAAGGGCATCTTTGTCTTATTCCCATCCTCAAGGGGCTCTCCATTGAGAATAACATTGGCTGCTGGTTTTATGTACACATATCCTAAATTATATTGAGAAATTTCCTTTTTATTGCTATTTTGTTGAGAGTTTTCATCAGGAATGGGTGTTGGACTTTATAAATGCCTTTTCTGTATCTACTGAGATTGTCATGTAGTTTTTTTTTTCTTTGCTTTATTTATATCATGGATTATATTTCCTTTTGTTCAATTATAATGTAAGAAACAGAAGAATTGATGCATTTGAGTTATGATCATGTAGTTATTTTTCTTTGTTTTATTTATATAATGGATTATTTTTTTATGTTCAACTCTAACATAAGTAACAGAATTGATGCATTTGAGTTATGGTGTTGGAGAATATTCAAAGTACCACTGACTGCCAAAAGAACAAATAGATCTGTGTTGGAAGAAATACGGCCAGAGTGATCCTTGGAAGCCAGGATGGCCAGACTTTGTCTTTCATACTTTGGACTAATTGTCAAGAGGGACCAGTCACTGGAGAAAGATATCATGTTTGGTAAAGTGGATCGTCAGAGAAAAAAAGACCCCCAACGAGATGGATTGGCACAGTGGCAGCATCAGTGGTCTCAAATGTAGCAATGATTGTGAAGTTGGCCCAGGACTGGACAGTGTTTTGTTCTGCTGTGCATAGGGTCGCTATGAGTCAGTACCAACTCAATGGCACCTAACGACAACAACATTTTCTTATGCTGAAGTACCTTTGCATACTTACTTGGCTGTGATGCGTTTGTTTGTTTGTGTTTTGATATGCTGTTGAATTTTATTGACTAGTATTTTGCTGAGATTTTTTATCTCTATATTTATGAGGAATACTGGTCTATAATTTTCTTTTTTAATAGTGTCTTTGCCTGACTTTGGTATCAAGTTATGCTGACTTTGTGAAATGAACTCAGGAGTATTCCTTCCTTTTCCATATTCTGGAATAGTTTGAATAATAGTGGCAACCCTTCTTAAATTCTCCAGTGTAGCCATCTGGGCTTTTGTTTTATATTGGGAGTTTTGTTTTTACTATGGGTCTGTTCAGATTTTCTATCTTGGTATGTGTTAGTTTGAGTAGGTAGTATGTGTCACCTACAAGACATGTGCTCCATTGGAGCATAATGGTACACCAACACTTATCCAGGGAGCGGAGGAGATGTGTGCAACTCATGATCCATGGAAGTGCATGCCACTCGGTCCCAGGCAAGTGGAGTAGCAGGAGGTCATGGGGTGATGTGGTGGGGAGCACAGACTGGGACTTGAACCGTGTACTACACCAAGCAGAGTAGAAGTGGGAGAGGTGCCACGTCACTGGACACTAGGGATGAAAGAGGCCACACCTCTGGTTACTGGGAGGTCAGTGGAAACAGCATACTCCTCTGGCTGCTAGTCTCTGGTGTGGACACTGATGCACTCCTAGGTGAGTACAGCAGGATATCTTATTAGGTGTACAGCTGCCACTCCACAGAGCCTGCCCTTCATGTATGTCTTCAATCCAAATAACCAGGAATCACTGCTGGTGAGTAGATCTGTCCCTTCTTCTTGTTCCCTCCCTGCTCTGTGGTCATCTGGGTCCTTGGAGCTCTCATTCACCTTCCTGCACTTTCTTTCCTTCCTTAAATCTGGTTCATGTTTGTTCGCTTTGCTTAACTCATGATTTATCTACTCTGTGTCTCTGTGCTATTGGGGATTCTATGAAGATGCCTTCCTGTGTTCCTCACCCAAAATTGCTCTGATTTATTGGATTTGTCTCAAGATGGCCACACTGTGCCAAGCCAGCTGGCAGGGCACTGATGTTGCATATTTCTCTCTGCTTGCTACTTTTGTTCAGTTTTGTCTTCAAGTTAGTGCTTGGTCTTTTTCTTTATCCTTTCATTTAATGCTCAGGGTTGCAGGATTATCATCTGTATCTGTTTTACAGGGTTTCTTGAGTTGTTGTTGTATAGGGATGGCATGACATGTTTAATTAGGTTGCCAATTTAAGCCAGACTCCTAGTTTGTTAGTATAGATGGCTATCATTCTATGAATAAGAAACAGCTAAGAAGAATGTATGCATTTGAATTGCAGTGTTGGTGAAGCATAGTAAATATATCACGGACTAAAGAAAGAACAAGTCTATGTTGGAAGAAATACAGCCAGAATGCTCCTTAGAAGCAAGGATCCCATGTACTTTGGACATGGCCCTGGAAAAGAACATCATGCTTGGTCAAAAAAAGAGCGAGAGAAAGACCTTTAACAAGATGAACCAACACAATGGCTGCAGTTACGGGCTCAAACATACTCATGACTAGGAAGATGGCACAGCACCGGGCAGTATTTTGTTCTGTTGCACATAGGACTTCTATGAGTTAGAACTTACTCCATGGTACCTAACAACAACAACACAGATGGCTTTACCCATATTTATCATATTTGTATTCTATGGCTATATTATAAAAGGCATCTTCTAAGACACCTCACACGCACACACAGACACACATACACACAGAATTATTTAGGTTCAAGTAGTTGAATTATAAAGTTTACAATGAATTATCCTAACTAATTCCACTGCCAATCTTGATTAAAAATAAAGTACTTAAAAAATAGATTAAATGTGTTATAGTTATTTTAAAAAAATACAACTGATTTTGTTCATCATTTCTAGGTTACAATATAAAATCAGCAAAGATGTAAAGATTTTACAGATGATTTTATCGAAAACATGTATCAGCAGAGGCTGATGTTTTATCTGAAATCTCACTAATTAAGCCTAAGCATGGTAAACTGGATCTCCAAATCACACATCTTGTTTTACCAAAGTAGAAATGTATCTAGCTTCTTTTAATGGTTATAAATATCTTAATTTCAGATGACTCTGATATAGATTTGAATATATTAAAGTTGTTATGATGATCAGGGTTTTATGTCAACTTGGCTGGTGCTAGGATCTCAATAGTTTAGCAGTTAAGTGGTAATTCCTCATGATGAGATCTAATGTGATGTAATCATCTTTCCCGTGAGGTGATCTGATGTGATCAGCCCTGATCTGGTGCAGTTATCCTATGTGTTATAAATCCTCACTTCCATGATGTTAATGAGGTTGGATGCAATTCACAGGATTAAGTTGTATCTTGAGTCAACCTCTTTTGAGATATAAAAGGAGAGAGAAGTGGCAGGGACATAGGGACCATCACCAAGAAAGAAGAGCCGGAGTGGATTCCATCCTTTGTACGTAGGATTCCTGTACTGTGAAGCTCCTAGATCCAGAGGAAGATTGATGCCAAGACATAAGGCGATCTCCAAGGAATGCTGGATCTACAGATGCTAAGAGGAGACAGAGACCTTTCTCCAGAGTCAACAGAAAGAGACAGCCTTTCCCTAAAGCCAGCGCTCTGAATTTGGACTTCTAGCCTTCTAAACTGTAAGACAATAAATTTCTGTTTGTGGTATTTCTGTTATAACTAAGATAGTTGCATGCCAAAAGTAGCACACACAGCAACATAGGAGTTCTTTAGACAAACTTGAAGGAATGGTTGTAAACGTTTGTATGCTTTCAATAGTATGTTACAGAATATCCAACTAAAATGGCATCAGCAGGAAAGATTTTTATCATCTGTCTAAGGAGGCGGGAAAAGCAGGTTGCATCCATTAACAACTGTCATCAAGGTCCAGGGTATTTAAAACTTTGGGCTCTACCAACCTCAATCTGCCTCTGAGATCTCATTCCTTGGTCACATGATGGCTGCTGTATGGCTAAGTACCACAGGACTATGGAAAGGGGCAAAGATCATTCTCCTGTACATCTCACTCCATCACGAGGAAAACTGGAAGTAGGTCATCTGTCCATCTCTAACACAAGAAAACATGACAAGGAAAGGGGAACAGAGTCCATGATGGATTTAGACCAGCCATGAGTCAGACTCAAGGTCTGTTGCATAAACAACCAAGGATCGGTCACAATAGTCCGCTCCATTTTAGAACCTCATTATCATCATTCAAAATGCCCATCAAATTCAGAAAAACAAAAAGTAATGGGAAAAGAATAAACCCCACAAGTACTGAATTTCTCTACTCCATCCTTCCCTAGAGAGATACAACAGCATCACACCCTGCTTGGCAAAAACTACTGCCTGCACAGTGACATGTGAAAACAATGTGAGATGACAAAAGAGGCTGTAGCATCAAGGCATCAATGAATAGAAAACCCAAACTGAGTATCTTGAACCCTTCTCCTCAACATTGAATATCCTGGTTTGGCTTTACCAAACTTCCTCCTCCAATATTACAAGCCTCTGTTGTGGTTAAGTGCCGCTGAGTCAGTTCCGACTCACTGCAACTCTGAACCACCGACCTTGAGAATAGGTTTACTGTACCTTTACAAAAATAACATGCACATTATATGAATGTTTGCCAGCCATACAAGCCCCTTGCATGTTAGTTTCCTATGAACACTATGTGCGTTCTATAACTGATCCTCTGTATCTGAGGGTTCTGCGGCTGCAGATTCACCCAACCCGTAGGTCAAAAATATTCAGGAAAATAAAAGCACGTACTTAAGGGGTCAAAGCAATCCCTCAAAGGTTAAGAAGCAATATAAAGTGCTATTTACGTAACATCTACATTGTTTAAGGTATTATAATAATCTAAAGATGATTTAAAGTATATGGGAAGATGTACATAGGTTATATGTAAATATTATGCCATTTTATATAAGGCACTTCAGCATGTAGATTTTTATATAAGGGTGGGGAGTCCTGGAATCAATCACCTATAGATACCAAAGGAAAACTGTGTGGTTATGCATGGTGTTTATGTGGTGTGTTATATGCAGGAAAAAAGATAGAGTCGTTTTATTAATAATTTGGAGTCCTAGCACTAGACTACAAGGTTGGTTTGAACTGCAAGTTCAGTAGCTCAAACTCAACAGCCATTCCTCGGAAACCCTATACAGGGTTGCTATGAGTCAGCAAGGACTTGATGGCACATAACATTAATAATTTCATGTCGTCCAATCTTACTCACCAAGAACAAGCTGCCACTATTTTGTTGGTCTTGATATAATTATCCTGTATGGAGTCCCTAGGAGGTGTAAACAGTTAACACACTCAGCTGCTAACCAACCTTTGGACTCCACCCAAAGGTGCCTTGGAAGAAAGGCCTGGCAATGTATTGCCAAAAAGTCAGTCACTGAAAATCCTGTGGCAGAAACTAGATTAATGGAAACAGAACAACCAGAATGAAAATAATGAGAAAATTCAACATTGTGAAAAATGTAACCAATGTTACTGGACAATTTGTGCTGTTGTTGTTAAGTGTTGTCGAGTTGGTTCCGACTCACAGTTTCCTGTATAGTTTCTGAGGAGCAGTTGATAGGTTTGAACTGCTAACCCTGCAGTTAGCAGTCAAGTGCTTATCCTAGAGTTCCACACCAGAACTCCACTTGAATAAAAATGGTTAAATGGAAATCTAAACTGCAGTGTAAACCTTCACTAAAAACACAAATCACTATTTAAAGAATTAAAACCCTATGAAGCATAGTTGTAATCAGACACTATAAGTATCACAGGTTGCCATGAGTTAGAATTAACTGGAAAGCAACTGTTTATGGTTTTGTTGTTGTTAAGTGCCTCTGAGTTAGTTCCAACTCATAGCAACCCTGTATAGGGTTCCTGAGACTTTTAAATCTTTGCTGGAGCAGAAAACTTCATCTTTCTCCCATGGAGTGGCTAGCGGGCTCAAACCGTGGACCATGCGGTTCATAGTCCAGTGCTTATCTTATGGAGCTACCATGGTTATTGTTGTTGTACCGTGGAGTCGGTTCCAACTCATAGTGACCCTGCACAGGGTTTCTGAGGCTGTAAATCTTTACAGGAGCAGAAAGCTTCATCTTTCGCCCACGTAACAGCTGGTAGTATACTGTCCTGTAAAACCAGTGTTCCTTGGGACACACGTTAAAGCATGCTGATGTAAATGAAATACATTTAGCTAATGCCATTTAGTCTTTTATAATCAAAGGACCTGTATCAATGCTTGGTCTTCTCCTTTACCAGATAAATTAGTTTAGAAAATAGCAGCTAGTCTTTCTTTCTCAAATTAAAATGTTCACTTTCATTGAAAATGATCTCATCTCTTCTCCCTGTGTAATTTTAAAACTTTCCATGTCTTTGTAACAGGCAAGGGCTCCTCCAGCTTCGGCTTTATTGTGAAGATCTCAGATGAGGTTAAACACAGTCCAGTTCAGAGTGCTTGTTCTTGTAATAACCCAGACTTGTCTCTAGAATGCTCCCTACTTGGGTGGCTTTTAAAGGATGTTTGTTTGGCATTGTACTGGTCCATTTATCCCCCGGAACACAATGTTTTGTAGGGGGTCCTCGAATGCAGGGAACATAAGGGCGGTACTTGGGCACCAGTCTCTCCAAGTGCATGGAAGGTTTAAGTGTTTTGCTTCTTTCATCGGTATTTTTACCATGGTCCTTCCTTTTCATCTAGCTTTCCAGTGACAGCATTGGACAGAACCTAAAATAGAGCCATGTTCTTTTTTTGGTATTTTGTAAATTTAATCATTCAACTGAGAATTTTTCAGAGGGCAATTCAATTTTAACTAAAAGTTGGGGTTCATAAGACAGACAGAGCTTGTAGACTAGATTCTACTCATATACTAAAAATAAAATAAGTGCAGCCTGCAGATTACGTTATTTCCAACTGGTCAAATAATCCTGTGTTTTTAAAATGTTCATATCGTCTTCATCACTTCTTGTGGCTGTTAAATGCCATTGAGTCGGTTCCAACTCAGTGACCCTATATAGGGTTCCCAAGGAGTGACCGGTGAGTGTGAACTGTTAACCTTGAAGTTAGCAGTCCAGTGCTTATCCTACAGTGACACACCAAGACCATAACTCATCACTGGTAGCTAGTTATTAATATAAAGTCAGTAAAATAGTCAATGTAAAATAGTATACCCACACTAACAACTTATTCAAAGCATTTGAGCTGAAAGTAACAAAGCTAAAAATTATTTAACACCCATGTACAAAAAAAAGGACAATAGATGATGTGAAAGGAAAAGGAAGAATTGTCTAATTCTTACTTTTAAAATAAAGCTTCCTGATTTGTATTTGTGCAAAATAAAATTATTTTACATTTTTAAATGCAGGTTTCCAAATCTGGAGGTATAAAATATTTTTAAAAGCTATGAATAATATATATTTACATCCAGGCAACGTTTTGGCACTGTGGAAACCTGGAGATCCATTTTGTTGATGCTAGATGCAGTCAAGTCAAGTCAACCCTATGCACAACAGAACAAAACACTGCCCAAGTCCTACACCATTCTCACAATGACTGTGTTTGAACCTACTGTTGCTGTCACTGTGTCAATCCATCCTGTTAGGGGTCTTTCTTTTTTTCACTCGCCCTCTCCTTTGCCAAACATGATATTGATTTCCAGGACTGGCCCCTCCCGATAACATAGCCAAAGTACGTGAGATGAAGTCTTGCCATCTTCCCTCCCAGGGAGCATTCTTGTATTTATTCCAAGTCAGATTTGTTTGTTCTTCTGGCAGACCATGGTACTTTCAATATTCTTCACCAACGTCATAACTCAAACGCATTGATTTTTCTACAGCCTTATCATTCAACTTTTTCACTGTCCAACTTTCACATGCATATGACACAAATGAAACTACCATGGATTAGGTTAGGCACATCTGAATCCTTTTCTTAGTTATCTAGTGCTGCGATAACAGAAATACTACCAGTGGATGCCTTTAACAACCAGAAACTGAGTCTCTCACAGCTTAGTAGACTAGAGGTTCAAATTCAGAGAGCCAGCTCTACAGCAAGGCTTTCTCTTTGCTGGCTCTGAGGAAAGATCTTTGTCTCCTTTCAGCATTCATAGGTTTAGTATTTGTTGGTGATATTCATGCATCCTAGTATCAATGTTCCCCTGGATCTTGGAGTTTCACAATGCAGAGACCCAAAGTCCAAAGGACACATTCCTCTTCTTTTTTGGTGTAATAGGTCCCTCTTTCTCTGCTCATATGTCTTCCCTTTCATCTCTTGTAAAATTAAAGGTGTTGCATGTCACACCCTTGGGAGTATCCCCTACTTCAGATCAGGGTCATGCTGGCATTAAGCAGGTGTGGTGCTGTAGGATAAGCATTGGACTGCTAACCACAAGGTCAGCAGTTCAAACCCACCAGTCACTTCTTGGAAACCCTATACAGGGTCGCTATGAGTTGGAACTGACTCCACAATTGTTGTTGTCATCAGGTGCCATCGAGTCAGTTCCAACCCATAGCGACCCTGTATAGGGTTTCCAAACAGCAGCTGGTGAGCTTGAACCAGAGACCTGGTGGTTCAAACCGACTTTGCAGTCCAGTGCATTAGCCCACAGCGCCACATCAGGACTCCAACAATATTCTACCCTTAATCCGCTTATTGGTTTATCACATCAGATCACATCACAGAGGATTTATCACATAACCGCCAAACCACTGAGAATTATGGTCCAGTCAAGCTGCTGCATATTTTGACGGGGGCACAGTTCAATTTACAACAGTCTTCCAACTGGCTTATCTGTTCTTTAACACTTTTTAAAGGTTTTTTTGTTTGTTTGTTTTGCATCAGATTGGCTTAATGTAAATACATCATCTGACTTCTTGACTGCTGCTTCCATGAATGCTGATTGTGGCTCCAAGCAAAATGAAGTCTTTGACAACTTCAATCTTTTCTCTGTTTATCATGATGTTATTTACTGGTCCAGTTGGAAGGATTTTTGTTTTCATACTAAGGACTGTAGTCTTTGATCTTCATCAGTAAGTATCTCAAGTCCTCTTCACGTCCATCAAGCAAGGTTGTGTCATCCACATATCACACGCTGTGAGTGAGTCTTCCTCCAATCTTGATGCCATGCGCTCCATGTCACTCACCTTCTCATATTATATAATCAGCATACAGACTGACTGAGTACAGTGAAAAGATATAACCCTTGTGCACACCTTTCCTGATTTGAAACCATTCAGTATCTCCTTGTTCTGTTCAAAAGACTGCCTCTATTGTACGCACAACTAAGTGTCCTGGAATAGCCATCCTTCATAATGTTACCCACAGTTTGTTACGATCCACACAGACAATTGCCTTTGTATAGTAAATAAAGTACAAGTAAACATCTTTCTGGTATTCTCTGCTTTTCGCCAAAATCCATCTGACGTTAACAAGGATATCCTTAGTTCTAGGGCTTCTTCTGAATCCTGCTTGAATTTCTGGCAGTTCCCTGTTGATGTACTGCTGCAACTGTTTTTTTCAGTATCTTCAGGAAAATTGTACGTGCATGTGATAGTAATGATACTGATTGACAATTTCTACAGTCTGTTAGGTCACCTTTTCTTTGAAATGGGCTTATAAATATGGATCTCTTCCAATTTGTTGGCCAGGTAGCTGTCTTCCAAATTTCTTGGCATAGACAGGTGAGTGCCTTCAGCACTGCATCAATAGGGTGAAACATTCTAATTTAAATTCTACCAATTCCTGGAGCCTTTTTATTTACCAATGCCTTCAGTGAAACTTGGACTACTTAACATTGGTTCTTAAAACATATTCTACCTCTTAAAATGGTTGAGCAACAACCAATTATTTTTGGTACAATTGTTGTTGTTGTTGTTGTTGTTATGTGCCATCGAGTCGGTTCCAACCCATAGCGACCCTGTATAGGGTTTCCGAGGGTGTAAATCTTTACAGGAGTAGAAAGCCTCATCTTTCTCCCGCGGAGCAGCTGGTAATTTCGAACCGCTGACCTTAAGGTTCGCAGCCCGATTCGTAACCACTACGCTACCAGAGCTCCTTTTTGGTACAATGGCTCTGTGTATTTCTTCCCTCTTCTTTTGATACTTCTTGCATCATTCAATATTTTGCCCATAGAATCCTTCAATATTACAACCTGAGGACTGAATTTTCTCTTCCGGTCCTTCAGCTTGAGAAACGCTGAATGTGGTCTTCCCTTTTGATTTTCTAACTCCAGGACTTTGCACATTTCATTTTAATACTTGACTGCTCAAATTGTCCTTTGAAATTTTCTGTTCAGCTATGTTACTTCATTGTATCTTCCAGTTGCTTTAACATCTCTACTCAACAGCCAAGTTTCAGAGTCTCTTCCAACATCCATTTTGATCTTTTATTTCTTTCCTGTCTTTTTAGTGACCTTTTTGCTTTCTTCATGAATGGTATTTTTGATGTTATCCCACAACTTCTTCTGGTTTTCATCATCAGTGTCCAATGCATCAAATCTGAACTTGAGATGATTTCTAAATTCAAGTGAGATATATTCAAGATCATATGGTAGCTCTCATGGACTTGTTTCAATTTTCTTCAGCTTCAGCCTGAACCTGCAAATGAGCAATTGATGGTCCGTTCCAAACTCTGCCATAACCTTATTTTGACTGATGACGTTGAATTTTTCCATCATCTCTTCCCATAGATGTAGTCCATTTGAATCCTGTACATTCCATCTAGTGTAGTCCGTGTATATAGACAGTCACCTTTTATGCTGTTGATCCAAGGTATTTGTAATGAATAAGTCATTGGTCTTGCAAATTTCAATCCTGTGATCTCCAACACTGTTGTGGCTCTGCAGGATAAGCACTGGGCTGCTAACTGAAAGTTCTGTGGTTCCAGCACATCAGCCACTCCACGGGAGAAAGTCGAGACTGTCTGCTCCTGTAAAGATTTACAATCTCAAAAATCCTATATAGGGACTCCTGGTGTGGCTCTGTAGGATAAGCACTGGACTGCTAACCATAAGTTCAGTGGTTCAAACCCACCAACCATTCCTCAAAAACCCTACACAGAGTCACTATGAGTCAGAAGTGACTCAATCACAGTTGACAACAGTGAGTGAGTGAAATATAGTAGACTATTCTTCTCTTTTTGTGTTATTTAAAATATGTTTGGCAATTGAAAGTAAAGTTTATATCATCCGATGAGGTTTTCAATGTATGTGAATCAAATACATAAGATAATCACAATATAAAGAAGACACAGTATGGGCCTATGTGAAGGCTTTTTTCAACCATGTGAAGTAGTAGAACATTATTTTTAAGTATAATATGAACAAAGTACATTGTGAAAATTATGTATATTATAACACCAAAAGCAACCACTCTAAAACACACACACATGCAAAAAAATATCATCTAGAGAGAGAGAAAACGAAGGGCTGGCTCGTCTGAAGTTAAGGAGGCTATATGAACTCCTGAGCCCATGGGCACTGACCTAGCCCCTGTGAGCTAGTGCTGAGCGAAGCAGCCAGCTAGTCTGAAGTGCAGGGAGGTGTGTGTGAACTCCCAAACTTACAGTGAGTACCCATTTGACCTGGCTTGGATGACTAGTTGACCAGAACTCGAACCAAGAAAGATAAAGATATTTGATACTGAGAACAAATGCAAATTGCTACAATTTGACAAATTAGACTTTTGCCTTATGAATTCAGTGACTCAAAATTCCAACGGGACTAGGATTCTTCATATCAAAGAACAACCTTGTTTCCTCAGTGTACTAGATTGACAGGGATAAGAAATTTAGACATTGGCTATCAAAAATATGAAGGCCTGTAAAGGAATGAAGTGGCTGTCTTACAAGCTTTCATAAGTGTGCTTAGTTGCAGAATGGAGTGAGAAGGAAGAGAGACATAAAGAGCAGAATAGTTAAGAAAACAGGATCCTTCAATAAGCTGTCTACAAGAGATATGTCAAAAACGCAGGGACAATCTAAATAGCTATCCACAGAAGACTGGTTAAACATTGGCACATATCACCTAAAAGTACAAGAAGATAATTTAAAATGGAATACTGAAAAATGTTTGAACAACCCAAAACAGCAAAGAAGAAACAGATGGGTCTTGGCTAAAAGCAGAGACTATCAAAAAGATGTTTGCTTATATAGTTTTGTTTGTCTGTGTCAACTATGCACAAGAATTCAACTGGGTGGATCATAGCAAACCATAGATAACATTGCAAAGAATGGAAATTACAGAACACCTTATTGTTCTGTTATACCTGGAATCACTATGAGTTGGAACCAACTCAATGGCACCTAACAATAAAAAACAACAGAGCTATAAAATGCATGTGAATCCTGTTCACAGACCAAGAAGCAGTCAGTAGTTCAAACAGACCAAGGGGATATTGAGTAGTTTAAAGTTAGGAACGGTGTGTTTATATCAAGGTTGTATCCTTTTGCCATACTTATTCAATCTGTATGCTTAGCACATAAACTGCATTATATGAAGAACACAGAATTACAATAGAGGAAGGTTCATTAACAACCTGTGAACACAATCTTGCTTGCTGAAAGTGCAAAGGACTTAAAGCATTTACTGATGAGGATCAAAGACTACAGCCTTCAATATGAATTGCACCTCCATATAAAGGAAACAAAAATGCTCACATGATAAATGGGGAAATAATTTACATTGTCAAGGGTTTCATGTCTCATGGATCCATAAACAAGCAAGTCAAGAAATCAAATGATATTGCATTGGACATATCTTCTGCAAAAGACCTCTTTAAAGTGTTAAAGAGCAAAGATGTCACTTTAAGGACTGAGATGAGCCAACTCAAGTCATAGTATTTTCAATTGACTCATATGCATGCAAAAGCTGGACAATGAATAACTACAGAAGGATTGATGCATTTAAATTATGGGGTTGGCAAAGCATACTGAATACACCAAAGAACAAATCAGTTTTAGAACAGTTGGAATGCTCCTTATTTTTTCTGTGTATTTAATTGATGCTTCTATTCTTTTATTAAACATTTTCCTCTGATCAAAACATAAATATACATGCATTCATTAATCTTTTTAAAAAGAACCTTTAGAAGTGAGAATAGCAAGACTTCATCTTGCATACTTTTGACATACTGTCCCTGAAGAAGGTCATCATGTTTGGTAAAGCAGTGGGTCAGGTCGGAGAGAGAGCTTCCTCTTTTTCTCAGTGGCTGCAACAATGGACTCAAGCATAGCAATACTGTGAGGATGCCACAGGACCAGACATTGTTTCGCTCTGTTGTACCTGGGATCACTGTGAATTGGAACCAACTCAATGGCACTTAGCAAAATGAATGAAGTAAATCTGACAGAACCAAAAAGATAAACAGACAAATCCACAATTATAGTTGGGGGACTTCAATACTCCTTTCTCAGAAATCAATATAACTACTACACAGAATATCAGCAAGCATATAGGAGAATGGAACTATACTGCCAACCAACAGAACCTACTTGAGATGTACAGATCACTGCACACAGCAGATCATCAGTTCTTTCTTTCCTTCCCTCTGCAGCAAAGTTCCTCAAAACAGTTATTTAAATTTACTGTCTCCCAATTTCTTTCCCAGTTCTCTTTAAATCCCTCTTAACAGGTTTTTTTATTCCATCACTGCATAAAAGTGTCTTGGTCAAGTTCCCCAATGACCTCCATGGCTCAAAATCCAGTGGTCCAATTTTGGCAGCTCATTACAGGGTTAATCACTCCCTTCATGTCGAAATCCTTTTTTCACTTGACTTCCAGGTCACCATACTTTCTTTCTCCCATCTCAGTAGCTACTCATTCTCAAGAATCAGATTCCTCCTCATCAACTCAAACTCTGTATACTGGGACCTAGTCAAGTCCTTGCATCTCTGCTCTTTTTTATCTACACTCGATTGTTTGTGGGTTCTTCAAGTCTCATAGCTTTAAGTGTCATTGAGTTATGGTGTTGGAGGAGAATACCAAAAGTGCCATGGGCTGCCAAAAGAACCAATATCTGTGTTGGAAGAAGTATAGTTCCTTGGAGGCCAGGATGGTCAAACTTCGTCTCTCATACTTTGGACATATTGTCAGGAGGGACCAGTCATTGGAGAAGGTTGTCATGTTTGGTAGGATGGAGGATCAGAGGAAGACCCCCAGTGAGATGGACTGGCCAAGTAGCAGCATCAGTGGGCTCAAGTGTGGCAACAGTAATGAGGTTGGCCCAGGATCGGGCAGTGTTTCGTTCTGCTGTGCATAATGTTGCCATGGGTCAGTACCGACTCGATGGCACCTAACAACAACATGTGGTGGCTCCAATGATTATCACTGGACTGCAAGCCAGGAAGTCAGCGGTTCCAGTAAAGTAAATTCTAAGTCAGATCCTATCACTCCTCTGCTCAGAACCCTCTAGTGGCTACCATCTGGCTCAAAGCCAAACTCGAGTCCATACAACAGTTGGCAACAAACTAGCATGATCTCCCTACCCCTTGCCTCTCTGACCTCACTCTCCGGCTCCTCTTCCTTCTTGCTTATTCCACTACAGAAATGGCTCGTGGTTCTTCAGCGTGCCAGACCCAGGGCCTCCTTCATTCTGGAAGATTTTTCCCTCCAGAAAATCCACATGTTTGGCTCCCTTTCCTCCAAGTTGTTTCAAAAATCACTTTCCAAGGAGACCTTCCCCCTTGCAGCTAAGAGCCAAGTCCAGTCAGACTGGGTTCCAATCCTGACTGTACCACTTCCTGGTGGTATGAGTCCTTAAATAAGTTCCCTAATCGCCCTGAGAGTCCATCTCCTTATCTCTAAATGGACAATGATAATGGAGTCATTGTACCAATTTCAGAAAATTGTTGTGAAAATTAAATGTGAAGGGCTTAGATCAGTGTCTGGTGCATGGTGAGGGCTGTCATATTTGTTCAAACCTAAAATGATTTTAGATGCACCATTATTGTATCTAGGGTTGTTTTGTGTGTGTGTGTGTGTGTGTTTTTAAGGGCTGCTAATTAAAGTATGAAATACCATCATTTATAAAATGCATCCTGACTTTAGGGTTGCTAAAATAGACCTCCAATAAACAAGTACTGAAGAAACTAATGAAAGGATGAACACACAGAATCTCAAAATATGCTGGATGAATGAGTGGATGAATGTGTGAATGAATGAGTGAATGAGTGAATGAATTACCAGAACATAAGCTCCAGGAGAAGGAATCCTAGTAGCCCAATAGTTAAGCCTTTTGCTGCTAATTGGGAGGCTGATAGTTCAAAGCCACCAACTGCTCTGCAGGAGGAAGACCTGGAGATCTGCCCCCATGAAGATTATAGGCAAGAAAACCCTATGGGGCCGTTCTACTCTGTCACATGGGATCCATAGAATCCAAATAGGCTTGACAGCACACACCAACAACAATAGAAGGTTTCATGCTCAATATGCAAGGGGGCATTTCCTCTACATTGAGTGCTCTTGCACATACCCAAAAGGACTTCGGGTAGGCTCTGTCCTCAGGAAGTAGGGGTGCATGGGCTGTGGGCAGAGAGGGCAAGCTTGGAGCACCATTTTCATATGAACAGAGCACTATCACTATCTCAACCTTTCCTGGATGGGAGGAAAGAGAGGTAAAAACAAATAACAAAGAACAGAGCCCTGGTAACCTTGTGGAAATTCACTGTGATTGTGTCCTGCCTCCCACTTCACTTGTAAGCTTGGGAGGTGGGGTCGATAATAAAGGCCTCACAACAATAAGCCACAGGTGATATCATAGTTTTCCTACTCCAATGACAAGGAGGAAAACAAAGTGATTAGCTTCCCTTCACCCAGTCAACCCCTTACAACGTAAATAACATGCTACTTCTGCTAAATATACAGTGAAATCTTTCAGTTCAAAACATTTGCTACTTACAAGCGTATCCTCTTAAAATGATTTTTTTATTACAATTCTGTTAACCCTGGATTGCATTTTTTTTATCATTAAAAGATAAATTAGTCAGACAAGGAAATGATGCACTTGGTTTCCATGACAACACTTCACATAAAAAAGTTCAACCTCCTGCAGCACCATGAAGAACTTTGAAAATCATTTCCTAGCAACCCCATGGGTACCCGGAGACGCAGACCTTCATCTGCCATTTACTCAAACCTGGAAGAATTACACACAGGATGACAGAGATAGCAGGTCACTCAGTTACCACAAACATTTCAAGTCGGTTTATTTCATGAGTGTGTTGTTTGTTGTTAAGTGCCACTGAGTCGGTTCCGACCCATAGCAACCCTGATATACTATGGGTTGGGCTGGTGAACTTGAACAGCTGACCTTGAGGTTAAAACTGACTTCGCAGTCCAGAGCATTAACTGGCAGCGCCATAATTCCCAGCTATGTCTGCAGAGAGAGGCATGCAGATAACTGGTTGTTTCTAACACAATGTATCCCTCCCCCACCCCCACTGAGCTACAAGCTTCTAAAGACATTAACCTACATTCTACTTTGACTGATTTAAAGACAAATGACCGCCTCTGAGTAGTTCACAAAGGAGGAATTTAGACATCACTCTCCACCAATCTGCAAGGCACTATGGCTCTGTTTCCAGATTATCACCAAACAATGATATTGTACTAATAAAAGCATTCTGAGAAAACTGAAAAAGCACAAAGTCTAACAGAATTCAACACAAAGTTTATCACCTCAAAGATAAGAAGCTTTTGCACAAGAGTGAAATGCAGTGCGATTTATTTAACACTGAGAAAGGGATGTTTTCCTGCATTTGCCTTGTTTCTCCAAGTTCACCAGAAATACACATTCTAAAATTAACCAAGATAGGAACACAATCAAATAGCCCATTGTTGTGCAAGTACCTCTTCATATGCAAACCACACTCTCTGCCTGGTGTTGCTTGACTACCTCACCTGCAAATGCCAGAATCCGCAGCCTTCTTAGCAAGCTGGCTTCATGCTGAGTTCAGCCAATGGGCAGCTCTGGCAGGGGATTGGAGCGCAAGAAGAGAGACAGGCTGGGTCCTTTCTTCCCCACTCCATCCTGTCCTGTCTCTAAGTTGTCCCTTCAGGGGTACAGATCCTGCTGGGGTGATCCTCAGCCAGCAATGCTACTTCCTCCTTCCCCCTTTGGTCCTGGTAACTTCTTCACAGTGTTGCTAGTGTGGGCCCCTCACTATCCCTTGCCTTCTCTTATCCCTGCCCACACCTCTGTTAAGCAGAAACTTCATTTAAGTCTTCATTAGAACCATCTGGGATGAACTGTTTCCCCTAGGACCCTGACTAATGCAACTTTGACAACTGCAATCAATTCTGAATTAACATGCAGCAAATCTTTTTGTCACAGCTCTCTTTGACATTATTACTATTATTATCATACTAAACATTATGTTACCTTCTCTGATTATCTTACCAAAGAAGCTAGAAAAAAGATGATTTCAAATTCCCTCCTTTTACACTTAAGATGTGGTGCCGCAGGATAGGTGCTGTACTACTACTCACAAGGTCAGCAGTTCAAACCCACCAGCCACTCCTTGGAAACCCTTTACAGAGTTACTGTAAGTCAGAAGTGACTCCACAGTACTTTACAACAACAACAGCACGCCTAGGTCTAATTCCACTGAAACTAGGGAAGAACATCCTTAAGGGCAAAAAACATGGACCCTTAAGAACTTGATGGTAATCTAAAAAGCAATACTATTTGGTCCAAATAAGAAGCAGGAAGAATTGAAAAAGTAGGAAGGGGAAGTTTCCATAGATTTTCCTCGAAGCCTTTTTAACTGGGCTGTCATAGTCTGATTTCTGTTTGCTGTATTGTGAATTTCCATACTTTCAGCTGTATCTGCGTTCATCTGAGCATATAGAAAACACAAGCCAAAACATCTCCACATGAATTTTTCATGAGCCATTTGGGAATTATCTGCACGCCATCCTCTCTAAATAAGCAAAAAGATATGCAAGAACCGTCACACACTGTGTGACTCAATGCATTCAAAACAGAATCCTGGCCCTGGACTTAATTCTAGTGTATCCAATGACTTTATGCTAATGTTCAAACCTAAACCTAAGTTTCTTCACCTGCAAATATGGTGGCCTACTCTCTCAATTCTTACTAAGAGACCTGAATGGCATGTGTTCATTAACGCCACCTGTGGCAGCGTGTGTGTGTGTGTGGGGGGGGGGGGGGGAATGCTATTTGATGATTCTTGAGATGGATTCTGGCTTTTCCTCACTCACTTACTTCAGTGCCTAGGAGTCCAGTCCATTTCAACAATGACTCTATAGGACAGATCCACTCCACAGGGTTTCCGAGGCTGTAAATCTTTACCTTTTACCAGGGCAGACAATCTCATCTTTCTCCCTTGGAACAGCTAGTAGGTTTCAACCGCCTACCTCGCAGTTAGCAGTGTAGTGCTTAACAACTGAAACACCAGGATTCCTGGCTTTTCCTCAAGGCTCTACCAAATACTCTCAGACTTAAGTCAGAGCGGTGATCCTTAATCTTGACTCTGCATCATATTAAACGTGTAGCCATTTTTGTTTTTTAATTAACAGGCTGGCCCCATGAGGTTGAGATTCCAGAGCTCTGGGATGGGCTCCACAGGGCATTCTGGCACATACCTATGCCAATTCCAGTACGGGGGGTTATGCTTGTGCCCTGCCTTCCTGAGCTAAAAGCTGCTCTGTGCATAAATTGAACACTCGTGCAGTTATCCTGGAATGCCCAGATTCTAACAGAACACAGACCCCCATTCCTCTTGAGACTGCACTTATGGTCTCTCATTTAACTCTTTAAAACAATCCTGAATTAGCTACCAGGGAAACACAAATCAAAACTAAGAGATACTATTTCATATCCACTTCATACTCAGAATAAGTAATAACAAGAGTTAGGATATGGAGAAATTGGGATTCTCATACACAGTGCTGATGGTAGTATAAAACGGAGCAGCCACTTTGGAAAGATTTCCTCGAAGAGTTAAACACAGTTACCAGATAACCCAGCAATTTCATTCCTAGGTATACACCCAAGAGAAATAAAAGTACCACACAAACATCTCCACACAAAAATGTGTATACAATGTTCATAGCTGTATGATTTATAATGGCTCCAAAGTAGAAATGACCTACATGTTCATTAAATGATGAATGCACAAATAAAATGTGGTACATACATGCAATGGAATATTATTTGGCAATAAAAAAGGAAGAAGTACTGATCAATACTACAATATGGATGAACCATGAAAACATTATGCTAAGTGAAAGGCACCAGACACAAAAAAGCCACACAGTATACGAGGAGTCCTGGTGTGGCACTGTGGATTGCAAAGTTGGGTTGAACCTCAAGGTCAGCGGTTCAAGCTCACCAGCCGCTCCTTGGAAACTCTATACAGGGTCACTATGGGCCGGAACTGACTCAACGGCACTTAACAAAAACAACAATTAATATGAAATGTCCAAAATAGGTACATCTATAGAGACAAATTAGACTAGTGGCTGCCAGGGAATGAGGGAATAGAGACTGACTGTTAATGGTACAGGGTTTTGGGGGAGTGACAGAAATATTCAGAAATCAGAAAGGATGGTGGTTGTACAACACAATGAATAAACTTCAGATCACTGAATTGTATACTTTAAAACAGAGAATTTTATGAATTATGTGAATTATATTTCAAAAAAGAAAACTAGCTACATGGCACTTCAGACCTAGTAAATGGTATTCTCTGACATTACTTGCACACACATGCCAGATGGCCATATTTAAGCATTACATAGGACTGGTGGATGGGGCGACCCATCTTTGGTTTGCTGCTGCCACCACATGCCATTGAGTCAATTCCAACTCATCGTGACTCTGCCCAAAGTCCAAGGCTGTAAGTCTTTACTGGAGCAGACAACCTCATCTTTCTCTCACAGAGCAGCTGGTGGATTCGAAATGCTGACCTGCAGTTGTTGTTGTTGTTGTTAAGTGCCATCGAGTCGATTCTGACCCATAGCGACCCTGTATAGGGTTTCCAAGGAGCAGATGATGAGCTTGAACCACTGACCTTGAAGTTCAAACAACTTTGCAGTCTGACGCATTAGCTCACAGGGCCACACCAGGACCTTGCAGTTAGCAACCCCAAATTCCGACTCACAGCGATCCTGTCTAGGCATACTAAAATTCTAACACTAACTTTTTTTTTACTAAACTGTTAGCAAGGAAAATGAATTCTGTATGTGATTCTGTCTCCTAACAGTAAGGCATATGGTATGACTAGAAAGTAAATTTACATCGTTACATTGAGAACATTAGAGTTGTAAAGGGTATTGTGAGTTACGCTCTCCTGTACTGTCATGTGACTTACACACCTACATACACACTTAAGGGTCTCTCTCACCCACGGTTTTCTTTCTCTCTCCCACTTCTCTTTCTTCTGCTCCCCTGCAAGCTGTTCTGCCAAAACCAAACTGAAACCTGGGCTTCACTTTAGACTGATACCTCTCTTACATCTGTCTCATCCAAACATCAAATAATTTCATCACTTAAAATAAAAATGAATTCCTCCTCTCTACTGCCACTGCTTTGATCCAGGCCCTCTTCATCTTTCATCTGAATTATTGTAAAAACTGTCAAAACCTATCTTCCACAATGATAAAGCCAGAACTCTACAAAGTCATTCCTCTATTTAAAATCCTCCCCAAGAATCCCTTCATAAAATTCTCTTTCTTCAACCCAGCAAAAGCAACCCTTGCCTCCCATCTTGGATTCTCTCTGTGTCTTCCTCACACAATTCATCGCACAGATGATTCTCAGACACATGACCATATTTTACCACATCAATGTTTGCTTATACTGTTCTTACTCGGCTTGAAACGTCTTCCCTGCTCTCTTGCCTGCCTTAGACATGCCATGTTAACCTCTATTTAACCATCAGATTTATACTCAGGCATCACTTCATTTAAGAAGCCATTTCTACACCAGGCTGAGTTAAACATTCTTTCGTCATGTTCCCCAGGAATCCTACCCCTCTCACACATTACACAACTGTAGTATACCCTTGAATGATATAGCAGGCAGACCTCCAGTGATCCCCACCTCTTGGTATTCTTACTCTTTTGTATAATCCCCTCCTAAACAGGGGTTGGCCTAGTGACTTGCTTGTAATTGACAGAATATAGCAAAGGTGATAGCATGTCACTTGTGAATTAGGCTATATAAGATTATAACGGAATCTTACTAACAGACTCTCACTCTTACTAGCTTTGATGATGCATTCTACCACACTGGAGAGGCTCACATGACAGAACTTAGGGAGGCTTCCAGCCAACAGGCAAATAGGAACTGAAGCCCTCAGTCTAACACCAAGAAAGAGAATTCTGCCAACCATATAAATAAGATTCTTATTTGTGCAATCTCAGAATCTTGGAATCAGTTGCATCACCTTCAGATGAGACCCCAGCCCTGACCAACACCTTGATTGCAGCCTTGTGAGAGAACTGTGAAGCTGAAGACCCAGATGAGCCGTGTCTGCATTCATGAGCTACAGAAACTACTTTGTATCTTAAGCTGCTAAGTGTGTGTCAATAGGTAACTACCTGTTTGTTTGTCATCTACCCCTCACCAACTAAAATATAAGTTCCCTAGGGAAGGTATCATTTTAATCATCTTTGTATTCCTAAGTCTAGCACTGTTAGACCTTCATAAGTGTTTGTTGAACTGCAATTGAACTAAACTAGTGTGCTCTAAAGTGTCCATGTGCTTAACAACTGAGCTGCCCTAAGTCTAAAAGCATCACTAGATGGCCAACACCAGGAACTGTGACCCAACCTTGCTCTTCCTCCTAAACTAAGGCAGGTCAGCAATTGTCTTCCATCACCAGTGACAAACAACTAATGTATTCCACCTTCAAGAAGACTTCTTTCAGACATGCACAGGCATACATATATCTACTCATCATTCCAACTTGTACCCCCAAAACTCTCTCTCATTCTCATTCACGTGCTTTCACTTTTTCATTGGTCCATTGCTTCTTGTCTTTCTTCCCCCTGCTTTATCCCAACTTCACATACTCTCTCACTCTTAGACAGCAACTTCTGAGCCAAGACACTACCTTGAACATTGCTGACTGATTGAGCTGATAGGTTTGTTGTTGTTGTTGTTGTTGTTGTTAAGTGCCATCAAGTCGGTTCCGACCCATAGCGACCCTGTACAGGGTTTCCGAGGGTGTAAATCCTTATGGGAGTAGAAAGCCTCATCTTTCTCCTGCGGAGCGGCTGACCTTACGGTTTGCAGCCCGATTCGTAACCACTACGCTACCAGAGCTCCTTTTGTAGACAGGGGAAAAAAGATCAATTTACAAGTGATACTGAACAAAAGACAGCAGTTCAGTGAAAGTATCATTGTTCATCACATATGTGATACATAAAGACTGCATCTGATTTTTTAAGCATTCCAAATAACATACATCTATGCATTTAACTTCGAAAATGGAGGGGTACTTGATTTTGTGGCTCAACAATTAACATCAAGTTAAGGTGTTGATCATGCTCTAAATCCTCATGAATGCTCAAAACACATTCTTAAAAAAAAAAAAAAAATTAGTGTTGACAGGGTGAATACACAGAGAACTTTAAGGGAAGTGGAGAGGCAGAAGTGATCATAAAATCTTGGCAATCACCACTCTTTCTGGCATAGTACTGTAGATAGCGTAGGACCACAAGGTTGGTGGTTCAAATTTACCTGCCGCTCCTTGGAAACCTGATATCAGGGTTGCTATGAGTCAGAACCAACTCGAAGGCACTTAACAACAATAACAGCATTCTTCCCAAAGTACTCACTCTACTGCCATGATGGGGGAACAGAATTACAGCACTAAGCAGATGTCTACCTCTTCTATAAAACTTGCCTCAGAGATTCCTCATCTCTATGGAAAGGGACTATGTTGTTGTTGTGTGCCGTGGAGTTGGTTCTGACTCACAGCGACCCTGCACAGGCTGTAAATCTTTACGGGAGCAGAACGCCTCATTTTTCTCCCGTGGAATAGCTGGTAGTTTCAAACTGCTGACCTTGCAGCTCGCAGCCCGATTCATAACCACTACGCTAATAGCCATGTTAAAAGCAGAGAACTCTTCCTTACAGAGTGCTCTGCTAGAAACTTCAAACATAAACTTAAGCTAAAGCGACATGGTCATTGAGTCGGTTCCAACCCATAGTGACCCTGTACAGGGTTTCTGAGGAGCAGCTGGGGTGTGCTTGAGCCGCTAACTTTGCGGTTCAAACTGACTTTGCAGTCCAGTGTATTAACCCACAGCGCCACACCAGGGCTCCATTACTATTTTTAAATTCTTAGAGAACTTCAATGAAGTTCCAGTGTGGTACTGTATACTAAACACTGGACTGCTACCCAAAATGTCAGTGGTTCAAACCCACTAGCTCCTCCTATACAGGGTCAGAACCATGACATTTAACAACAACAACAACGAAAAACCTACAGGGCCTACTGACATTCTGCATGATAGGCAAAGACAAGCTATTACCACAGCAGAGCACCTAAATTATCTTTGGATGAAGTCAGGAAATCACCTCATTGTTTTTATAAATAAAAATAAAAGAGAAGAATCAAGCATTTACTCAGCTTTTCCCATATATATCTCAGAAAAACCAAGTACGTTGAAGGGAAAATTCTCTTTATAGAAGCATTCCAGAGGTACTGTAGAAAGGCAAGAGAATTCTGCAGCCCATAATGATTCTAGGCAACAGCCATCAAAGGCAACTAATATCACAAAGAGACAATGAGACAAT
Organism: Chrysochloris asiatica; assembly: GCF_000296735.1. Classification (NCBI taxonomy): domain Eukaryota; kingdom Metazoa; phylum Chordata; class Mammalia; order Afrosoricida; family Chrysochloridae; genus Chrysochloris; species Chrysochloris asiatica. Next base: position 1,824,135 of record NW_006408752.1, read on the forward strand.
AGGTACCTCCTGATATGGAGCTGCAAGATATTACAATAATATTGCCTAATCAAATAACCAACCAACCAACCAACATGAACACTGCCATGTAGTCAAATCTGACTCATGTGTTACAGAGTAGAACTGCTCAGTAGGGTTTTCGTGGTCCTGATGTGCCACTGTAGGATAAGCATTGGACCACAAGGTTGGTGTGAACTGCAAGATCGGCAGTTCAAAGTCACCAGCTGCTCCTCAGAGAGCCTATACAGGGTGGCTATGAGTCAGAACCAACTTGACAGCACTTAACAATAACAACAATAACAATCTTAACAGAAAGGAGCCCTGGTAGCATAGTGGTTTATGAGATGGGCTGCAAACTGCAATGTCACTAGTTCAAATCTACCAGTCACTCCTTGGGAGAAAGATGAGGCTTTCTGCTTACAGCCTTGGAACCCCTACTAGGGTTGCTATGAGTCTGAATGGACTCAGTGGCATACACCCACCACCACCACCATCTTTACAGATACAGATCCACAGGCCCGTCTCCCATGCTGTCACTGGTGGGTCTGAACCCCCAACCTTTAGGTTAGTAGTTGAGAGCAAACCATTTGCGCCAACCAACACCAAGCACCTAACCAACATGAATCTAATCAAGTCTCTACCTCTACAAATATAGGGAATACAGGGCCAGAACAATTAAATGGTACCACAAGGATGTAATTAGCAGAATCCATACTATAGAAAATACTTGTGCATCACATTATATTTCTCTTAGTGCTTCAAACTGACCCAAGTCAGACTAAAGGAAAAATTACCCAATCTCTTCAACAAATTGTTAAGAAAATATAAAAAGGGAAGAAGAAAGGATCTACTGATTAAGATACTTAAGAAACATCTCAACCAATTACAACAGAATCTGTTTGAAAGATAATTCAAACCAACAATTTTTAAAGACATTTATGAGATAATTAAGGAAATTGAAAACTGTCTTTTTATTTGATGATATTAAGGAATTATTTCAACTTTTTAGATATGCTACTAGTATTATGGTTATTTTTTTAAGCATTCCTATCATTCAGAGTTACATGATGAAATAATATGATGTCTTTGATTTGCTTTAAAATAATCCCAAAGTAGGAGGAGAAGTGGGTGGTATCGATAAAAGAGCTGTCTTAATTCTTTAACTGTTGAAGCTAAGCAATGTGTACATGAAGTTTCACTATACTAGTCTCTCTACTTGTACATACATTCGAACTTTTCCATAATAAAACATATTAGTGAGCCTTCAGAAATTGGCTTGCATATTGCTATCGGTAATATCCAGCACTTATTTACAGTTACCTTCAAAGCTAATATAATGGTACATACATGAAATCCATCGTATTCACAACAATTCTGTGAGGAATGGACTTTTATTACCCTCATTGCTCAGCCTTGGAAACCCTGTACAGGGTCACTATGAGTCGGAACCGACTCCACGGCACAAAACCACCACCACTCAGAGGAAGAAATTGAAAATTAAAGAAGTCACAAAAGTAGTAAGTGGTACAGATGAGCCTACAAGCTAGTTCTACCTGACTCCGAGACTCCAAGTGCCCAGTGAAAAAGCAGAAATCACTTTACAAGTGATTCCAAGCATGTTGCTGTTGTGGTTAGGTGCTGTCAAGCCAGTTCCGACTCATAGCGACCCTATGACTATATTCAACAGAGAGAAACACTGCCCAGTCCTGAGCCATCCTCACAATTATTCCTGGGCTTTCAGGTTTCCGGCCCCATAGGATGCAAAAGAATATTGGAAAGCATGAATGGAATGGAATATCCAGAGACAAATAACCAACATATTGGAAGCAGAGAGAGATTAATATAGATAACTGTTTGCAAAGATATTGAACAGTGGGGAGGGCAAAAGGAAGATGCCGTTGCAGGTGGAGCTCAAAAGATGAAGGGAAGTTGTTGCATCAGAAACATGAACGCTCTGGCTGGCACTCACCAGTCTGTCTTCATGCTGATCTGCTGGACGTGCTGGTGCCATCATTGATAAAACTGAGCCACTGACACTTAGCAAGAACCACCTCTACTGCAGATGCCAGGAGCAGGAAGAAAGACCTATTCTTTTCTCCAACATTCCAGTTTTCTCCCTCTTCCTTTTGTTCTTCCAGACCTTCCAACATCTCCGGAAACAGTTCTCTACATTAATCCTTCCATGCTTGAAATATGCACAGTGGTTTCTGTAAAGTCCTATTTGCAGAATCTAAGACGACATCAGCCTGGTGAAGGAATCCGGAAGATGCAGTTTGCAGGCTTCTAGCCTCATACACTACCACAGGGTATTTTGAAAAACAGAAAGAGAGCACCATACGAAGAGATACATTACCCACACAACTACTTCACTATCCTGCTTGCTGAGTTACAAGGTCAAATGGGAGCTGCTTGATTTACAAACCTGATGCAAAGTTTTTCTTCTTTCCTTTCTTCTTCCTTTATGGTTGTTGTTGTTGTTGTCAGGTGCCATCGAGTCGGAACCGACTCATAGCGACCCCATGCACAGCAGTACTTTATGGTAGTCAGTACTTTAAATATGGCTATAATTGTAATTATTATATTGAGATGTGATAGAATCGTAAAGGGGACATGGTGGCTCTGAAGGAGAAGCACTGGACTGTGAGCAACAAGGTTGGCAGTTTGAGCCCACCAACCTCTCTGCGAGAGAAAGATGAGGTTTCCTGCTTCTGCAAAGATTTATAGCCTTGGAAACCCTATACAGGAGTCCCTAGGAGTCAGAACCCACTCAACAGCAGTTAACAACAACAACAATAATAATTATTATTATAAAATGCATACCAGAATTCAAAGATTTGGTTCCCAAATAAAAAGTAAACTATCTAAACATTTTTTATAGAGAGTACATGTTTAAATGATAAAACTGGCTGCCATTGAGTTGATTCCAACTCATATCCACCCTGTAGTTGGTTTCTGAGGCTATAAATCTTTACAGGAGCAGAAACTTTGATCTTTTTCCTTACAAGCAACTGCTGGGTTTGAACTTCAGACGTTGCTGTTAGCAGTGCACTACTTATTCTACAGTGCCACCAGGGATTCCAAGAAGTATATAAATACAAAGGGGTTTCAAAAACCTCCTGGAAAATAAATGGAATTAAAATATGAATGGAATTTTTCCACAAACTTTTTGATGCCCTCTCATATATATACAGATATGCAAATTAATATCTCTCTCTCTCTCTCTCTCTCTCTCTCTCTCTCTCTCTCTCTCTCAATATTGTGTCACCAAAAATAGAAATTGAAATCCTGAGCTCTTTCTTGTAAATGTTATGAGGGACCAGTTCCTGGAGGACATCATGCTTAATGCAGTAGAGGGTCAGTGAAAAAAGAAAAAGACCCTCAACAACATGGACTAACACAGTGGCTTCAAACATGGGCTCACACATAACAACAATTCTGAGGATGACACAGGACCAGGAAGTGTTTCATTCTGTTGTGCATAGGATCACTATGAGTAGGAACCAATTTAATGGCACCTATGGAGTCCTGCTGTGGCGTTGTGGGTTAATGCGCCAGACTGCAAAGACATTTGAACTGCAAGGTCGGTGGTTCAAGTTTACCAGCTGCTCCTCGGAAACCCTATGCAGTGTTGCTATGGGTCGGAATCGACTCAACGGCACTTCACAACAACAACAATGGAGTCCTGGTGTGGCGCTGTGGGCTAATGCACCAGACTTCAAACTCATTTGAACTGCAAGGTCAGTGGTTTAAGCTCACCAGCTCACCAGTAGCTCCTTGGAAACCATATGCAGGCTCACTATGAGTCAGAACCAACTCAACGGCACTTAACAACAAGGAACATATCACTTAATTGCAATAAGTGAACATTATTTACATACAGACACATTTAAAAAATAATTTTTAAGAACTGGTAAAATGTGACTTATCTGTTGTTGCTTAGGGCCATCAACTTGAGTCTGACTCACAGCGACCCTGTAGAGAATTTCCAAGGAGCTACTGCTGGGTTTGAACCGCAACCTTGTGGTTAGTTGATATTCCAGTGTCACACCACGACTGATATTAAGTGATCATTGTGTGGTGCTGTAGGATCAGCACTGGACTGGAAACCACAAGGTCAGCAGTTCAAAACCACCAGCTCCTCCTCAGAAACCCTGAAGAGGGTTGCTATGAGTCCAACCAAATCAACAGCATTTAACAACAACAACAGTTGTTAGGTGTGAAATGGCTTTGAGATTTAAATTCTTATGTTTAAAAGACATATACTGAAACCTTTGTAGATGAAATAGAAAATAAGTGCTTCAAAGAAACTAGACACACCTCTTCAATGTCTCTGTAGACAAAACAACACAATGAAAAGAAGACCGTTTTGTAGAACTAGCTCTGGCTTCCTAACTATGTAATCCTGGTCAGTACACTTCAGCTTCCTCCTCAGCAGTGCAGGGTTAATAACACCACCTAAGCCTCTTAGAAGGAGCTCTGGTAGCATTGTTGTTGTTGTCAGGTGCCATCAAGTCGGAACCGACCCATAGCGACCCCATGCACAGCAGAACAAAACAATGTTTGATCCTGGGCCAACCTC
>NW_006408752.1:1832185-1846294 GCF_000296735.1 Chrysochloris asiatica
CCCCCCCAAAAAAGCTAAATAGGATATAGAGAAACTCTGTTAACTGATGGTATGTGGAGGGGATTATAATCAATGTAATGAAACAAAGTATATGAATGTTTGAATGTGAAACCGATGATGTGCCCTGAAAACTTTCACTCAATCCACAATAAAAACCTTAAAAGAAAAAAAGAATCACCTGGAGAGCTTGGTAAACTGTAGATTCTGATTCAGTATTTCTGGGGTGGCAATGTAACTTCTTAGCAGGGGGTCAAACTGGAATGAGCTGGATAACTAGTAATGCTCAGGGGTCACTATGAGTCAGAATCGACTCAACAGCACTTAACATCAACATAGAAGTAGCTCCGGCTCATGGTAACCTCACATGTGTCATGACAGAACTGTGCTTCATAGGGTTTCCAATATCTAATTTTCCAGAGGTAGATCACCAGGTCTTTCCTCTGAGGCATCTCTAAGTGAACTCAAAGCTCCACCCTTTTGGTTAGCAGCCCAACATATTAACCATTTGCACCACCCAGGGACTCCCTATAATAACAACTCCCATAGAATAAGTTCTTCCTCATTTGCTTCATCACTCTCAAAGGATAGGAACCCTGGTGGCACTGTAGGATAAGAACTGGGCTGCTAACGTCAAGGTCAGCAGTTCAAACTCACCAGCCGCTCCACAGGAGAAAACAGACACTGATAGAATCAACATGAAAGCAATAGGGTTGGTCTGGTTTTGGGGTCTCAAGTGATATGCTCACAAAAGAAACACTGGTGGTTGTGTGCGGCTGCGTCAGTTCCAACTCATCACAACCCTGTACAGGGTTTCCAAGGCTGTAAATCTTTACAGGGGCAGAAAGCCTCGTCTTTGTCCCACTGAGCAGCTCGTGGGTTCAAACTGCTGACCTCGTAGTTAGTAGCCTAACTCGTAACAACTATGCTGCCTGTAAAACTAGTTCTGAATAAATGTTATGTTTCTCTAACAGCAGTGTTGTTTCAATGATGTAAATATATTCCAGCTGTATAATGGGTTAAATACTTTTTTGAGCTAACCTAGAAACCCAAATGCCATGTATAGCATTTGTTTCTATATGAAAATCATTTCCCAGTAACTGGGGGCCTTAAAAAGTCCTTTTGTCAGATAATCTGCAAATAAAAATGAGGGTTGCCTCCTATTTAATCCACAGCACTTCCTGGTTGTTTCTCAGGATTTAAAAATCCTCACCACCTTTGATACACAGGAAACGTTCTGCCTTTTGCCCCACCTCCTTTTCCCTTCTTGAAAATCTAACAAAGTAGAGACTGGGCTGTGTCACTGCTGTCCTCCCTGGTACTGCCCAGATGCAGTCAGAATAAACGAACCTCACTAGTTCCTCCAAAAGGGATGAAGTCTCTGTGGTCACACCTGGCCAGTCCAGAAACTACATAGCCCTAGAGGGCCAGATCACCAGGGTAAGGTACTGGGCTTCTGAACGCTCACTCGGGTTCCATGTGCAACTGAAAAGATGGGCAGGACATCTGGCAACATGGACAGGAGGGTATGCCAGATGATGGGATCCTGGGATGGGCTTTGCAGACTCAGCCTCATAGGTTTGGGAAGAAGAGAGCAAAAAGCTTCATGCAAGGTGTATGTGTGTGTGTGTATGTGTGTGTATACATGTGCACAAGGTAGGCACTGAGGAGAAAAGCAAGCCATCAACCAAGTGCTTGCTTAGTCACTGACAAAGCTGACAGCTCTGTTCCACTGTTAAGTGGCCATGATCTTTTGGGCATCACTCCCTCTCGAGGGAATATTGACTAAGAGAAAGGTAAATTGTAGGATTTGGACACAAAATCTTCCCCAACACCCCTAACAGGTGAGCCCCTCATGTGGGCCTGCCTGGGGTCCTTGCCTGAACTAGCACCTCTTGCTATAGCAGTGCTAAACACTGTAGCCAGTGGTGGGAAAAAGACAGACATTTAGTTCCAGTCCTGGTGTCACACCGAAGGACAAGCACTGGACTACAAGGTCGGGTTGGATTTTACGGTCAATAATTCAAACCAGCCAGCCACTCCTCGGAAACTCAATCACTATGAATCGGAACCAACTTGGCAGTACTTAACAACAGCAACAAGGCTCAGTTCAAAACACTGCTGGGCTTTCTCCAGCATTAACTGGTAGAATGGTTTTGCTTTCCTAAGGTCACCCTGTTAGCTGACCAGTGTTTTAAGGTCATATGAAGTTAAGTCCCATATGCCCCACAGACGACTAGTAGCTGAGGTCTGGGCTGTTGGGTCATTATTTGGCTTCATAAACTGCTACTTTTCCTCTCTATTTGACCATTGCTCTTGCCTGAAGATCTTTCCATGTTGTTGTTGTTCTTAAGTGCTGTCGAGTCGGTTCCGACCCATAGCGACCCTGTACAGGGTTTCCGAGGGTGTAAATCTTTACGGGAGTAGAAAGCCTCATCTTTCTCCCGCGGAGCGGCTGGTAGTTTCGAACTGCTGACCTTAAGGTTCACAGCCCGATTCGTAACCACTACGCTACCAGAAGATCTTTCCATAGGAATCTTTAAATGGACAAAAGCTCTACATACCCTGAACTCCTATCATCACCTCCCAATTCCAGAACTTTACTATTATTTGTGGTTCCGATGTCTGAAAATGGCATACACATAGAGACAGACAAACACACATCCATTTCTATGTGATAGGTTTCTAAAAAGTCTCTCATGATTCCTCCTATAAAAATATCCACAATTCAGTTTTGTGAGTCACACAGGGAACTGGGTTTAGTGAATCACTTCACCTTCTTATATGAGAAAAAGCAGGCCTTAAATTTACAGGGTATCATATCTGACAGTGTCTGAAATGTTGTCAATAGAGACGCCAAGAGAAAGTGTGGAAAATCATTTTAATGCCAATGCTAGACCAAGGCTGCAGGCTACAGATTTATATCAAAAAATAATTCCAATGGAACTACTTCAAGGTAACACCAAGGCCCCTCCTTTTAAATTCTGTCTTGTGCAGTGCTAACAGTCATGGGAATTCAAGCCTTCAACCTGGCTGTTGGACCTTCAACTGGCTAGTATAGTCAGGGTGGACCATGAACTGCAGATGAAGATACCTGCACAGCAGTTGCTTAGAGGTCTCCAAACAACCAGACATGTTTTACTCTTAGTAATCATCATTAGACCAAATACCAAACTGTAAATAATAACAAGTGACCATTTAAAAATCGCCATTATTTTAGACAGCCATCAAAACTGCCCATCTCAATGTGCGCTCTTCTCTATAGGAGCTGCACGAGTAATGCTGAGCATCTTGGAACCACTGTTACAGAGAACTCTTTGGGCATTCTCCACTTGCCCATCTAGATTCACTCTTCATCCTGCCATGGGCCTTGGAAAAAACCTCCTTCATGGGCTCCTCTGCCCTCTGGTTTCCAGATGTGTTTGGCCAAAGGGGAATGCCAACAGGAGAAGGAAGAAAAAGGGAGGAGAAGAGCATGGAGATGTTTACCCCCCTGCCCCTTTAGCTCCCTCCCTGTCAGGCCGTGGCCCAGAAGCACTGCATCCCTCATTAAGGCCTCAGCTTCTGGGGGCTGCCCTGCCCTAAAGGTTTCTCGGGTTCCCATTTGCTTTCCCTCCTCTTGCCTCTTCTAGAGCAGTAACCATTTCCTCTTGCTCAAGTTCTGGGTGCTTCACCATCACTTGTTGGGTCTTCTTCATCCCACAAGTGAAAACCGTCCATTTAGTAAATTATGCTGGACTGCAAGGTCAGTTTAATTATACTGGACTGCAAGGTCAGTTTAAACCACAAGGTTGGCGGTTTAAACTCACTAGCTGCTCCTCAGAAACCCAACACAGGGTCACTATGAGTCAGAACCAACTCCACGGTACTTAACAACAACAACATACCCTTTGGAGGAAACCTGGTGATGCTGTAGGTTAGTCCCTGGGCTGCTAACCATAAGTTGGTTGCTCAAACCTACCAGCTGCTCCTCGAGAGATAGATGAGGCTGTCTTGCTTCCATAAAGACTTAATAGTCTCGGAAACTTTATATAGTGTTACTATGGATCAGAATCTATTTGATGACAGTGGATTTGTTTTTCACACGTGCATATATTCTTTGGAAGGGTTCCTGGGTGACAGAGTTAAGTGCTAAACAACTAACCAAAAGGGTTAGTTTAGAAGAGGCATTTTAGAAGAAAGATCAGTGCTTTCAAAAGCACTACAGAGCATTTAGACTCGGAAACACATGGGGCTGCCAGCAGTCAGAACTGACTTAAGGGCAAAGGGTATAAATGACCCTCTGAATGTGCAGTTTCTTTCCAAACACTGTCATTAGGGTGGGAGGAAGGCTTTCTTGGTTGGTCTTGCCTCAATGAGCTGCAGGGCTTACTTCCAGGCCTCTGATCTGGTCACTTGAGCTCCTCCAACTCAGCAGAGACCCCCAAACAGAGCAGAAAGTAAACAGCTTCTGCTTCCAGTCACAAATCACAACCTAGCGCAATAGCTGTTGCATTGGCAGAACACCTCAATTCCAGATTATACTTGCCCTCCTGGCCCTGATGTACTCACCGCTCCGTCCCAAATGTTCTGGTCTTCCCATCTGGGTAATCTACCTCCCCCACTGGTAGGATGGGCCTCACTGCCTCCTTCCTTTGCACTCCTGGCCTTTAGCTCCTGACCATCCTAGTCCTACAGAATGCACTGCATGCCCTGTCCTGCTGCAGCCCGAACCCTGCCTGGGATCTCCCCATTCCTTGCACTACATCCCTTTCTGGTTTGAGGACATCTTTTAAAAGGTCAAATGTTGTTGTTGTTGTTGTTGTTGTTATGTGCCGTGGAGTCGGTTCCGACTCATAGCTACCCTGTACAGGGTTTCCGAGGCTGTAAGTCTTAATGGGAGCAGAAAGCCTCATCTTTCTCCCGCGGAGCAGCTGGTAGTTTCGAACTGCTGACCTTGTGGTTCGCAGCCCGATTCGTAACCACTACGCTACCAGAGCTCCTTATAGGAGAATTCATTAAAATTGAGCTAGGAAATTCTGCTCATTGGCTATAATTAATATGTGGGTAGAAAGAATAAGGACTAAACTGTGATGATGGAACATGCAACGACAAAAGGTAAATTTGGACTTTGCTAAATCAACATGCAGGATTCACTAAACTTTGTGCTCCATTTTAAAAATGAAAAAATAACTGTGAAAAGGACTAACAAGAACTGAGGACTGAATATGGGCCAGCATCATGCCATTTCCAGCGTTTGCTTGAACCTCTTCCTTTGCAGAACATGGCCCTTCCTTTGCAGAACATGGCCCTCACCAGGGCTGAGACTGGTGAGGGGTTGTGATGGCAAATGAAGACATCAGGACCTGGGAACTGCACAGGATGCTGAAGGAAAACAGGATCTCAAAAACTGAGTCTAAAACAATGCCACCCAAAGACTTTCCAGCCAGTTTGAAGGCTTAGAGTTTGATTTTATGAATGGAAATGTCAAGTTTCCCATATACTAGAAATAAAACGGAGGCAGAGGTATGACTAGTGTTACATGCAATTGACTGGATTCCAACTTATTATTCCAACAGAGTAGAACTGCTCTGGAAGGTTTCCTAAGGTCCTGGTGTGATAGATACTGCAGTATAAGTATTAGCCTACTAACCACAAAGTCAGTGGCTCAAGCCCACCATCCGTTCTCTGAAACTCTATACAGGATTGCTATGAGTTGGAACCAACTCAACAGCTTTTAAACAACAACAACAGCAATGTCATTTCTCCAGCAGAGCCGCAGGTGGGTAAAATCACCAATTTTGTGGTCCAACGCTTATCCTACAGCGCCACACCTAATTCATCAAGTCCATTGTATTAAGACAAAGCAGTGGTTCTCTAAGTGTGGTCCCTTATCTACCAACACCACCATCTCCTGGCAGCTTGTTAGAAATCTCAATTCTCAGGGCCCACTCAAGGCCTCCTAAATTAGAGTTGTCTCCAGGGTTGGGCACAACAGTGATAAGAAGTCCTTCAGATGACTGTAATGCTCACTGAAATTTGAGTAGAACCAATCTAGAAAACAAACAAAAATGACTTTTTCCAAAACAGTTACACTCCTCCCTCCAAATAAAATCTCATTAATCATTTACCATAGTTAAAAAAAAAAAAAAAATCACTTCATTGGCCCTTTCTATAGACTTCACTGATTCTGGAAAGTTATCATATAGGTGAAGTAGAAGTCATTGATAATTGGCACAAGAACATTCTTCTTGCAAGAAATCTATGCTCCACACCAGGCTTTGCTTACCAAACTTTGTAAATATTCCCTGAGTCCCTAACACTTACAACGGGGTCTGACACAAATATTGGCTAAGTGAATAAATGAACACAATGAATGGAGGAGAAAGGGTGAGTTGGTGATGTTGCCTATCAGTACAAAAATCATTTGGAGAATAGTAACCTCCTATTAGGTCACAACGAGTTGGAACCAAACTCAATAGCAGTGGATAGGTTTGGGGTACCTGATCTACAAAACAGTGAGCCTACACAGAAGTAATAGCAAGTTGACTGTATTATCAGCAAAGACTCTTCCTTACAACCAACTGCCTCACTCTCTAGTCCCCGATGCATTCCCAGCAGCCACAGCTGATATGAGAAAAGAAGACTTGTAAGATTCCCTGAGTCTTCCCAGAGAGAGGTTCAATCAACTCCTCTGAGGATTTTGGAACAAGAATTACAAAACTGGCACGGCATCAGGAGTGAGCATTCTGCAGGATTTTCATGTCGGAGTACTACTTCTAAAAAGGCAAGCAAGAAGGAGACAAATTGCTAGGAAATTGTATTATTACAGCAATTGGGAGACAAACCTAAACTTCTTACCAGAAATGGAAACCCATATGACAATATGATATCACTGTACTGCACATGAATTATTAATATTTACAATCCCTGTTTTTTTTTTTTTAATTAGGTATGCAGGAAGGCTTCTGTTGACATCATATCTGACATCATAATGCTTCATCATTCTAAAAGCTTAGGAAAAAAGAAAAAGAGATCAAGCACACATTTTTGCACTCTGGGAAATACCAGGAACCAAGTACATGATGAGAATACAAAGAGAATTGATGTACAAAGAGAAGTGGAGAAACCACTAGTGCAACCCACCATCACCATAAACCGAACCAAATGGCCAAGACTGTTTTTGCATCTGAGTATTCAGAGGATAAGCACTGGACTGCAAACCATAAGGTTACTGGTTCCAGCCCACCAGCCACTCCATGAGAGAAAGATGAGGCTTTCTGCTCCTGCAAAGATTTAAAGCCTTGTGCAACTATTGGTCTCCTCATGTGTGGAAGGACAAAGAGTGATGAGAACTGAAGAGGCTTGGAAGTAATTAGTCCAATGGACTAAGGGAACATGTGAACATCAGTCTCCATAACTCTGAGACCAGAAGAACTAGATGGTGCCCAGCTACCACTACCAACTGCTCTGAAAGGGAGCACATGAAAAGGTCCCAGATAGAGTGGGACCTAATGAAGAACAAAACTCAAAATTATTTAATTAAAGAAGAAGACCAGGAATCTGAGACGATGGATCTCAACAACCCTTCAGGTCTGGAATGAAACTTACCCTCGTGGCCCAATTTTCACCCTAGCAGTGGACAGTTTTATAGGCAGGACAACAGCACTGGTGAGGAATGTTCACCATGGAACAGTAAATCACTCAAAAGCAAAAGGGCAGTATTTTCCTCGGGACAAAGTTGAGAAGGGACAGGAAGGTGAGTGGAACACAAATGGGAACCCCAGGGAGGAAGGAGGATAACTACTGTTGAATGGAGGGGATTGTAATCATTGAGATGAAACCAATGTGTGCTTTGTTGAATGTAAAACAGATGATCTTGTCTGTAAAACCTGCACTCAATTCACAATAAAAAGTTTAAAAAGAAAAAAAGAAAAAATATTTAAAGCCTTGGAAACCCTATACAGGGTTGCTATGAGTCGGAACCAACTCGAGGACACTTAGGTAGAAAACAACAATTTTGGAAATGGGGTAAAAGGGGAATGGCTAGCAATTATGTAAAAAATGTGAAAGTATAAGGAAATGAAGGTGAAGTTTTTATGAAACTGTCTCATTTACAAAAGCATAAAAAATATGTGAACTTTTAAGATCGAAAACGATGCCACTGACATACAGATCCTAAAAGGACACTATGAGATATATTTCTATGTTAATAATTCTGTATGGTTTGTGTTAATAATATTTCTGGCCTCAAACTTCAAATATGTAGTTCTGAGATCAACCCAGGGCAAATTAGCTGTCAATCACTGAACCAGCAATAAGAAGATGCTCTTACTTGGGAACCTTGTTGGTAAAGCAGAGTGAGTTAAATTCCTGCCCAGGTCAAACTTTCAGCACTTAAGCCAAGTAACCAAGAGATTTATACAAAGTTTATACTAGCTGCTAATAATTGGGACTCATTTTCCCTCCAGTTTTAACTCCATTTGGTCTCCAAGTAGCCTCTTGAGAGAAGTATTAAAACACAGAGAATAGGTTCATTCATTAGTCTTTGTTTCATTGGGCAAAGAAGCAGTAGGTAGAGTTGCCAGATTCTAAATTGAGCTTCTTGCTGCTCTGAAAGGCAAAAATACACCTCTTGACCAACCCCCCCCCCCCAAAAAAAAGGTTACAGAGTTCATGAGCTGTAACCATTTTGAACTACTGCTTCATGTCTCTAATTTGCCTTTTCAAAAAGCACACAAAAGAATAGACTTTATTAATAACATCCAAATTTATTTCACCAAATACAATATTTTCATCTCCTGAAGTTGCTCCTAAAACTAATTTAATGTTAACTAGGGGGAGGAAGGAAGGAGCTCTGGTAGCATAGTGGTTACGAATTGGGCTACTAACCTCAAGGTCGGTAGTTCGAAACTACCAGCCGTTCCACAGGAGAAAGATGAGGCTTTCTGCTCCTGTAAACATTTACAGCCTTGGAAAGCCTGTGTAGGGTCACTATGAGTCAGAAACAACTCCGCGGTACTTAACAACAACAACAGGGGGAGGAAGGAAAAATTAGACAAAGTAAAAAATATTGTGTTTGGCCCATGCTTCTACAACAAATATGCAATTGGTAGGTTGAGGACATCATGATTGATAGAGGGTCAACGAAAAGGAGAGAAACCCTCAATAAAATGAATGAACAGAATACCTCAAACACATTAAGGGTCATGAAAATGGTTCAAACCCAGGCAATATTTATTTCTGCTATTCTATTCATTCATAAGGTGGCCATGAATCAGAGCTGACTCGAAGGCAACCAACAACTGTCATGAATACAGGTCTTTATTCTTCTCTCCTAACTTCACATTCAACAGCTAGAAGAGAAAGCTTATATCTGACACATAGTATGTGCTCATTAAATGGCATTATTGATTATAATGATGATTATAATTATTATCAGAGAAATACTACAACTACAAATAAACATCAGCTAAGCTTCATGTGGACTCCTGGTGTGGTGCTGTAGCATAAACACTGTATTGAGAACCACAAAGTCGGCAGTTCAAACCCACCAGCTACTCCTCAGAAACCCTACACAGGGGCGCTATGAATTGGAACCGACTTGGTGGCACTTAATAAAAACAGGAAGTTTCACGTTGCAAAATCAGATGCTGATTTACATTTTTAAGTTCATTGTAAGAAGCTTTTGGTCTTCAAGATTGAAGGCAATACAGATTATCCTTTAACTATAACACCCCCCCCCCAAAGAAAAAAGCTGACTTCATCCAATGAAGACAAGCAACCTCCTCCTCACCCTAGGCCAACTGTTTAACAACTTTCTCAACTACTGTAATATACAAATGTATCTTTGCCAGTCAATGCAATGGTCCCCAGTAATCTAGAGACCATGTAAAATCAACGATTCCATCAAACATGGAAATGTATTTTTTCTCCTCCACACAATGGGATATGTCATTGCTAGGCTGTTTGCTGTAAGGAAAAGTAGAAAACAAAAACAACCCAGTGCCCAGATTTACACAATAAACCCTCTTGGATTTGATAGTATTTTGAGAGCATACAGTGCTCTCTGTGAAAATAATAATTTTCCTCTGTCATTAAGAAATAACTAGTGAATGCTAAATCATTCTTTTGCTTTTTTCCTTTTCCTCAGAATCCCCTGGAAGGTCAGCGAAGCGTATGTGCAGACTCTTCATCTTCAGACACCTGCACTGCATTGACAACCACTGTACCTCACCGTTGTTCAGCTGACCCTTCAAACTCCTGGCCAGGTTCTCACAATTATGTCTAGAACCCAACCAACCCAGAGGAAAAAAACTGAAGCTTCAAACAACAGGTTCCACTCTGATCCTCTTCCTCTGTTCCCTGCCTACACCTCTCGTCAAAACATAGGCAAACACCCTCACTCATATACAAATCTCCACACTCAGTTGCTGTGGCTGAGACTCCATGGAGCCTGGCTCGTTCTCCCAGGTAAATATCTGAATCCAGGGCGCCCTCCGCTCCTTGCACCCATGCTGCACCAGCCATCTACAAGGCATGCAAAGCCAGACTGGAGCTCTGATTTCATTCAATTGCACTCGCCACGGAACGCTCTGAATGACACCCCCGCCCCTCCTGCACAAACTCAGCCACCGCCGTCCTCCTCTCAATGAGAAATCGTGGGGCCCAGCTGCTCTCAGCTGCACTCCCTTCTCCACCTGGTCCCACACAAGCCGCTTAGGTCGCTCCTCGCTCTCCTTCAGGGGTCTTTTCCTGCTCACGTTTCCTGGCCCCTGACCACCCTCACAAATGAAAAGTAAACTCCCCTCAGAGACAACCTGCCCAAACCAACCACGTAACGGCTACTCAACTCTGCCGGAGCCCCCTACCAGTGCAAGCCTGGCCCAGACGGGACGGGCGACTCTTGCCAGCCTATGCCAGCGCTTAGCATTTACCTTGACGCTGGTGTAGCTGGTCTGGGTCTCGGCCTCAGCGCTGCTGCAGCAGTGGCGCCTCCGGCCCCTGCAGGTGGTCGCGGCCGGGGCTGCGGAGCCCGCGCTGCTGCAACTGCCCAGCTCGGCGCGGGCCTTGCGGACTCGGGCGGCGCCGGGGGCTCCAGACGCGCGGCTGGGGGGGATGGCGTCGGCGGCGTCGGTCTGGACGAAGAGGCCGTGCAGGGGCGCCGCGGGGCCCTGCGACACGCTGGTGGTCTGGCAAGGCGAGTTAGACTCGTCCGAGTCCCGGCAGTAGATCACGCCGCTCTGCGAGACGTGGATGCTGGGGGCGCAGCCCATCCCTCGGCCGGGGTCCCCGCGCGCTCGCCTGCGCCCCCGGCCGCCCGGACCCAGCGAACCCGCGGCCACCTGCAGTGAGGGGACGGGCGCCTCGGCCGAGGAGGCTGCACCCAAACCGCGCGCCCTCCGGCCTGTGTGACCGCCGCTCCGTCGGGCTCACCGCAGCGCCCTCAGTCAAGCCTCCGGGGGCCACGCGCGTCACCCCAACTTTCCCTTCTGGGCCATCTTCCTCTCTAAGCCTGGGAGCGCGCACACACAGCGCCCCGCGCGCATTGGCAGCCGCCACCCTCCCCGCCGCGGCGCCCCAAACCCGCTCCTGGAGCCTCCGCCTTCCTCTCCTCCCTTAGCTCGGCCCGCGCCGCCGCCCAGCTCGACCTCGCGGGGCTCCTACGCCCGCGGGCCCCGGGAGAGGTCGCTCTGCCTGGCTGCCTGCCTGCACCTGCTGCCCACTTTCAGTACGCGCTGGTCTCCCTCCCTGACTCCCCTCCTTCCTCCTCAGGTGCCCCTCGCTCAGCAGCCGCCGCCGCTCCGGCCCCACTGCGCCCGGCAGCCCCGCCCGCCGCTCCCCGAGCGTGCCCGCAGCTCGGCTCGGCCCACGAACCCCGGCCCCTCCGCGCGGCAGCCGGCGCCACGCCTCGGCGCCCTCCCCCGCTCCCCCGCTGTCTGGAAGCCTTGTCCCTTCTGCACCCCTTCCCCGGGCCACCCTCCAGCGCTGCAACCCTTCTTCCCCTCCAGCAAACACCCCGGTCGGGCCCTGAAGGGTTGTATGTTGTTGTTGTTAAGAGCCGTCAAGTCGATTCCGACCCTATATGGGGTTTCCGAGTTTGGCCGTTAATCAGCACCACAATTAGACTCAAGCATTTCAGGAACACACTCCTGAACTAAACACCTGGACCGACGCTCCTTCCCAAATAGCATGGGGTCCCATACTCAAAGCCCACCAATCTAATTTGCTTAGAGTTAGATGAGAGCACGTGCTTTCTTAGTACCGCCCTCTCCTCCAAACCCCCTCCACGTAATCTGCAGGCTGACTAGCCTTCAGAAGACTAGTCCATGTCTACCCATCCTTAGGAGAGCAACACGTTCATGCCAAGGGATAGGACGCCTTACAGAGAGGGAGGATCCCTTCAAACACACAAATTTTCCCAAGATCCAAGGAGAGAGCAGAAAGAAGCTAACTGTTCATGTGACTCTTGGTTTTCTTGCCAGGAATTTTTCCCTCTTCTTGGGTGTCAGTAGCGTCACTGGGTGGTGTGGGGTGTGGACACACTGGATGGCACTGTCAGAAGGAGTGATCAAATTGACAGTCGATAAAATTTTGGGGATGTGTTTCAGCAGAACTTTTTGAAATAAAAATATCCCTGTAGTTCATTATAACAAAAACATTTTTTTGTAAACCAAAATTACATGTATCGATATATCCACAAAGCTAAAACTTTGTGCTGGAGTCCTGGTGTGACGCTGTAGGATAAGCATTGGACTGCTAAATGCAAGATCAGAGGTTCCAGCCACTCCTGGAAACCCTGCACAGGGTCACTGTGAGTTGGAATAGACTCAACAACATTTAACAACAGTAACAACAAAACTCCGCGCTAATTTACTTGCGCTGATTAGCGCTGTCATTATTGCACAATTACCATGATGTATCAAATCACGGGTTTCATCTGCAAACTACAAGCACACGCTGTTGTTTTCCTTGCTGATGGTGCTTTTATAGTATCTGATTTTGTCAACATTTCTTATTTTTCGCTACAATATTATGGTACTATTTGTGAACATATATTAATAAGTTTTTGAGAATGAAATCATAATTAAAGGAAAAGGAGACAAATTTTAAAAGGATCCCACCCAGCTACTAAGAATGTTGTAGCTGACACCGTTTTAATTCAATGTAGAAAGATTTTAAAAAACAATCTTGTTAGTATACAGACAATCTAAGAGATATTACATTTAAGCCATTTATTGCATATTCTATGATTTAAGTTGTTAATGAACATTGCTAAGGATTCTGTATGGTTTGGCACCTGAGGAAGTTTCTAGTGGGGGGAAGAGTGTGTGACACCATCAGTTACCCACCACAGTGATGCAATTGGTTTCCCTAAATTTATACCTGGGCTTCTACCCCTTTGTAAACTGCTCTTCCTGACCCTCTGGGCTGGAGTCCTCAAAAATGACCTCCCTCTCTCCCCTTAGTGAGGCTAAGCTCTCACAGGGAGAATATGAAGTAAGACTGCTTGTCATGAATCTGGGCTATATCACTGCCCATTCATTCATTGGTTCTTTCAGTGTTTCCTGCCTGCTTCCATAATGGTACAAGGGAGATAAAGAGGGGAGCTAAGAAACGACTCTATCTAGAATGCCAGGATGAGGACAGGAACACAAAGAAATAAGTATCCAATTTGAAATAATTTGGGGGGTTCTATCCTTCCTTTCTCTCTCCATTTCATCTTATCTTCAAGTAATTGAATGAAGACTTCAAATGACTGCTTCTAACCATCGCAGAGAGAAGCAAGATGTCGCCCCAAATCCAGACGGCAGATATGAAGAGGGGAAGTAATCAGACCAATCTTATTCTCTACCTTTGCTTCTCATTTTATCAACACTCCCACATCTCAGTCTCTCCCTCATTCTCTGTCTCTCATTTTATATATATATATATTGTTGTTATGTGCCGTCAAGTCGGTTCCGACTCATAGCGACCTTGTACAGGGTTTCCGAGGCTGTAAATCTTTACAGGAGCAGAAAGCCTCATCTTTCTGCCATGGAACAGCTGGTAGTTTCGAACTGCTGACATTGAGGTTCACAGCCCAATTCGTAACCACTACGTTACCAGAGCTCTCTCTCTGTCTCTCTCTCT